>NC_090653.1:22254640-22564640 GCF_040937935.1 Hyperolius riggenbachi | reverse complement strand
TGTGTATGCAATGTGTACAGTGTGTGTATGTGTACTATGTGTACAGTGTGTATGCTATGTGTACAGTGTGTGTATGTGTACTATGTGTACAGTGTGTATGCTATGTGTACAGTGTGTGTATGTGTACTATGTGTACAGTATGTGTATGCAATGTGTACAGTGTGTGTATGCTATGTGTACAGTGTGTATGCTATGTGTACAGTGTGTGTATGTGTACTATGTGTACAGTGTGTATGCTATGTGTACAGTGTGTGTATGTGTACTATGTGTACAGTGTGTATGCTATGTGTACAGTGTGTGTATGTGTACTATGTGTACAGTGTGTATGCTATGTGTACAGTGTGTGTATGTGTACTATGTGTACAGTGTGTGTGTATGCTATGTGTACAGTGTGTGTATGCTATGTGTACAGTGTGTGTATGCTATGTGTACAGTGTGTATGCTATGTGTACAGTGTGTGTATGTGTACTATGTGTACAGTGTGTATGCTATGTGTACAGTGTGTGTATGTGTACTATGTGTACAGTGTGTATGCTATGTGTACAGTGTGTGTATGTGTACTATGTGCACAGTGTGTATGCTATGTGTACAGTGTGTGTATGTGTACTATGTGTACAGTGTTTATGCTATGTGTACAGTGTGTGTATGTGTACTATGTGTACAGTGTGTATGCTATGTGTACAGTGTGTGTATGTGTACTATGTGTACAGTGTGTATGCTATGTGTACAGTGTGTGTATACTGTCTATACAGTGTGTATGCTATGTGTACAGTGTGTGTATGCTATGTGTACAGTGTGTAATCTATGTGTACAGTGTGTGTATGTGTACTATGTGTACAGTGTGTATGCTATGTGTACAGTGTGTGTATGCTATGTGTACAGTGTGTATGCTATGTGTACAGTGTGTGTATGCTATGTGTACAGTGTGTGTATGCTATGTGTACAGTGTGTATGCTATGTGTACAGTGTGTGTATGCTATGTGTACAGTGTGTATGCTATGTGTACAGTGTGTTTATGTGTACTATGTGTACAGTGTGTATGCTATGTGTACAGTGTGTGTATGCTATGTGTACAGTGTGTGTATGCTATGTGTACAGTGTGTATGCTATGTGTACAGTGTGTGTATGCTATGTGTACAGTGTGTATGCTATGTGTACAGTGTGTATGCTATGTGTACAGTGTGTCTGCTATGTGTACAGTGTGTGTATGCTATGTGTACAGTGTGTATGCTATGTGTACAGTGTGTATGCTATGTGTACAGTGTGTGTATGTGTACTATGTGTACAGTGTGTATGCTATGTGTACAGTGTGTGTATGCTATGTGTACAGTGTGTGTATGCTATGTGTACAGTGTGTATGCTATGTGTACAGTGTGTGTATGCTATGTGTACAGTGTGTGTATGCTATGTGTACAGTGTGTATGCTATGTGTACAGTGTGTATGCTATGTGTACAGTGTGTGTATGCTATGTGTACAGTGTGTATGCTATGTGTACAGTGTGTGTATGCTATGTGTACAGTGTGTGTATGCTATGTGTACAGTGTGTATGCTATGTGTACAGTGTGTATGCTATGTGTACAGTGTGTATGCTATGTGTACAGTGTGTGCATGTGTACTATGTGTACAGTGTGTATGCTATGTGTACAGTGTGCGTATGTGTACTATGTGTACAGTGTGTATGCTATGTGTACAGTGTGTGTATGTGTACTATGTGTACAGTGTGTATGCTATGTGTACAGTGTGTGTATGCTATGTGTACAGTGTGTATGCTATGTGTACAGTGTGTGTATGTGTACTATGTGTACAGTGTGTATGCTATGTGTACAGTGTGTGTATGTGTACTATGTGTACAGTGTGTATGCTATGTGTACAGTGTGTGTATGCTATGTGTACAGTGTGTATGCTATGTGTACAGTGTGTGTATGCTATGTGTACAGTGTGTATGCTATGTGTACAGTGTGTGTATGCTATGTGTACAGTGTGTATGCTATGTGTACAGTGTGTATGCTATGTGTACAGTGTGTGCATGTGTACTATGTGTACAGTGTGTATGCTATGTGTACAGTGTGTGTATGTGTACTATGTGTACAGTGTGTATGCTATGTGTACAGTGTGTGTATGTGTACTATGTGTACAGTGTGTATGCTATGTGTACAGTGTGTGTATGCTATGTGTACAGTGTGTATGCAATGTGTACAGTGTGTGTATGTGTACTATGTGTACAGTGTGTATGCTATGTGTACAGTGTGTGTATGTGTACTATGTGTACAGTGTGTATGCTATGTGTACAGTGTGTGTATGTGTACTATGTGTACAGTATGTGTATGCTATGTGTACAGTGTGTGTATGCTATGTGTACAGTGTGTATGCTATGTGTACAGTGTGTGTATGTGTACTATGTGTACAGTGTGTATGCTATGTGTACAGTGTGTGTATGCTATGTGTACAGTGTGTGTATGTGTACTATGTGTACAGTGTGTATGCTATGTGTACAGTGTGTGTATGTGTACTATGTGTACAGTGTGTGTATGCTATGTGTACAGTGTGTGTATGCTATGTGTATAGTGTGTATGCTATGTGTACAGTGTGTGTATGTGTACTATGTGTACAGTGTGTATGCTATGTGTACAGTGTGTGTATGTGTACTATCTGTACAGTGTGTGTATGCTATGTGTACAGTGTGTGTATGTGTACTATGTGCACAGTGTGTATGCTATGTGTACAGTGTGTGTATGTGTACTATGTGTACAGTGTGTATGCTATGTGTACAGTGTGTGTATGTGTACTATGTGTACAGTGTGTATGCTAGGTGTACAGTGTGTGTATGTGTACTATGTGTACCGTGTGTTTATACTGTCTATACAGTGTGTTTATGCTATGTGTACAGTGTGTGTACAGTGTGTGTATACTAATGTATGTGTATCGAATCGGATTAAAATGAGCACTGCCAAGAACATGCCGATCAACGATGCAACTAATTTCGGGTCGATATTGGTCGCATGTAAAAATTGGACATGCTGCAAGATGTCAGGCCGTCGTGGATGGATCAAGTGCCTGGCGGTAATTGCGAGCAATATCTGGGTGCCGCATCCACAGCCTCACCAGCTTGACGCTGGCCCCCCTAATGCCATATGTGCCCCTGCTCAATGCACTATACCTGTCCATGTGCGGCGCTAGCTCAAGGCTCCATCCGCAGTCCACATACATGCACCCCACATGGTTAATGGAGTAACATGGGGGCATGTGTGATATTACACACACACCCACATATACGCCAGCAACCGTGTATGCAAATTGCGGACAGAGTCTGGAGCCAGCAGCGCACACTAACAGGTATAGTGCATCGGGCGGGGGGGGGGGGGGGGGCATATTTGACATTAGGGGGGACCTATTCCTGATCAATTTTAGCATGACACTCCGACAAAAAAAATCCTTGAGTCTATAAATCAGGACATTGGCAATCTATCCTACACCATTCCATTGTCAAAAAAAAAAAAAATGATCAGAAATACCTGCCACTCATGATAGACTAAAAATGGACAAAAAGGTAAAGGTTTTTTTTTCAAATTCAACTGATTGATGGCAGCACGGTGGTGTAGTGGTTAGCGCTCTGTCCTTGCAGCGCTGGATCCCCGGTTCAAAACCCAGCCAGATCAACATCTGTAAGGAGTTTGTATGTTCTACCTGTGTCTGCGTGGGTTTCCTCCAGGCACTCCTGTTTCCTCCCACACCCCAAAAACATACAGATAAGTTAATCGGCTTCCGTTTAAATTGGCTCTAGACTAAAATATACATGCACTACACATTATAGACATATGACTATGAGAGACAGTTAGTGACAAGACTATATATACCCTGTACAGCGCTGTGGAAGATGTCAGCGCTATATAAATACAAAATAATAATAATAAAATAATAATAATTGATTCTGATGGAATTTCCTGTTTGAAAAAACAACAAACAGGATGAAATGATGAGAGTGTATATATATTAAAAAGATATGGAAATAGTATGGTATGTACAGTGAAAACAATATATACAGTATGGAAAATAATTTTTCTGTGTATAAGACGATGCCCACACTTTTCCAGGTAAAATATAGAGTTTGGGATATACTCGCCGTATAAGACTACCCCTCTTCTAACGCACACCACATAAAAATTAAAAAAAATCATATACTGGTGCTATGTATGAACAGATGCTAGTGCTGTACTGTATGTAGTACCCAGTATATAACAGTACTAGCTGGACTCCCGGCGTTGCCCGGGTATGTATTTGGCTAGTGTTGGCTCTGCCCACTTTTCCTAACCCTAACACACAATTACTTAATGACCAAGTATGTGAGCTTTGCGGTCTTTGGCACCAATAATTTGCAATGAAATAAAATTAATCTGATTGGATGTGGCTCCACCCCTTTTCTGAATTTGAACCCCCAATCACCCAATGGCCAACTGTACCAGGTACAGGTGATTAACAGTGCAAAAATGGCAGCAATTAAATATTCCCCTTAAAAATCAATAGGTGGATTTTGATTGGCTTTTATAGGCTCCACCCACTTCTCTGAATATTAATCCCAGTCACCCAGTGACCAATTGTGCAAAGTTTGAGAACTTTACCATTAAGAGTGTAAGAATTGCTGCAGTTTACATTTGCGCAATGAAATTTGTATTTGTCTCCACCTACTGATGACCCGGCATTGCCCGATTATGTATTTGGCTGGTGATGGCTGTGCCCACTTTGTCTAACCCTAACACACAATTAATCAATTACTCAATGACCAAGTTTGTGAGCTTTGCTGTCTTTGGCATCAATAACCTGCATTAAAATGAAACAACTCATATTGGCTGCTTGTGGCTCCACCCCCTTTTATAAATTTAAACCCCAGTCACCCAATGATCAACTGCACCAGGTTTGAGGCTTGTGCGATTAACAGTGCAAGAATGGCAGCAATGAAATATTCCCCTGAAAAATCAATAGGTAATTTTTGATTGCCTTTTGTAGGCTCCACCTACTTTTCTGAATATTAACTCCAGTCACCCAGTAACCAACTGTGCAAAGTTTGAGAACCCTGCCATTAACAGTGTAAGAATGGCTGCTGTTTACATTTTCCCAGTAAAATTTGTATTTGTCTCCGCCCACTTATGACCCGGCGTTGCCTGCTTATGTATTTGGCTGGTGTTGGCTGTGCCCGTTTTTCTAACCCTAACGCACAATTAATCAATTACTCAATTATCAAGTTTGTGAGCTTTGCGGTGTTTGGCATCAATAATTTGCATTGGAATATAACAAATCTAATTGGCTGTTTGTGGCTCCACCCCCTTTCTGAAATTGAACCCTAGTCACCCAATGATCAACTGTACCAGGTTTGAGGCTTGTGGCATTAACAGTCCAAGAATAGCAGCAATGTAAATATTCCCCTTGAAAATCAATAGGTTAATTTTGATTGGCTTTTATAGACTCCACCCACTTTTCTGAATATTAATCCCAGTCACCCAGTAACCAACTGTGCAAAGTTTGAGAACCCTGCCATTACCAGTGTAAGAATGGCTGCAGTTTACATTTTCCCAGTAAAATTTGTATTTGTTTCCGCCCACTTATGACCCGGCGTTGCCCATTTATGTATTTGGCTGGTGTTGGCTGTGCCTACTTTTCTAACCCTAACACACAATCAATTACTAAGTTTGTGATCTTTGCGGTGTTTGGCATCAATAATTTGCATTGAAATGAAACAAATTTAATTGGCTATTTGTGGCTCCACCCCCTTTCTGAAATTGAACCCTAGTCACCCAATGATCAACTGTACCAGGTTTGAGGCTTGTGCCATTAACAGTGGAAGAATAGCAGCAATGTAAATATTCTCCTTGAAAATCAATAGGTTAATTTTGATTGGCTTTTGTAGACTCCACCCACCTTTCTGAATATTAATCCCAGTCACCCAGCGACCAACTGTGCAAAGTTTGAGAACCCTGCCATTAACAGTGTAAGAATGGCTGCAGTTTACATTTTCCAATGAAATTTGTATTTGTCTCCGCCCCCTTTTTGGTTATGGGAATAAAAAGTATCCTATGTGTTATTCCAGGTAATGTACTATGTGTGTGCCAAATTTCATTCAAATCCGTTCAGCCGTTTTTGCATGATCGAGTAACAAACATCCAAATATCCAAACATCCGAACTTTCCCATTTATTATATTAATAGGATAGGATACAGACCATTGACTGGTTGGATTGGTCAATTCTCCCTCTCCCTAAGCGGACTGGTCAGCTCTACCTGCCTCCAAGCGGATTGGCTAGCTCTCCCTGTTTATCAGAGCAGTATGGAAGAATAGATCGTGCTGTGCCCATAAAACACGCCTCTTCCACCCACCTGGCCCGCCTACCTCCTTCTCCGCCTCTCAGATCTTGCACAGTCCTCAGCAGCGAGATCTGAGAGGTGGTAACAGGATAGGGAGGGCCAGGCAGGTGGAAGAGGCGTGTTTTATGGGCACAGTGAGATCTCTTTCTTCCATACACTGGGCGTCCCAGACCTTGCAGCATGAGTGGTGAGCTCCCCCCCAGCATATGCGGCGACTGCCGTATCTCCAGAATCCGGTAATTAAACATTAGCATGTCGCATGTGCGAATCTCATATCAGCATCGCGTAAACATCAGCATGTCTCGTACGCGCATCACATATCAGCATTGCGTATTACCCGGCATCAATGACACATGGCGTATAAGATGACCCGTGACATTTCAGAAGATTTTCAAGGGTTAAAAAGTCGTCTTATACGCCAAAAATATGGAAATAGTAATTGAAAATAATATGTATAAGAAATAATATATATATGGAAAAGTAATTGTTGGGTAGAATTATAATAATAACTTTTTAGTACTTTGATTGATTGAACAGAAATCAATTAATGGTTGCAGGAATAAATAATGTTTAATCAAAGGGGCACTTTGGCGAAAAATTTTAAAATTTAAAATATGTGCAAACATAGACAACCAAGAAGTACGTAAAATGAGTCATAAATGACTTTTCTCCTATGTTGCTGTCACTTACAGTAGGTAGTAGAAATCTGATAGAAGCGACAGGTTTTGGACTAGTCCATCTCTTCATAGGAGATTCTCAGCAAGGCTTTCATTCTTTATAGAAATATTTCCTCAAAAGGACTTAAACAATGATGCTGGCCAGCTTCCCTGCTCCCTACACAGATTTTTGGCAGTTGGACAGAGCAACTGCCATTCACTAAGTGCTTTTGAAAATAAATAAATCCCTGAGAATCCCCCATAAAAAGATGGACTAGTCCAAAACCGGTCACTTCTGCCAGATTTCTACTATCTACTGTAAGTGACAGCAACATAGGAAAAAAGTAATTTATGGCTCATTTTACTCTGTGAAAAAATGTACTTCTTATTTGTCTATGTTTGCACATACTGTATTTAAAATTTTACAATTTTTCCCCATAGTGCCCCTTTAAGTTTTGAGTAGCAATGAGGTGTTCAGTGTTTGTTGTGATACTAAACACAGAATGATGATGGGATGAGATATTAATAGATGTACAGAGATGTTACATTTAAAAAATCCATATAAAAAAAGGCATTCATATTACAAAAAAGAAAAAAAGAAAATTGAGGCAATCTCGAACACACGTGTATAGTACCTCCAACAACTTCCTTGGAACGTTCAAACGACTGTCAATCCACTGAAAAACTGGATCGGTTTTGTCGGATTAAAAAAAAATTGATTTGATTTCTCAGTCAGAAAAAAAAAAAAATACATTTTTTATGTATTGAATTAAATAACCACCAATTGTTTTTATTGTAAGATGGGAAAATTTCATCTTTTTACTGTAGCATTTGTTTGTGGCCACCTTGGCATTGAACAAAACCATTATTGAATGCTTAACTTATAAACTCTCCCTATCTGTATACAATTTTTCCCAACCAACAATGCTACCGACTGATGAAACTACTGCTAAACAAACAATGCTACCGACTGATGAAACTACTGCTGAACAAACAATGCTACAGACTGATGAAACTACTGCTAAACAAACAATGCTACCGACTGATGAAACTACTGCTGAACAAACAATGCTACAGACTGAGACTGCTGAACAAACAATGCTACCGACTGATGAAACTACTGCTGAACAAACAATGCTACCGACTGATGAAACTACTGCTGAACAAACAATGCTACCGACTGATGAAACTACTGCTGAACAAACAGTGCTACCGACTGATGAAACTACTGCTGAACTAACAATGCTACAGACTGAGACTGCTGAACAAACAATGCTACCGACTGATGAAACTACTGCTGAACAAACAATGCTACCGACAGATGAAACTACTGCTGAACAAACAATGCTACAGACTGAGACTGCTGAACAAACAATGCTACCGACTGATGAAACTACTGCTGAACAAACAATGCTACCGACTGATGAAACTACTGCTGAACAAACAATGCTACCGACTGATGAAACTACTGCTAAACAAACAATGCTACCGACTGATGAAACTACTGCTGAACAAACAATGCTACCGACAGATGAAACTACTGCTGAACAAACAATGCTACCGACTGATGAAACTACTGCTGAACAAACAATGCTACCGACTGATGAAACTACTGCTAAACAAACAATGCTACCGACTGATGAAACTACTGCTGAACAAACAATGCTACAGACTGATGAAACTACTGCTGAACAAACAATGCTACAGACTGATGAAACTACTGCTGAACAAACAATGCTACCGACTGATGAAACTACTGCTGAACAAACAATGCTACCGACTGATGAAACTACTGCTGAACAAACAATGCTACCGACTGATGAAACTACTGCTAAACAAACAATGCTACCGACTGATGAAACTACTGCTGAACAAACAATGCTACCGACTGATGAAACTACTGCTGAACTAACAATGCTACAGACTGAGACTGCTGAACAAACAATGCTACCGACTGATGAAACTACTGCTGAACAAACAATGCTACCGACTGATGAAACTACTGCTGAACAAACAATGCTACCGACTGATGAAACTACTGCTGAACTAACAATGCTACAGACTGAGACTGCTGAACAAACAATGCTACCGACTGATGAAACTACTGCTGAACAAACAATGCTACCGACTGATGAAACTACTGCTGAACTAACAATGCTACAGACTGAGACTGCTGAACAAACAATGCTACTGACTGATGAAACTACTGCTGAACAAACAATGCTACCGACTGATGAAACTACTGCTGAACAAACAATGCTACCGACTGATGAAACTACTGCTGAACAAACAATGCTACAGACTGAGACTGCTGAAACTAACAATGCTACCGACTGATGAAACTACTGCTGAACAAACAATGCTACCGACTGATGAAACTACTGCTGAACAAACAATGCTACCGACTGATGAAACTACTGCTGAACAAACAGTGCTACCGACTGATGAAACTACTGCTGAACTAACAATGCTACAGACTGAGACTGCTGAACAAACAATGCTACCGACTGATGAAACTACTGCTGAACAAACAATGCTACCGACAGATGAAACTACTGCTGAACAAACAATGCTACAGACTGAGACTGCTGAACAAACAATGCTACCGACTGATGAAACTACTGCTGAACAAACAATGCTACCGACTGATGAAACTACTGCTGAACAAACAATGCTACCGACTGATGAAACTACTGCTAAACAAACAATGCTACCGACTGATGAAACTACTGCTGAACAAACAATGCTACCGACAGATGAAACTACTGCTGAACAAACAATGCTACCGACTGATGAAACTACTGCTGAACAAACAATGCTACCGACTGATGAAACTACTGCTAAACAAACAATGCTACCGACTGATGAAACTACTGCTGAACAAACAATGCTACAGACTGATGAAACTACTGCTGAATAAACAATGCTACAGACTGATGAAACTACTGCTGAACAAACAATGCTACCGACTGATGAAACTATACTGCTAAACAAACAATGCTACCGACTGATGAAACTACTGCTGAACAAACAATGCTACCGACTGATGAAACTACTGCTGAACAAACAATGCTACCGACTGATGAAACTACTGCTGAACAAACAATGCTACCGACTGATGAAACTACTGCTGAACTAACAATGCTACAGACTGAGACTGCTGAACAAACAATGCTACCGACTGATGAAACTACTGCTGAACAAACAATGCTACCGACTGATGAAACTACTGCTGAACTAACAATGCTACAGACTGAGACTGCTGAACAAACAATGCTACCGACTGATGAAACTACTGCTGAACAAACAATGCTACCGACTGATGAAACTACTGCTGAACAAACAATGCTACCGACTGATGAAACTACTGCTGAACAAACAATGCTACAGACTGAGACTGCTGAAACTAACAATGCTACCGACTGATGAAACTACTGCTGAACAAACAATGCTACCGACTGATGAAACTACTGCTGAACAAACAATGCTACCGACTGATGAAACTACTGCTGAACAAACAGTGCTACCGACTGATGAAACTACTGCTGAACTAACAATGCTACAGACTGAGACTGCTGAACAAACAATGCTACCGACTGATGAAACTACTGCTGAACAAACAATGCTACCGACAGATGAAACTACTGCTGAACAAACAATGCTACAGACTGAGACTGCTGAACAAACAATGCTACCGACTGATGAAACTACTGCTGAACAAACAATGCTACCGACTGATGAAACTACTGCTAAACAAACAATGCTACCGACTGATGAAACTACTGCTGAACAAACAATGCTACCGACAGATGAAACTACTGCTGAACAAACAATGCTACCGACTGATGAAACTACTGCTGAACAAACAATGCTACCGACTGATGAAACTACTGCTAAACAAACAATGCTACCGACTGATGAAACTACTGCTGAACAAACAATGCTACAGACTGATGAAACTACTGCTGAATAAACAATGCTACAGACTAATGAAACTACTGCTGAACAAACAATGCTACCGACTGATGAAACTACTGCTAAACAAACAATGCTACCGACTGATGAAACTACTGCTAAACAAACAATGCTACCGACTGATGAAACTACTGCTAAACAAACAATGCTACCGACTGATGAAACTACTGCTGAACAAACAATGCTACAGACTGATGAAACTACTGCTGAATAAACAATGCTACAGACTGATGAAACTACTGCTGAACAAACAATGCTACCGACTGATGAAACTACTGCTAAACAAACAATGCTACCGACTGATGAAACTACTGCTGAACAAACAATGCTACCGACTGATGAAACTACTGCTAAACAAACAATGCTACCGACTGATGAAACTACTGCTGAACAAACAATGCTACCGACTGATGAAACTACTGCTGAACTAACAATGCTACAGACTGAGACTGCTGAACAAACAATGCTACCGACTGATGAAACTACTGCTGAACAAACAATGCTACCGACTGATGAAACTACTGCTGAACAAACAATGCTACCGACTGATGAAACTACTGCTGAACTAACAATGCTACAGACTGAGACTGCTGAACAAACAATGCTACCGACTGATGAAACTACTGCTGAACAAACAATGCTACCGACTGATTAAACTACTGCTGAACTAACAATGCTACAGACTGAGACTGCTGAACAAACAATGCTACCGACTGATGAAACTACTGCTGAACAAACAATGCTACCGACTGATGAAACTACTGCTGAACAAACAATGCTACCGACTGATGAAACTACTGCTGAACAAACAATGCTACAGACTGAGACTGCTGAAACTAACAATGCTACCGACTGATGAAACTACTGCTGAACAAACAATGCTACAGACTGAGACTGCTGAAACTAACAAAAAGACTCAACCTACTGTATATTCAATAGCAGTTCCTAAACTATCCCAGGAGAGACTGTAAGCTTTCAAAAGTTAACCTAAATACCATACTTTTTGGTGCTCAAATTCCCTGAAAACTTAAAACACAATGCAGAGTAAGGCCTGAAACCCACTAGAGCACTTTGTTGACTATTAAGGGTTACAGTTACAGTAGCGCCTGCCAGGGGCGTACCTAGAAAGCCCTGGGCCCCCCTGCAAAAAAAAAATTCCGGACCTGTGTAAATTCCGTTTACACAGGATGTTCTATGAAGCACTTAGTGATCGGAGACCTCTGGCCAGAAGGAGGTATGTGCTCAGCTTGCCACGAGCACCACCAATGATTGCTTGCAGGAGGGGAGCGCTGAGAGGAGAGCCCGAAGTGAGGGGGGGGGGGGATTTCCCCCCTCCCCACCGATCTGCGGCCACAGCTCTCCTCTTATGCTGCGACCCCTCCTGCCCCCAAAAAGTCCCCGAGCGGGCCCTGGGGGGGACCCGGGCCCCCCCCCGCGACGGCAGGGGTTGCATTCCCTATTGTTACGCCAGTGGCACCTGCCATACGAGCACCAACAATTTGGCCTCTTTGAAAGTCTGAGAGATCTGCCATTTTTATAAATTACTAGCTGGTTGCCTGGGTATGTATTTGGCTGGTGTTGGCTCTGCCCACTTTTTCTAATCCTAACACACAATTACTCAATTACCTAGTTTGTGAGCTTTGTGGTCTTTGGCATCAATGATTTGCATTGAAATGACATAAATCTAATTGGCTGTGGCTCCACTCCCATTTCTGAAATTGAACCCCAGTCACCCAAAGACCAACTGTACCAGGCTTGAGGCCTGTGCCATTAACAGTGCAAGAATGGCAGCAATTAAATATTCCCCTTGAAAATCAATAGGTGAATTTTTATTAGCTTTTCAGGCTCAACCCACTTTTATGAATATTAATCCCAGACACCCAGTGACCGACTGTGCAATACTTGAGAACTCTACCGTTAACAGTGTAAGAATGGCTGCAGTTTACATTTTTCCAGTGAAATTTGTATTTGTCTCCGCCCACTGATGACCCGACATTTCCTGCGAATGTACTTGGCTGGTTTTCGCTGTGCCTACTTTTTCTAACCCTAACACACAATTATAGAAGGTAAAGGAAAGAAAAACACAGGGAGATCCGGGAGCCCACTTTGGTGCAATACCGTTAGTTGGAAAGATAATTTTTCAAAGATGTAAAGATAAACGGCGCCCGGACACCAGCTCTAGACCGATAAAAGGCACTTTTATTGACCTGAGGAAGCAGGTTAAGCCGTGAAATGCGTTGTCTTTATGCATCAATAAAAACGAAGTTTTCTTTCACCATATATCTCTACTAGCTTTACTTCCCTTAAGGGGACAACTTTAAGGTAGGTTCCTTAAAAACTAACACACAATTACTCAATGACCAAGTTTGTGAGATATGTGGTCTTTGGCATGAATAATTTGCATTGAAATGAAACAAATCTGATTGGCTGTTTGTGGCTCCACCCCTTTTCTGAATTTTTAACCCCAGTCACCCAATGACCAACTGTACCAGGTCTGAGGCTTGTGCCATTAACAGTGCAAGAATGGCAGCAATGAAATATTTCCCTTGAAAATCAATAGGTGAAGTTTGATTGTCTTTTGTAGGCTCCACCCACTTTTCTGAATAATAATCTCAGTCACTCAGTGACCAACAGTGCAAAGTTTGAGAATCCTGCCATTACCAGTGTAAGAATGGCTGAAGTTTACTTTTTCCCAGTGAAATTTGTATTTGTCTCCGCCCACTGATGACCTGGTATTGCCCGGTTAAGTATTTAGCTGGTGTTCGCCACGGCCCCTTTTTCTAACCCTAACACATGATTACATAGGGCTTGATTCACTAAACTGTGATAACTCAGTTATCAGGTGTTAAGGCTTTGCACTCGCAAACGTGCATGTTAAGTAGTTTGCACGTGCAAAGTTTATGCTGTTCGCGTGCTAAGTTTTAGCGCGCGCATGTCGTTAAGCGTCACAGGCCAAGTGCGGTATGCCACTGAAAACAATGGCGCTTCGCCCGCTCAGTAGATAGAGTTTGGTAATGAAATTATGAATGGTGCTTACATTAACATGTGCGGTACTGTAACGCGGCGCTCACAAAAGTCTTACGTACATGCATAATGAAATATATACAGTAATAATTCAAGATATACATTCCGCTCGCGGGATCTGTAGTGACTTTGCCTGCTAAGTATCATTATCACGTGAAGTCACTGCAGATCACGATACTTTGCGCATGAAGCAATTGCACACAAATCTTTACGCGCATGTTAGCACGTGCAAAGCGGCTTTTCACTGCCGTGCTAAGTGTTAGCACGGCTTTGTGGGATCGAGCCCTTAATGACCAAGTTTGTAAGCTTTGCAGTCTTTGTCATCAATAATTTTCATTGAACTGAAACAAATCTAATTTGCTGTTTGTGGCTCTACCCTCCTTCCTCAAATTGAACCCCAGTCACCCAATTACCAACTGTACCAGGTTTGAGGCTTGTGCCATTAACAGTGCAAGAATGACAGCAATGAAATATTTCCCTTGAAAATCAATAAGTGAATTTTGATTGGCTTTTATAGACTCCACCCATTTTTCTGAATGTTAATCCCAGTCACGCAGTAACCAACTGTGCAAAGTTTGAGAACCCTGCCATTAACAGTGTAAGAATGGCTGCAGTTTACATTTTCCCAGTGAAATTTGTATTTGTCTCCACCCACTTTTTGGTTATGGGAATAAAAAGTATCCTATGTGTTATTCCAGGTAATGTACTATGTGTGTGCCAAATTTCATTCAAATCCGTTCTGCCATTGTTGCATGATCGATTAACAAACATCCAAACATCCGAACTTACCCATTTATAATATTAGTAGGATTTACTGAAGGATTCTCTATCAAGGTGGCACCACTCACAGACCTGACTAAGAAGGGGGCTGACCCGAGTCAGTGGTCCACTCAGGCTTTTAAAGCTTTGAAAGAAGCCTTTTGTTCAGCACCCATTCTGCTGCATCCGGACATCACACGTCCCTTTATTGTTGAGGTTGACGCATCTGAGCTTGGAGTAGAAGCGGTCCTCTTTCAGTATGCTGGAACCCCTGGGAGGTTGCATCCCTGTGCCTTTTTCTCCAAGACATTTTGCCCCGCGGAGCAGAATTATGACATCGGGAACAGAGAGTTATTGGAGTAAAGTGGGCATTCGAGGAGTGGAGGCACTGGCTGGAGGGTGCAACGTACCCAGTCACTGTGTTCACCGACCACAAAAATCTGGAATACATTGAATCTGTAAAAAGACTAAATCCCAGGCAGGCTCGATGGGCCCTGTTTTTCTCCAGATTTAAGTTTACCATCATGTATAAACCTGGGTCAAAGAATGTTAAAGTGGACGCTCTGTCCCATTATTTTAGTTCAGGTCCCTCCCAAGATCAGGTTCCTGAATCAATTGTGCCCCCTCAAAGTATTGTTGTGGCTACAACTACCCTTAGTTCAGACAGGGATCTAATGGACATTCTTTGTAATTTTCAAGGTGATGCTCCTTCGGGAAAACCTGCCAGCCATCTTTTTGTTCCCCCTCAATGGAGACTCAAAGTCTTGCAACATTTCCATGAAGACAAGACAGCAGGGCACCCTGGCGAAGCCAAGACTCTGGAGCTGTTATCCCGTCTGGTTTGGTGGCCATCCCTGACTTGAGATGCCAAGGCGTTTGTAATCGCATGTTCTACTTGCACGCGCAACAAGGTCTCTCGACCTGCTCCGCGTGGGTTCACTCCAACCCTTACCAGTGCCATCTAAACTTTGGACAGACTTGTCCATGGACTTTATCGTGGACTTACCCTCATTAAATGGGTACACGGTCATTTGGGTGGTTGTAAACCGCTTTAGCAAAATGTCTTATTTTGTTCCATTAAAGAAATTGCCTTCTGCTAAGGAGCTTGCCGACCTTTTTATTACACACTAGCTGATGATCCGGCGTTGCCCGGGTATATATTTGGCTGGTGTTGGCTCCGTTCACTTTTTCTAACCCTAACACACAAACACTCAATGACCAAGTTTGTGAGCTTTGGCATCAATAATTTGTATATTCCCATAGAAATTAAACAAATCAGATTGGCGGTTTGTGACTCCACCTCTCTCCAGCATGTGAACCCCAGTCACCCAATGACCAGCTATAGCAGGTTTGAGGCATCTGCTATTAACAGTGTAAAAATGGCAGCAATTTAAATATTCCCCTTAAAAATCAACAGGAGAATTTTGATTGGCTATTAGGGCAGCCCCCTCCTTCAACACCTTCAAGAAAGCCCTCAAAACTCACCTTTTCACTCTGGCCTACCACCCCTCATAGTTGCTCTAAACCCACAGCTGAACTCTGGTCCCTACCTCTCGTGTCCTTACCTCTCCCTCTAGATTGTAAGCCTTTGGGCAGGGTCCTCCTCCTTTTGTGTCCTACCTGATTATGCACCTCCATTACTGTGCACCCATGCTATGCATTTGAGTGAACCTAACTTGCCTAATCTCCATGCTCCCCTCCAGTGACTGACTAAGCATTACCTGGTACTCATACTGTGCTGTGTGATCTGGTTTTCTTGTATTCCTGTATTGTCATATTGCTGTATCTCACCCCTAAATATTGTCTGTAACTCTAACTAATGTCCAGCGCTGCGTAATATGTTGGCGCTTTATATATACAATAAATAAATAAATATTTTAGGCTCCACTCACTTAACTGAATATTAATCTCAGTCACCCAGTAACCATCTGGGCAAAGTTTGAGAACCCTGCCATTAACGGTGTAAGAATGGCTGCAGTTTACATTTTCCCAATTAAATTTGTTTTGGCTCCACCCAGTTTTTGTAACCTGGACACACAGTCACTCAATGACCAAGTTTGTGAGCTTTCAGGTCCTTGGCATCAATAAAAACAAATCAGATTGTCTGTTTGTGGCTCCGCCCTTTTCTGAATTTGAACCCCAGTCACCCAATGACCAACTGCACCAGGTTTGAGGCTTGTGCCATTAACAGTGCAAGAATGGCAGCAATTTTAATATACCCCTTAAAAATCAACAGGTTGATTGGCTTTTTTAGCCTCCACCTACTTTTCTGAATATTAATTCCAATCACCCAGTAACCAACTGTACAAAGTTTGAGAACTTTGCCATTAATAGTGAAGAAGGGCTGCAGTTTAAATTTTCTCAGGGAAATCTGCTTTTGACTCCACCCAGTTTTTGTAACCTTGACACACAGTCACTCAATGACCAAGTCTGTGAGCTTTCGGGTCCCTGGCATCAAAATTGTGTGAATGGAAGCAGTTTATCTAGCAAAAAAATCTGATTGGTTGTTTGTGGCGCCACCCCTTTAGTAAATTTGAACCCCAGTCACTTAATGACTGACTGTTTATGACCTTTGGGGTCCTTGGCATCAATAAGTTGCATTTTTCCATTGAAATTAAACAAATCTGATTGGCTGTTAGTAGCCCGCTACTTTTCAGAATTTAAATCCCAGTCTCCCATTGACTGACTGTACCAGATTAGAGATGGCCCGAACCTCCGATTTTCGGTTCGCGAACTTCTGCGAAAGTTCGATTTGCGCGAACTTTCACGAACCGCAATAGACTTCAATGGGGAGGCGAACTTAGAAACACTTATGCTGGCCACAGAGGTGATGGAAAAGATATTTCAAGGGGTCTAATATCTGAGTTTTTGCATGGATGAGTGAAATAGACACCAAATGTCCCGGGGAAAAATCTGGATTTGACGCAAAGCAGCGTTTTAAGGGCAGAAATCACATTGAATGCTAAATTGCAGGCCTAAAGTGCTTTAAAACATCTTGCATGTGTATACATCAATTAGGGAGTGTAATTAGAGTACTGCTTCCCACTGACACACCAAACTCACTGTGTAACACACCGCAAACAGCAGTTTGTGTAGTGACGGCCGTGCTGGACTGGTGCGCACAATGGCCAGAGTGCAGGCCGTGGGGGTTTTCAAGCCCATATGGTCGCCGGGCTGTGATAGCTCAATGATAGTGACTGTCAGGTAGGTATATGCAGTGATGGGTATTATAATGTGCACCTGTCACACACAGACAGGTACCAAACAGGCACAGTGACACTGCGTGCGCCCCTCCTATTCCGTCCTCCGCAAGATGTCCGCCGTCACCCTTCCGCCCGTCTGGCCGGGGCAAGATGGCCGCTGCCATCCTTCCGCCCGTCCAACCCCGCAGCGCAAGATGGCCGCCACCATCCTTCCGCTTGTTCAACCCACAGAATTTTTCCATACGCGGCCACCATCCACCAGGTGACCCGGGAGTTCCCCCTCTGTCTGGCTGACGTCGCCCTCACCCCGCCCTTTCCCTCCACACGCCCGGCATCGTAGAAAACCATTCCGGACAGCGCAGTCTGGTTGAGACAGGCGCATCCGAATACTGCTCGCAATTTGCCGGTAAGGACTATACCTCTTTTTTCCTCTACCCTCTCTCTCACACTTCCCCCTTCCACACATACCCAGGCCACCCCACCCTCACCCGAATGTGTTGCCTTCCTGCTGCCACAGGACCACACATGCTGGCTCATAAGCCCTGACTTCAGTCCCCATTAGTGGCCCCTCAGCACATCACTTGGGGTGCATACATGACACAAAAGCAGACCACTCAGCCAGTTAGATCCTTCTGCGTATATACACTCATGCCAAACGACCACCATGTTTTGGCGTTGGGTAGGCAGCTTTTGCTATCCCTAGGGACTATAGCACTATGTTGCCAATGGTGTTTACATATTACAGCACCATGCAGCTAATGGTTTATACATATGATATATAATAATAATTCCTTTTTTTTGTATAGCGCCTTTCTCCTGTCGGACTCAAAGCGCTTGCGAGGCAGCCACTAGAGCGCACTCACTCAGTAGGCAGTAGCAGTGTTAAGGAGACTTGCCCAATGAACTCCTTACTGAATAGGTGCTGGCTTACTGAGTAGGAAGAGCCAGGATTTGAAGCCAGGACATCAGAGGCAGAGCCCTTAACCATTACACTATCCAGCCATATATATACTGCTTAGGGCCTTTACATATGACACATAAGCCATATGCCAGCTCTATTATACATGTTTTCTAACATCTTTCCTAATATTATATTTTTACTTTTTTTTTTTTATATATATATTTTTGAATGATATATGTGGTGCATAGATAGCCTTTATGACACTGTCAGACTGAATATTACAATGTTATGCTTATTAGTATGTTTTAATATGAGTGGACGAGTCTTGTGTATATATATATATATATATATATATATATATATATATATATATATATATATAATTCTTTTTATGCAATTTTTATTATGCCCTATTTGTTATACGTATTTTATCTGCAATTGAGTATTCTGAGCGCCACTCCTTGTTTTATTTTAAGGCACTTATTTGACCTGAAGAAGCAGCTTACCCAGAGAAACGCGTTGTCACAGTGCTGTTCGCATTTAAAGAGACTCTGAAGCGAGAATAAATCTCGCTCCAGAGCTCAAAGTTAGCAGGGGCACGTGTGCCCCTGCTAAACCGCCGCTATCGCGCCGCTAAATGGGGGTCCCTTCACCCCCAAATCCCCCCCTCCCGCAAGACTTGGTCGTACATTTGGTCGCTCCCGGAGGCAGGGCTAACCGCCGCAGCCCTGCCTCCAGTCGCGTCTATCAGCGGCGCATCGCCACCTCTCCCCCGCCCCTCTCAGTGAAGGAAGGCGGGGGAGAGGCGGAGATATGCGCTGACAGATGCGCGTGGGGCAGGGCTGCGGCGGTTAGCCCTGCCCCAACCAGGAAGCGCTCCCCCGCTGCACCGAGGGGATTTGGGGGATCAGGGACCCCCATTAAGCCGCGGGATAGCGGCGGTTTAGCAGGGGCACACGTGCCCCTGCTATATATGAGGTCTGAAGCGAGATTTATTCTCGCTTCAGACTCTCTTTAATAAATGAAATCATATTCAATCCTGTTATGATTCATCCTCCTATTTTATAAAGAATACATGTCATTATATAGACGTTTTAATCGTTTTATAATTACATAATTTCTCTAATTGGGCGCCTCCTGTTATCCAAGCTCACGTAGGTAGGTGGGTGCACTGAAGTGAACAACAGGTAGTAGGTATATGTAGTGATGGGTATTACAATGTGCACATGTCACACACAGACAGATACCGGACAGGCACAGTGACACTGCGTGCGCTCACGTAGGTAGGTGGGCGCACTGTGAACAACAGGTAGGTATATGTAGTGATGGGTATTACAATGTGCACCTGTCACACACAGACAGATACCGGACAGGCACAGTGACACTGCGTGCGCTCACGTAGGTAGGTGGGTGCACTGTGAACAACAGGTAGGTATATGCAGTGATGGGTATTATAATGTGCACCTGTCCCATACAGACAGGTACCGAACAGGCACAGTGACACTGCGTGCGCTCACGTAGGTAGGTGGGTGCACTGTGAACAACAGGTAGTAGGTATATGCAGTGGTGGGTATTACAATGTGCAGCTGTCACACACACAGGTAGTCACTGAATGTGCTGGGCCTGGCTGGCAGTGGCACACACAGTAGGAATTACCAAGGCTGTCTATGCAACACAAGTGTCAGTGGAGCACACACACACACACAAAAAAATGGATCACAAGAACAAGATTAGCTCTCAAAAGAGCTGTTGTGGGGTGCTATTTTAGCTATAAGAATCAGCAAGGAGCAAGCTAAGACGCCTACAAGCGCCCAACTAAGCTTTCCCTATAGGAGTCTGCAGCAGCTTTCCCTTCTCTAATTAATGCAGGCACACGAGTGAGTCCAATGCCTGACGCTGCCTGCCTCTTATAAGGGGGGGGGAGTGGCTCCAGGAGGGAGTGTAGCCTGATTGGCTACACTGTGCCTGCTGACTGTAATGAGTGTGACGCGGGAGCCCGTGTGGTGGGACTGCACCTGCGCTGAATGGACCCAACTGGCGGATTTATTGAGACACTTAGCGGAGGATCCAGGAGGATGGCGAGGGACTGATCAGCGTGAAGGGGGCTGGAGAAAGCCCCACGTATGTATATATTTTTTTCATTGTCTCAGTTACACGAGGCAGATGGTTTCAGCACACAACATTCAGCACTGGGCGCCAAAACCAGGTGCCCCATAGCGGCGATGTTATGCTGTGCAGGGCACACAAGAGTAATTCGGGGTTCAGTTGATCGCCAGACCCCGCACTACACCTCCCTCCACGTTGCAATGACTCAGAGGAGGGGGCGTTGCTAGGATCCTAAGAGATCCGGGGCACTTTTGGGCATTACAGCTTGAAAATGGGTGTGGCCATGCACCAGAATGTGGGTGTGGTTATAGGTGGAGCCTCCCTCCATTAATATAAAAAAATTGCAGCATATCACATAAATAAGCAGTGTCACTTAAACATTACTAGGCAGAGTTACCTGGCTTCTGTGCTGGCTAGTCTGGCTTTCTGCTGAGCGGGGGATCTGCCACCAGGTTATCTGGCAGTCCCCCCATAGCATTCTCTGACCTTCTAGTAGCCCATGCCCCCATGGGCCTCCCACTGAACCACCAAGAACCACAGCTGCCTGCATACCCCCATAAAGGCACCACAGCACCCAGTATGCCCACATCGAGGCACCACAGCACCCAGCATACCCCCGATTGATGCACCACAGCTCCCAGCATGCCCCCAATTGAGGCACCACAGCTGACTCTGCCTGGGGGACATCAGGGGCACGTGCCACTCATCTTCGGGGCTAGGAATGCCTCTGACTCAGAGGGTGAACAGTATTTAACACCGTTGGGGAGTTTAGCGGCAGCAGGGAGAGCCGTCATTTGGCGCTCCCGGCGCTCAACTCACCGACGGCATTTTAACACATACGCCACTTTATGCCTCCAGCAAATGAGAGAATACGCGAAGTGATTTTGACAACACTTTTCACCTAATTTTGTTACGTTTTCAATTGCGGAGTGACGAAAAGTTATTTTAAACTGACAATGAAAAATGATCTCCTTGGAGAAAATTTAGGATAAATAAAGTAAATTGAATAAGGACCATAATATCTTCAGTCCCTAACTCCAGACTAATACACAGCTCTGGCAATGTGCCCCTTACTGGCTGATCTCCCTTATAATATTGTTTATATAGCACCAACATCTTACACAGCGCTGTACAGCCTATATTGCCTTGTCACTAACTGTCCCTCGGAGGAGCTCACAATCTAATCCTTGCCATCGACATATGTCTATATCATGTAGTGTATGTATCATAGTCTAGAGCCAGTTTATTTATTTTTTTAGGGGGAAGCCAAATAACTTATCTGTATGTTTTTGGGGTGTAGGAGGAAACTGAAGTGCCTGGAGGAAACCCACACAGACAAGGGGAGAACATACAAACTCCTTGCAGATGTTGACCTGGCGGGGATCCAAACCGGGGAACCAGCGTCGCAAGGTGAGAGCGCTAACCACTACGCCACCGTGCTGCCCTGACACTGATCCATGCCTCAGTCACTATAGATACCATTCACTCTCACACTCTCCTCACCTTACAAACGAGCTCAGAAAAAGATCCGTGAAAAAAATATTCTAGTATAATAGAATGTAGTTTGGATATCACAAAATCAGCATAAGGGTAAAAATGAAACATCTGTACATCTACTGCTCAACTCTTTATCTTATAATAATACCTAGATGATATTGATAACACCGTATCACCCAAAATCAGTCCTTTATAATACCGATGTAAAGTTGCTTTAGAACTAGAAACTGCACAGCTAATAATTCAGGAGTGAAACTTTATTATCACAACTTTTGGTCAGAAATGTATCTACCAAGCTTTGCAACCAAAACTCCATAACCAAAACTTCCTAACCTCAGAGAAACATTTGAGCCCTATATAGGACATTTTAAAGCAAAATATAACAAGAAAGTGTACCGTATATCCAGAACCTGAAATTCCTAAGCATTTTTAAAAGAAAAAGAATCAGATGTCCTCACAACACAACTTTAATTCAGAACATTATAACCAGAGCTCTCTAGTCAAAACACAAAAACATAATCTGATCTGTTTTGTAACTTTTGATTCTGAATATTTAATTAAAATATGTAAATAATATATAACAAATGTTTAAAAACAAAAAGAAAGACTAAATAAATACTTTGCAGAAAAAGTACAATGGAAAAAGTTAAACAAGTACTGTAAATAAGCAAACAAAAGAAAAATAATAATCAATCAGGAACTATAAAATGTGAGAGTTGCACACCAGCAAAAATTACATTAAAAAAACAAAGTAATTTGACTCCAAATTAGTTTGCAAATTTCTGTCAGAGGAAAACTAACACACATTTTAATGAAAAGTTAAAACAAAAAAAACATTTTTTAACAGTTCGTTTCTAAAAAGAGTAAAATGCAAATGGCTTTATAAGCAACTGCTACAATAGAAAGTGTCTGAGAAAATAATAACCTTCAGAAAACTTCAGTATATAATACTGACAGTAAATACATATCTTAATTGTGAGGCAACAATGTAAAATTATATATACATTCAGAGTATGTGAATATAATTGCTTAATTTATACTTTTAAGAGTGGAAAAAGTCAAATTTCTTTATTTACAAAATGTTTCTCTACAGTATTTCAAACTTTTTTTTTTTTTTTTTTTTAAAGGGACTCCGAGCAGTGCAGAAACTATGGAAAGATGCACATCATTTTAAAGCTCTCTTTCTCCTCTTTCCAATGATATATAAACCACCACCCTACGCCTTTTAGTTTTCGCTATTTTCGCGATTGAATTTGCCGCGGCCGCGATTTCGATCGCGAAAATAGAGAAAACTAAAAGGCGTAGGGCGACGATTTAGGTGTCGTCAGAAAGAGGAGAAAGAGAGCTTTAAAATGATATCCATCAAGCCATAGTTATATTGTATTACACAGGGCGACTTTTTGTCAAAGTCAGCAGCTGCATTCAGCAGAATGGAGCTGCCGACACTGGGGAAAGTGTCGTCCTCTGTAATACAATATAACTATGGCTTGATGGATATCATTTTAAAGCTCTCTTTCTCCTCTTTCTGACGACACCTAAATCGTTGCCCTACACCTTTTAGTTTTCTCTATTTTCGCGATCGAAATCGCGGCCGCGGCAATTTCAATCGCGAAAATAGCGAAAACTAAAAGACGTAGGGTGGTGGTTTATATATCATTGGAAAGAGGAGAAAGAGAGCTTTAAAATGATGTGCATCTTTCCATAGTTTCTGCACTGCTCGGAGTCCCTTTAAGTTTATTGAGGACATGTGTATTCATTGCTTAACAAGGGCGAAAAGGGATAATTTGCATATTCACTAGTAGTGCATTGTGGGTAACCACAAATGTTCACTTATAACTGAATTATTGCAAATTTCCTTCTGTTTTAAGAAGGCAATTACACCAAGCTTTGCTTTTTTAGTCGGAGGGCTTTTTGGTCCCTTTTAGTTTTAGCCCCCTACACATTCCTAGTAGTTTGGGTCCCCCTGAGCTGCTTGATTACTCTGTTACAATTACAGTGACACACATCTTAAAAAAACTCAAAAAAACTTTTGGGTTTATGTGTTGTGGATCTGAATCCAAAATAACAAAATAAGACATCTGGATAAAGGAACAGTTTTGTATTCCAGATTAATGAAGTACTGACGGGTAAGAAGTTATTTTTATCTTCTAGATAAATGTCTGTGTCACTTTACCGCAGACAGTAAAATAATCCAAATGTTTGATAAATCTGTAATATCTATATAAAGTTTATCACTATAACGTTTTGGAGTCCTGCAATATAAAACCATCTAATAATGTAGCAGGTTGGCAATAAAATGTTAAGTTAACATTACTAGTAAAGAAAAATATATTTTGTTTTCGTCAAACAAAAAAAATAAAAAATGTGCATTTTATCAGTTTTGCCTACATCATCATCAATTTACCTCATCTCCTTACAATCAAGATAAACTCTGTGTCTTCACTCACAAAACTCTCCTAGTTACAGTATTTACTATTTATTGACATGTATTATACCATCTGCTTGAGAGTTATGTAATACATAAACAATCTCTGCATTTTCATTTGGTTTATTTTCATATTGAGTTTACTTAGAATAAAAAAAAAAAGTTTTTTTTCAGCAGACATTTGTCATGAGTTTTGTTACAGTAAAACTTTTTCTTTACACTTATTCCTTTCTGTAACTTCTACCTTCACACTTTTACTGCATATACTTATATTTTCTATGCTTCGATTACTGTTTCTACTGTAAAAAATTACATTTTCCTTTTCGCTTATCGTCGCCTTTATACTTTTTTGTTTCTTTCAATTTCTATCGATATGATTTTTATGTTTTTTAGGTTGTAAGTATTTAGTAGTTAGAATGAAAAGTCAGATGAAGTGGTTTTTGCAGTTACTGAGCCCGGTCTGTTTCAGGGGAATTAAGAAAGAAAAAGGGACTTTTTGAAGTACGAATAGTAACAGTAGAGAATGTCTCCACTCATTGCTCCACACCTACTTTAATAAATCACTTTAACTAGAATGCAAATTCTGTAAGCAGATGTTCGGATCAGAAATTGAAGTCCGGAATTTATAGAACTTCTTCAATATCTAACCTGAAGTATAGATTACAAAATATTTCCAATGTACTGGAAATTGTGGAAAACTTTTTTATACATCAACAAACATCACTGGTGAGTTGTCAGGAAGCAAAACTTAATGCTACATCTTGATTTTTGTATTGTGAATAATTCGTTCAACACTAACTAAAGCAGAAAAAAATATGTAATCAAAATGAACATAAATATTCACTGTATGAAATCTGTGGCAGCAACAGGTGTGTTTTTAAAATATGCAAACCTAATTCAGAACTGAACTTAAAATTTTGTCTGGAAAAAGAAATAAGGATGGAATACTTAAAGAACAAAAAAGTAAACATATATAAGTATACAGTATAATACTGATAAATAATAACAAGAGGAAAGTGTGCAACTTAAGGCCGGTGCTCACCTACCATTGCAAACACTCATCGCTTTTAGAAGTGATTTTTATAAATGATTCTAGGCATGTACCTAGCGAATTTCTAGCTATGCCTAGTGATTTTTGGAGGGTTTTTGTGTAGCAATTTTTTTTTATTTTGTACAGTAGAGCTGCCAGTGTACAGCTTTTGTATTAAAAAAGCTTGGAAAATCGCTCTGTTCTAGCATGTTTTAGATTGATTTTCCACTTTCCTATACTTAATATTGAGGCTGAATTGTCTCAGAAATGCTGCAGGACCCGTGTTTGCGTTTGGGAGAAAATCACATCGCTCCGGTGTGATCCATCCCATTCAAATACATTAGCCAAGCGCTTTTCAAAGTTGTAGCGTTTTGAAAAGCGCTCAGAAGCGCTCTAGGTGGGCACCAGTCCATAAAGTGACACAAATGCATTTATTAAATTCACTTTTTCTCCTGAGTTTTCTCCTAGGAGATAATTTGTTATCTAGTGTTTAAAATAGCTTTTTAGTGCTCTCCAATGGTAAAAAAAACAACAAAAAAAAACAAAAAGAAGGTAAAAAAAGTACTGTCAAAATTATTTTCTTTGCTTCCTGGGCCCATATGCAATTAACTTTTCCTCCTTAGTTTTCTCCAAGTTGACATTTCTAAACTTGTCAATAAAATGCTTTTGAAGCCACCAGAAAGCAAGAAAATGCTCAAAATAATTTTGATAGGACTTATTCAACTTCTTTTGGGTACTTTTTTAGTTGAAAAGTGCTGGAAAGTGATTTTAAATTGAAAATGAAAAATTATCTCCTAGGAAATAACTCGGGTGAAAAAGTGAATTGCATATGGCCCCTGGTGGCTTAAAAGGCCAAGGCCCATATGCAATAATTTTTTTCACCTGAGTTATCTCCTAGGAGATAATTTTCATCTTCTCTGTAAACTAAATTTTCAGCATTTTACAATTGAAAATATACCCAAAAGTTGGTGAAACGTTCTATCAAATTTATTTTGAGTATTTGCTTGCTTGCTGGTGACTTAAAGGGACACTTAAGCCAGAAAAAAAAATGAGTGTTACTCACCTGGGGCTTCTACCAGCCCCTGCAGCAGTCCTGTGCCCTCCCAGCCACTCACTAATCCTCTGGTCCCCCGCTGCCAGCTAGTTTCATTTTTTCCGACAGGCCCGTCAGGACTGGCCATGCGTAGCTTTTTCCGCATTCCCAACTGTAATTATCGCTATTGCAAAAATATGTTTTGCCGCATTACGCACGCATAGATATGCGACAACGCATATTTTTGTACGCGTTGCGGCCCGCAATAGCGCTAATTACAGTCGGGAATGCGAGGGCACAGGACTGCTGCAGGGGGCTGGTAGAAGCCCCCGGTGAGTAAAACTCATTTCTTTTTCTGGCTTAAGGTTCACTTTAAAGAGAATCTGTACTCTAAAATTCTTACAATAAAAAGCATACCATTCTATTCATTATGTTCTCCTGGGCCCCTCTGTGCTGTTTCTGCCACTCCCTGCTGCAATCCTGGCTTGTAATTGCCAGTTTTAGGCAGTGTTTACAAACAAAAGACATAGCAAGTGATAGGCTGAGAGGAGCTCAGTCTGTGACTCACACAGAGCCTGCAGTAGGGGGTGTGGAGAGGGTGTGTATAGCTTCTATCCTATCACAAGCAGACCAGCACATTCCAGCCTGAGTGCCTGAGCCCGACAAAGCCATCAGAGGAAAGAAGATTTGATTATATAACAGAGATAATGCAGCCACTGTGCAACTAGGAAAGGCTGCAGTAAGACAGGCCACATTAGAGCAGGTATAGGAACTTATAGGATAGAAGAAATAAGGCTGAAATTTTTAGAGTCTCTTTAAAAGGCATTTTATGGCAAGTTGTAAAAATATCACCTAGGAGAAAACTCTGGAGAAAAAGTAAATTGAATAAGGGCCAAAGTTTGCTATTTAAAATTAACAAAATAAAAATTTGTTGTAATTGTGAGGCGGTGATGCAACATGAAATGTAAAGTAATGTGGGTAAAATGTAATAGTTAATAAAGATGGCGATATAAATGGGGAATTTTCAGACTGATCTGCTGCATCACAGCTGTTTTTTTTATGGAACTGCTGCAGTTACCAGATATGTAACTTGAAAAGTTTTTTTATATGGGTTAAAGTTACTCATTTCATCTACAAATCATTTTCTGACAAGTGAATAATGAATTAACTTTTGTTAGGACGCGCTAAAAACTTTGACATTATTTAGGGATCTTGTTTAATCTTATTCAGGCTCAGAACAAGCTTCATAAAATACTCCAGAATTCTTGATTTTCAGCAAATCCCTTACCTGGCAGAGCAGCGCAGACATAATTGGCTGCAGGCAAGGAGAAGCCCTGTACTGAGACTAAAATGAATGGGTAGGCGGAGTTAAAGTGGACCCAAATTAAAAATACAACATTTCAGAAATAAAATCTATTTTCTAAATTATAATAATAAATAGCAGCCTTTTTTCAGCTGCATGATGACAAATATAAAATATTTTACATTTATTGAAGGAACCCTTCCCTTCTTTTCATATTGCCGGGACAGAATCCGGCAGACTAGTGGTGGAGTAGGAGGTGTCTGGCAAAGAAGGAATTGCTAATGGCTGCCACCTGTGTAACCCTAGTTATGGAAAGAGGAGGGTGAAAAGCATGCACTGAAATGCTCATAGGCTTGAAGGAGTGTTTTTAGTTATCTTTGTATGTGTCAGAGTGGTGCAACTAAATATTTTGAATTAAAAAAATGTTTGGTTTGGGTCCGCTTTAAAGGAAACCTGAGATCGCGTTACTGGAGGTATTTATACTTACCTGGGGCTTCCTCCAGCCCCATAAGGTGCGTGGAATCCCTCACCGTCCTCCCTGGCCACTCTGTTTCTTTGTGATCCCCGCCAATAATCTGGCCAGCCACACATGGGCAGCTTAGCCACGCCCACCCCGCTGCCCTCCAATGCTTTCTGCGCCTGTGCAGTAGTGCGACTGGCCAGATTACCAGAGTAGAATATAAGGCAACGGAGCGGCCGGGGAGGATGGCGACCTCATGTACCTCATGGAGCTGGGGGAAGCCCCAGGTAAGTAAAGAAAACCCCAGTAATGAGATCTCAGGTACACTTTAATTATGTATTAAATTTGAATAGTTGACTAGTAGGAGTTATCTTTGTATTGAATTTAATATTAACCAGCAGCCGACAGTCTTATCCATGTAGTAAAGTGGGCATTGACTAATATGAATGAATCACAAACACTGGTCCACATGACAGCCCAGGGGCCCCAGGTCTCTCTCACTCGCTGGGGCCCCCAAACCACCATGCGACACCTAGAGGGAAGTGTGGGCAAGCCCTGGACCTCTCACCTCCAGGGAACTCACCCCACCACCTCTAAACTGAATGCCAACTGCAACAAACACAATTGCTAACTTCCAGCCAGAGCAATATCCTGCCTCTATCTGGCCAGCAGACGCCAGTCAGCCAATCAGGTGTACTGTCATACACCCTTTGCCTGCTGTACCAAATCTAGCAGGAATTACATAAATTAGCATTCAGGTGGGAGGCTTCGGTTGGACGCAATCGTGAATTGCATCGTTTACAGGGACGCCCCGTGTAGGCACATCTCCCACACGGTCCCCTCCCTAATATGAATGAATATAAATTAGCCCTGCTGTGTTGAGTCTAAAGCCCAATCTACACAATAAGATTCTTTGTGCGATTCGATTACGATTCTATTTACGATCCGATTAAATACGACATGTCCAATCAGGATTTGATTCAATTCATTGCAAAACAATGGCAAATCGAATTGAATCGAATCAAATCCCAATCGGAAATGTCGGATTTAATCGAATCGTAAATAGAATTGTAATCGAATCATACAAAGAATCGTATCGTGTAGATGGGGCTTAACCCTCAAATGAGTTTGGCGTTGCCTAGAAGGCAGAGTTTGCTCTCAGCTGAGATAAGCATTGCCAGTGAGGTAGGAGTTTCAGCACTAGTAGGTAGGAGTTAGCACTAGTAGTTAGCTATCTGATAAAGTTAGCTTTACATGCTGGACAGGGCTATCGCCAGAGCTGAAGGTGGTATTGCCCAGCTGCCAGGGTTGGTATTATACTTAGTCTGGCATTGCACAGTTATAGCAGAGTTATCCCCATACACAGGCTGGCATTGCTTGGTGTGTAGGATCAACTCTGTACTGAAGATGGCGCTATCTGCTAAATCAGGTCAGCCCTGTGGGAACATAACCTGTAGTGACAAATACAAAAATAAAGGAATTCCATAATGTGTCATTCATTGTATCTGTCACTTGGTAGGAATAGTATTTAAAACTTATGGGCCCATATGTGGTTCACTTTTTCTCATGGGTTTTTTCCTAGGTGATACTGTCACAAATTTTCATAAAATGCATTTTTAAACCACCAGCAAGCAAGAAAATACGCAAAACAATTTGATAGTACTTTTTCACCAACTCTTAGGAACTTTTTTAAATTGTAAAATGCTTAAAAGGTACTTTAAAGAGAATATGAACATTAACTCCTGGAAGATAACTCAGGAGAAAAAGTTAATGAGCCGTTAACTTTTAAGCCATAGTCACTCTTCAGAAGTTATCAGCTGCAGAACTTTAAAGAGAATCTGTACTGTAAAATTCTTACAATAAAAAGCATACCATTCTATTTATTATGTTCTCCTGGGCCCCTCTGTGCTGTTTCTGCCACTCCCTGCTGCAATCCTGGCTTGTAATTGCCAGTTTTATGTGGTGTTTACAAATAAAAGACATAGCAAGTGATACACTGAGAGTAGCTCAACTGAGAGTAGCTCAGTGTGTGAGTCATACAGAGTGTGCAGGGGGCCTGGAGAAGGTGTGTATAGCTTCTATCCAATCACAAGCCGCACAGCACATTCCAGCCTGACTGCCTCAACCCGACAGAGCCGACAGAGGAGAGAAGATTAGATCATATAACAGAGATAATACAGCCACTGTGCAAATAGGAAAGGCTGCAGTAAGCCAGACCACATTAGAACAGGTATAGGAACTTATAGGATAGAAGAAATAAGGCTCACAATTTTGTTACAGAGTCTCTTTAAAGAGACTCTGAGGTCTCAAGAAAAATCATCTTTTTATTTTAAAAATGTGTTTAATATGCTAGCCCTATCTAAACCGCCGCATCCCCGCGGCTGTAATCTAACTAAATCCCCCCAAACTTCCCGGGGGGCAATCTGGGCAGCGCTTGCATGAGAGGCAGAGCTATGATGCAGCTCTGCCTCTCAGCACGTCTATCAGCCCGGATCGCCACCTCTCCCCCGCCCCTCTCAATCTTCCTTCACTGAGAGGGGCGGGGAAGAGGCGGAGATCCACCGCTGATAGACGTGAATGGAGGCAGAGCAGCGGCTTATAGCTCTGCCTCCTACAGCAGCAAAATCCACAACCAAGAAAGTCGTGGATTTTGTGGGGGAGAAGGATGGGGGAGTTAGGGGGGATTTAGTTAGATTTCAGCGGCGGGGACACAACGGTTTAGGTAGGGCTAGCAAACCACTTAACGACCGTCTAATACCGATAGGCATCGGCAGGTCGAAGTGGTGTTACCATGGAAACGTTCCATGTCAGTTCACGGAGGGTGTCTTTGTGAACAGCCTGCGAGCCTCTGATCGCGGCTCGCAGGCTAATTGTAAACACGCGGGGAAGAAATCCCCTGTGTTTACATCAATATGGCGCAGCGCCGTAAAGGAGATCGGCGATCCCCGGCCTCTGATTGGCCGGGGATCATAGAGGCCGGGGATCGCCGCAGTCTGATAGGCTGAAGCCTATTAGAGGTGGTGCAGGACGGATATCCGTCCTGTGCCGCCCATAGCCTACAGGAGAGGGAGGGAAAGAGAGGGAGCGCAGAATATCGCTGCGGAGGTGAGAAGCCCCCCCCTAAACACATGTAGCCAGCGGCGATCAAACCCCCCAGCAGGACATCAACCTAGTGGGGAAAAAAGGGGGGGGGGGAGTCTGGAGGCCCTGGCTGATTCCTGATCTGTGCTGTGGGCTGGAGAGCCCACGCAGCACAGATCAGGGAAAAGGAGCCTGGTCCTTAAGTGGTTAAACAAGTTTTTTAAATAAAAAGAGGATTTTACTGACAGTTCAGTGTCTCTTTAAGATGCTCTGTCTGGCCACCTGGCCAATTCACCCATTTTGAATATAAGTCAGGAGAAAAGCAGGAATACATATTGTATCACAGCTCCAAGGGCAAAAGGTTTATATTTCAACACAAAAGAATTGCTGAATTAGGTAGCTTATCGGTAGACAGAAAGGTTCTAAGAGGAAGACACACAAAGAAACACGCTTTATGGAATGTGTCATACATAGTAATGAGTGAGGATAGATAGTCATAGAAGTCTACGGGAATTCCACCCACATAGACCACCAGTCCCTCCTCTCTTACGCCCGCTACCCACTGAAACACAACCTGAGTGTTGTTATAACTCTAGATCACAGGCTAAGATAATTACCAGCTCAAAAGTGAAGAATAAGGAGTACAAAGATCCCCGAGAAGCTTTAAATGTTTGTGGCTACGCAGACCTGGTCATTGTAAAAACAACAGGAAGGTCAGAAGAGCAGCATACTAAGTAACAGAGGAGAGAATCGGGCATCATGAAGCAACCTATTGATTCCAATACTTGCCTGGAATGGTGGAAAATCTGAAACAAACATCCTTTCCCTATTTTATTTAAACCTAGCGGCATACTGAGAAATCAACATGTATGTCCTGAGAATCTGACACCTGAGTACAAGCAAAGAAACTTGGCGTCGCCTGCAGTCCACTGAGGAGCGCCAATTTGTGTAAACTGGGGGCACTAAGGAACTTCTTAAATAAGCCCAACCTAAGAGGGGCAACTGTTGAGTAGTGATGGATGAAATCGGTTCGCGAACGCTCCACGAACGATCCCGCAACCGCTCGTGAAGCCCCGAACAGCCATAGACTGCAATGGGCAGGAGAATTCTAACACCTATAGGGACTATTTCTGGCCACAAAACTGATGTAAAAGTTGTTTCAAGGGTCCTAACACCTGGGCAGGGGAATGCTGGAGGGGGATACATGGCAAACGTTCCAACAACAAAATACGTATTTTACGCAGAGGCGTGTTATAATCCTAAAGGGCAGAAATCACATTAAATTCCGAAATTTGTAGAATAAAGTGCTTTAACATATCCGGCGTGTGTACACGTCGATCAGGCAGTGTAAGGATGAGGCCCGCTTCACACTGACAGATGAAATGCAGCGTTTACCGCAACGCAAACAACTACAAAGGACTTTACTGATAACATCAGGTGAGCGAAACATTGTTTTTACTAGTCGACACCTCCAGGACGTCAATGTTAGACCTCTCAGCAGCAATATTAGTGTTGTGGTGGCAGTTGCCGTTCTTGTGCTCACATTTGCGAGAGTTCACACCATCACGGTTTCCCAGCTCCTGGCATATATATGTTTGTGAAAAATAATGTCTTGCTGCAGCCACTGTAGCAGAGGCCAGAAGTATTTGGCATATACATTTTTAAAAACTGACTTTGCTGCAGCCGCTGTAGCAGTGGCCACAAGATTTTGGCATATATATTTACATTAAAAAAAATTGTATCCCTTATAGCAGGCCAGAAAAATCTGGCATATTTAACCACTTCGCCATATCTGGACGCATATATCCGTCCAGATAGGCAGTGGTGCTGCAGCCGTGTGGTGCGCGCGATCGGGCGCGCGCTCCCGCTGCCTCCCGCTGCCCCCCCGATCAGTGAATGGGAATATAATTCCCATTCACCGATCTAAGTCCCCGGCAGAAATACCGACGCTTTCTCATCAGAGAGCGTGGTATTTCTGCCCCCAGGAAACTTCTTCTCTTCTTTTTAGTTCCTAGATGCGACATCGTTCGCATCTAGGAATTTTTTGAATGTGGCCATCTTGTGGCCAAATAGTAAACTGCACCCACATACCTGTATTGAATAAAAAAATACATTACATTACATCTAAAATTGGCTATTTACCTCCCAAACTAAAATTACCCAAATACATTTTTGTATTAAAAAAAAAATAAAAAAATTACAATTAAAAAAAAAAACTAAATAGTTACCTAAGGGTCTGAACTTTTTAACTATACATGTCAAGAGAGTATCTTATTAATTTTTTTAAAATTATAAGCTTGTAAATAGTGATGGACGCAAATTGAAAAAATGCACCTTTATTTCTAAATAAAATATCGGCGCCATAAATTGTGATAGGGATGTAATTTAAATGGTGTAATAAGCGGGACAAATGGGCACATAAAATGCATGGGTTTTAATTACTGTAGCATGTATTAATTTTAAACTATAATGGCCAAAAACTGAGAAATAATGATTTTTTTCCATTTCGATCTTAATCTTTCTGTTAAAATGTATTTACAGTAAAGTGGCTCTTAGCAAAATGTACCACCTAAAGAAAGCCTAATTAGTGGCGGAAAAAACGAGATATAGATCAATTAATTTTGATAAGTAGCGATAAAGTTATTAGCGAATTAATGGGAGGTGAACATTGCTCGGATGCATAAGATTTTCGAAGCTGTAGGCTGAAGTGGTTAAAAAACAAACAAAAAAAAAAAAAAACCTTTTTTGTTACAGCCGCTGTAGCAGAGGCCAAAAGTTTTTGGCATATACATTTACATTTTCAAAAAATTATTTTATTGCGTACACTGTGGCAGAGGCCAGAAGATTTTGGCAAATTGGCATATATATTTTTGAAAAAAAAAAAACTTTTTGTTTTGAAAAAAAAAAATTGTTTAGGGAACTGAATGACACTTAACACATGACAGTCGGGTTTATGCAATGTGCAACATCAAGCACCCCCAAAAAAAAGGCCCTGACAGTGACGTCCTTACAGACAGTACAGGATAGATAACAGTAATTTTTCAAAAATTATTTTTGTTGTATCCACTGTAGCAGAGGCTAGAAGACTTTGGCATATTGGCATATATATTTTTGAAAAAACATTTTGTTTAGTGATTATATAGGGAACACTTAGGCTGGTTTCACAGTGGGATGTTAAAGTCCCACGTTACAGCAGCCAGTAACGCAGCCTAACTCACAGCACTGTGAAATCAATGTGCTGTTCACAGTGCACAAGTTGCCTTACATAGTAACGCAGCACGTTTAAACAAAGTGCTGCATGCTGTACGTTACACTGGGCTAAGCCACGTTAGACTGTTTGCACATGCTCAGTAATGTTGGAGAAGGTCTTCCCTCCTCCGCCGTGGCCAGCCGCATGGCTAATTAATATTCACTGCACTGTGGTGACTCCTGGTGGGACTCATAGTGTTGTCCGGATCATGAACGAATCGTTCATTTGATTCGGATCTTTTTTGTGAGTCGAATCATCCGGATCATCACAATGAAAGATTTTGTTCACAGTGAATGTCTGTCTGGAAGACACGGGAACATACAGAATGTACAGTGCAGGGAAAGTCCTGTCCTGCTAGTCATTTCACCCAGTCTGCTTCCCTAGTAAAATGATTCAAATGATTTGGTTCAAAGATCCGGATCTTTTCAATGATCCGATTCAAATGATCCGAATCCTTAAAAAAGATCCGGACTTCCCATCAGTAACCTGGTGCGGCTGCTTTGAGAGCTGCATAATGCGGCTCAATCTGACATCCAACTTCAACACCACCATACGTTGCGTTAGGGGCACGTTATGCGAACATAACGTCCCCTAAAACGCAACATCTTGGTGGGAAAGTAGCCTTAAAGTGAACCAGAAACAAAGCACCCTCATGTATTTTACCGTATGTATCAGTGGGAACATTAGAGAAAACATCTACCCTGCTCACTGTCAGGACTGAGTCAGCCACTTACATACCTGATATTTAACTCTTTCAGGAAGAGAGAGAAAAAAAGGAACACAGCATAGTTATTAGTGTGCTAGGCACTGTACATACGCATGTCTATCTCATCATGTCACATGTCACTTCGGGTATCCATTAACAATTACCCTATGCCTAAAGTTGGCCACGCAAGATACAATAAAAAGATTTGATTTTCCTTTCAATTTTTTTTTGAGTGAAAGTATTAGCAAATTTCCTGTTATGATGATCAGGAGTGGCAGAAAAATGTAAGTTTTTTTTTGTTGTTGTTGTTGTTTTTTTGACAATTGAATGGTATAGGATAGATAGTCAGATTCTTGATATAGGTGTTTTTTTTCTGAGTTTTTGATAATTTTTTTCATAATTAGGGATAAATTAAGCATACATGAGTGATTAATTGGTCAGGTGTTTCAAAGGTCACAATCAGTTTGAAAAATTATGATGTGAAATTTTGGGAAAATTCATAATTAATTTCACGCATAACCGTAATTATGTTCAGTAACTACGGAATTGAGCATAATTACGCCAAAATGCTAAATAATACTGTGGGAACAAGTTTTTTTTTTGGTCTGTAAAAAGACTGTAGTTTTGAGAAAATTGATTATAAAGAACTCAAAGAAAAAATAGTTTTATGACTGAATCGTTCAATTGATTATTTAAAAAAAAATCACATCAGGTGTGGAAAAGCTAAGATGGCCACTAACAATGCGATAGTATGAACAGACTGTGTGGGTAAGCTCAAATACTACATGGAAGTGGTAAGATTGGCTAATCTAAATTGGATGTATGTATGCACCCTAAAGGCAACCACTAATGATACAATTAGCTGAGCGATCGTTCATTTGTGATCAATCGTATGATCGCTCGGATAGATCATTCGGGACTACTAATGGACAAAAATCTCATAACTAATCCGATCAGATTGGTTCTGAGAATTTTATAAGATTTTCATCTGTTAGTGGTCACGAAAGATTGTTTCCAATCAATCACGCAAATGTTTGGAAAAGAGCGATCGTGTGGTGAATTGTATCGTTAGTGGCCACCTTAAAGAGGAACTCCAGTGAACATTTTACTGCTGGCAGGTGATGCAGCTGCTGCAGGGTTTTTGGCAGTTGGAAACAGCTGTAAACAGCTATGTCCCACAATGCAACAAGGTTCACAGACAGGAAACTGCCAACAAAAGTTCGAACTTTTCTTGTGGGAGGGGTTTCTTGTGGGAGGGGTTTTACCACAATATCAGCCATGCAGCGCCCCCTGATGGTCTGTTTGTGAAAAGGAATAGATTTCTCATGTAAAAGGGGGTATCAGCTACTGATTGGGATAAAGTTCAATTTTTGGTCGGAGTTTCTCTTTAAGGCCTCCTTTCCACGGACTGTTGAGCTGTGTGCTCAGCAAGCAGTTACCAGGCAGAAGTAAGCAGTTATCAGGCATCAACAAGCAGTTACTAGGCAGCAGTGAGCAGTTGAGAGAGTTTGAGAGGCATTTCACTGCCTATCAGCGGTCCGTGGAAAGGAGGCCTAAGGGTGCATACACTCCAATTTTGATTAGTCACTGATTGTACAATTTTACCACCTCCATATAGTATCAGAGCTTACCTACATAGTCTGTTCATACTATTCAGAATCTGTTGGCTCTCATACTGGAGGCAGTAAAATTGGTCAGTGATTGGCCAATCAAAATTGGTTGTATGTATACACCCTTAATGGTACACACACAATTTCTGTCCCTCGAAGATCAAGTCTCGATCTCTCAGGCTACAGTTTGGGGTTGAGTGCTGTACAGATGTGTCGCTAACATGCAGGCTAGTGACGCGTTCTGTTGCTATGGCGGTGGGAGGAGAGACAACGGGATGGACTTGAGTGGGAGGGGTAAGGAAGTATACAGAGCGGGTCTCAGGGACACATCCTGACCCCCATACCCACAGAAATGGTCCCCATCAGCCGCCTCGGCCAAGAACCCTCTAGCGTGCATGCAAAGCTTAAACGTGCCCACTAATGATACAATCCTGATTGTACAATCTTACCACTTCTATGTAATTTAAAGGGAACCAGAGGCCCCAGAAAAAAGATTTTATACATACCTAGGGCTTCCTCCAGCCCCATACACACGGATCGCTTCCACGCCGCCGTCCTCCGCTTCCTGTATCCGGCGGTACTGGGTCCCGTAGTTTCGGCCAGTCGGCGGCAGCACGCGGCCAATTGTCCGCATCACAGGGGCTCCCGGCATACCCTTTTGCGTGCGGCTGCATACTGCGCAGCCGCACGCGTAAGGGTATGGAGGGAGCCCCTGCTCATGCGGACAATTGGCCGCGTCCGCCGGAAGTGACGGGACCCGGTACCGGCCGATCCAGGAAGCGGAGGATGGCGGCATGGGAGCGATCCAGGCTTATGGGGCTGGAAGAAGCCCCAGGTATGTATACAATCTTTTTTCTTTTTATAAGTCTGGCGTCTCTGGTTCCCTTTAAGGCACCACCTAAAGATGGTACAACATTTTCCTCAGATGCGATCATTGGATCAGATTTGTGGAATCCTAAGTAATATGAAGGTGACTGTTCCTTCAAGCAGGTCGATTAAAGTGGACCTGAACTCAGAACTTCCTCTCTGCGCTAAAAAATAAGCAACAGCATAATAACCTTTAAAGAAAAAAATTTCTTTGTTACAGATGATACAAATCCTGCAATAAATCTGCAGTGTGTCTACTTCCTGCTTTCATGGAAGCAGACATAGGGTTAACATCCTGTGTTTACAAATTAGCTGCTCTGCCGAGGCAGTCAGCTGACACAGCTGAGAGATCAAATTACAGTTGTGACTAGTCACAAATGAGGGGGAATTAGACAAGCTAAACTCTCTAAATACATACAGGGTGAATTTCTCTCTGTATTCCTTCTGTCCTGAGCAAGAGTTCAAGTCCACTTTAAGGGCACTTTATCTCTTCAGATACATTCCGATTGACAAGATTCTGTAATCCGATCAATCATAGAATCGTTTCACAACAATTTTTTCCCCATACTGCATAGTTTTCTGCACAATTCAATTGTAAAAATCTGACCGTATAATCGCATCTGAGGAGAATATTGTATCGTTAATTGGCACCTTAAAGTATCCATTCAGTTCTACTAGATTTCTTAAGATTGTACAATCAAGATTGTATCATGTGTGATGGGCACCTATAGACTGACATTGCCCAATCCATATGTTAGTCTGGAAGAGACGACCTTTGGCAGAATCATCCCACGATCTGTGTATGTGTGAGACCGAATTTAGTTACATCTAATGGCTTAAAGAGAAACTCCGACCAAGAATTGAACTTTATCCCAATCAGAAGCTGATACCCCCTTTTACATGAGAAATCTATTCCTTTTCACAAACAGACCATCAGGGGGCGCTGTATGACTGATACTGTGGTAAAACCTTTCCCACAAGACACTCTGAGGACCGTGGTACTCCTGGCAGTTACCTATCTGTGAACCTTGTTGCATTGTGGGAAATAGCTGTTTACAGCTGTTTCCAACTGCCAAAAAAGCATGCAGCAGCTACATCACCTGCCAGCAGTAAAAATGTCACCATGTGATAAATGTCAGAAAGTAAATCAGGGATTTGAAAGATTTTACAACGGGCAAACACTGACTAAATCATTTATACATAATTATTGTAAAAATAAAGCACTTTTTTTTATTACATTATTTTCACTGGAGTTCCTCTTTAAGGTGTCCACTACGAACGAACAAATGTCCTTCAGATCTGATCATTGCGATCGGAAGGTAAGGATCAAAAATAACCCGGTCCATCAACGGAATACAAAATTATAACTGATCATTTTAGATAGAATTAATAATCCAAACGATGATCTGATTGTTGTCGATTGGTACCATCAATATTATCCAATCTAATTGATCGGAGGTTGATTGTAAGGTAAAATTGGATACTTAGCAGACATCTTAAGCTTTATTTGAGATTCGACTGAACATTTATGTATTTTATTTTAAAGCGGATCTGAACTCAGAACTTCCTCTCTACTCTAAACGATAATCAACAACAGCGTGATAACCTTTAAAGAAAATAATGTCTTTGTTACAGCTGTTACTAATCCAGTAAAAAATCTGCAGTGTGTCTTCTTCATGCTTTCATGGAAGCAGACAAAGTGTTAACATCCTGTGTTTATAAATTAACTGCTCTGCCACGGCAGTCAGCTGACAGCTGAGGGATAAAATTACAACTTTTGCTTGGTCACAGATGAAGTGGAATTAGGCTAAACTCTCTAAATACATACAGGGTGCATTTCTCTCTGTTTTCCTTCTGTCCTGTGCAAGAGTTCAGGTCCACTATAATTGTGTATAATATAGAGTGAAAAAACAAAACAAAACAATAAAAAACATTAAGTACAAAAACATTACAAAAAAAAACAAAAACACAATGCTACAAAAGTAACAGGTCAATAAGTAAGAGAGAAATATTACAGAGGCCACTCACATTCTCCCCTCCACATGCGGGGTGATAATTGAATTATTAATAGTAGTATTATTAGTGAAGCTGCAGTTATTGCTGCTGATAATGGCGGGAAGCGCGGGGAAAGTTATGCGGCCGATCTGCGCTCCTGCGAGCTGGTAACAGTTTCCAGAGTCTCTGTCTTTCTCTGTTGTCCAGGCGGGTCATCTATTGAGAAGCCGCTTCTATTATGTGCAGCGGGCAGGGGGATTTGTGGCCATGGTCCCCCTATTATTCCCCTCGCTATGGAAACCCGGATCATGGGCAGAAGTATGCGAGAGCGAATAATGAGGCTCAGCAGAGGAACACCGCATCTGTTACACTGCGAGAGCGAGAGTGACAGCACTGAGCTAGAGACCCTCATGTTACCCAGCCACAGACCCCTCCTCATAGTATACAGCCAGAGATCCCTCCTCATAGTATACAGCCAGAGACCCCTCCTCATAGTATACAGCTGGAGGCCCCTCCTCCTAGTATACAGCTGGAGATCCCTCCTCACAGTATACAGCCGGAGGCTCCTCCTCATAGTATACAGCTGGAGACCCCTCCTCATAGTATACAGCCGGAGGCCCCTCCTCATAGTATATAGCTGGAGGCCCCTCCTCATAGTATACTGCCAGAGACCCCTTCCCCTCACACTACACAGCCAGATATCCCTCCTCCTCATACTACACAGCCAGAGACCCCTCCCCCTCATACTACACAGCCAGAGACCCCTCCCCCTCATACTACACAGCCAGAGACCCTTCCTACTACACTGCACAGCTGGAGACCCCTCCTACTCACACTACACAGCCAGAGACCCCTCCCTCCTCACGCTACACAGCCAGACACCCCTCCCTCCTCACCTACACAGCCAGAGACCTCTACTCCTCCTCATACTACACAGCCGGAGACCCCTCCCTCCTCACACTACACAGCCAAAGACCCCTCCCTCCTCACACTACACACCCAGAGACCCCTTCCTCCTCTCACTACGCAGCCAGAGACCCCTCCTCTCACTACCCAGCCAGAAACCCCTCCTCTTACTACCCAGCCACAGAACCTCTCCCCCCACACTACACAGTCAGAGACCCCTCCCCCCCACACTATGCAGCTAGAGATCCCTCCCACCACACTACACAGTCAGAAACCCCTCCCTTCTCAGGTTACACAGCCAGAAACCCCTCCCTCCTTATGCTACAAAGCCGGAGACCCCTCCTGCTCTTGCTACACAGCCAGAGACCCCTTCTCCTCCCTCCTCCTCACACTACACAGCCGGAGACCCCGCCATATACTACACCAGGGGTGGGCAAACTTTTTGACTTGAGGGCCACATGTGGTTCTCTAGTTTGACCAAAGGGCTGGATGAAGCAATACAGGTCCAGGGACAGCAGGCAGACCCCCTTAAAAAGCAAGACACATAATGCAAGCGCGTTTCCCCCAAAATACTCAATTCGGCAGCATTTACTCCAAAATACACATAATGTGGCAGCATTTCCTCCAAAATATACATAATGTGGCAGCATTTCCTCCAAAATATACATAATGTGGCAGCATTTCCTCCAAAATATACATAATGTGGCAGCATTTCCTCCAAAATATACATAATGTGGCAACATTTCCTCCAAAATACACATAATGTGGCAGCATTTCCTCCAAAATACACATAATGCGGCAGCATTTCCTCCAAAATACACATAATGCGGCAGCATTTCCTCCAAGATACACATAATGCGGCAGCATTTCCTCCGAGATACACATAATGTGGCAGCATTTCCTCCAAAATACATATAATGCGGCAGCATTTCCTCCGAGATACACATAATGTGGCAGCATTTCCTCCAAAATATACATAATGTGGCAGCATTTCCTCCAAAATACACATAATGTGGCAGTATTTCTTCCAAAATGCACATAATGCGGCAGCATTTCCTCCGAGATACACATAATGTGGCAGCATTTCCTCCAAAATACACATAATGCGGCAGCATTTTCTCCAAAATACTCAATGCATGTAACGATCGGTGTAACACAGAGAGGATCTGATTATCGGTGATCTGCAGTATCACCGAGAATACAGATATATACCTGGTTATTGATGATCTGCAGTATCACCGATAATCAGATATATCTCTAACCTCTGGACACCTGAGTAAGATGAGTGTTTGGTGCAACAGTAATACTTTGAGGAGAGCACCCGGATCGAGGATGCAAGGCAGTAAGAGATACTGCCCAAGAACAGGCTCCTTCCAATGGCCTGAGGCTCCCCAAGGGGAGGAGTCAGGCTGAGAGGGGGAAGGACCAGAGTGTGAGTGACACCAATGGTGGAGTGTCACTGACAGATCTGTGAACTATCTCTAAACCGAGGAGATAGTTCTCGAGGTCGGACAAGCCAGGTCCAGGGGCGTAGCAATAGGCCCTGCAGCGCCTGCGCCCGCGGGGGGGCCCAGCCCCCCCCTGGGGCCCGCTCGGGGCCGTTTTTTGGGGGCTGGAGGGGTGGCAGCATGAGGGGAAAGCCTTGCCCACAGTCGGCGGGGAGAGGGGAAGTTCCCCCCTCTCACTCACCTCGGGGCTCTCCCCTCTGCGCTCCCCTCCAGCTAGTTAGTGTGTGGGCAAAGGCCAGTGGGCAGCGAGCGGCGGGCAGATACATACCTTCTTCCGTGCGTTCCATCGGAGACTTCTCGCTCTAGCGGCTGACGTCACTTCCGCTTCCGGAAGTGACGTCAGCCGCTAGAGCGAGAAGGCGGCGATGGAACGCAAGGAAGAAGGTATGTATCAGCCCGCCGCTCGCTGCCCACTGGCCTTTGCCCACACACTAACTAGCTGGAGGGGAGCGCAGAGGGGGGGAACTTCCCCTCTCCCCGCCGACTGTGGGCAAGGCTTTCCCCTCATGCTGCCACCCCTCCAGCACCCAAAAACCGGCCACGAGCGGGCCCCAGGGGGGGAGGGGGCCCGCTCTGAAAATCTGCAGGGGGGCCCGGTGGGGCCTAGTTACGCCCCTGGCCAGGTCGGCAACAAACAGACAGACAAGATACAGTGGAAGAGACTGATACAGAGTCCTAAGGCAAGCAAGGTTTGGCAACGGAGTATCAGATATAGCGAAGTACCAAATCAGAGATCAGAAGAGAGGTCAGGAAAGCAGAAGGTCATAACAAATAATCAACAATGTCTAGTCTTAGGTGTGAGCTCCTTGATCATCGACACCCTGGAACTAGTCTGAAGAAACACAGATGATACACAGTATTCCTAGTCTTTGGGTGTGAGGTCCTTGATCATCAACACCCTGGAACTAGTCTGAAGAATAACACAGAATGATAACACAGATTCCTAATCTTTGGGTGTGAGGTCCTTGATCATCAACACCCTGGAACTAATCTGAAGTATAACAGAGATAACACAGATTCTGACAATAAGGTCTGAGTGCTTCCACGTAGTGATCGCAACGGCAGACAACCAGAGAATGACCAGCACCCAGTATATATAGCAAAGCACTCTCCAGCGCCTCCCCTAAGTGCTGGACCAATGGGAAGTGGTGCTACCGTCAACTGACCGGCTTGGTTAGCTGACTCCCTTCTGGCTGTCATATAAGTTCTGCCTCTCAGCGCGCGTGCGCGTCCTTCTGAACCTGTGTGGACTATCAGTCCCAGCCCCACCAGACGTGATGTAAAGCACCCGCCGTGCTGGACGCAGAATCCGCCGCACTGCTATCAAGGCATGCGGCGGTTTCTCAGCGTTCGGCTATACTACTAGATGCAGGCTTACGCGTGCCAACCGCCGCGTTGGACGCGGAATCAGCCGCCTTGTTCTGAGTACACGCGGCGGCTTTTCCGCGTTTTCTCACAATGCACCAGCATTTCCTCCGAGATACATGCAATGTAGCAGCATTTCCTCCAAAATACACATAATACGGCAGCATTTCCTCCAAAATACACATAATGCGGCAGTATTTCCTCCAAGATGCACATAATGTGGCAGCATTTCCTCCAAAATACACATAATGCGGGAGCATTTCCTCCAAAATACACATAATGTGGCAGCGCTACCTCCAAAATACACATAATGTAGCGGCGTTTCCTCCAAAATACACATAATGTGGCAGCACTTCCCGCAAAATAAAGATAATTGGCAGCGTTTCCTCATAAAATGAGGCAGAGTTCCCCTTTAATGCACCCCATAGTGCCCTCAATATCCCTGGAAAGAAAAATACTCACCGGGCAGCAGATTCCTCCCTCGGCGTCCGCCGTCCAGCGCTGGTCCCCGATATTGGTTTGCAGCAAGTCCAGCTACAAATATCCCCCACTGACAGGCAGAGAAGGGCTACAGGATAATGGCCTGCCAGAGCCAGGCACTGGAGACACATATAGACTCTGGTGATGGGCTTTGGAAGCCATTTTCCCATAGCCTGTCTGACAAATACAGGCTCCCGCAGCCTGGAACAGGTGAGCTGCAGCCAGAGGCGGGACAAGGTCCTCCAGCACCCAAGGCTGAGAGACCAAAGTGCGCCCCTCCATCCCTCCCACCCCACCCTTCACACACTGATTGCTATTAGACTAAGAGGCAGGGCCCACAACCTCCCCAACACCTTAATATCTAGTTATCTGGCTTGCAGTCACGGCTATGTATCCCCTTTTCTTATTTCTTTCTGCTTCAAACACAATTAGGAATGACAGCTGAATGAATTGTGCGCCCCCTCCTACACTGCGCCCTGAGGCTGGAGCCTCTCCAGCCTATGCCTCGGCCCGGCCCTGGCTGCAGCCGCTGAACTGTATACGTTGGACGCCGCAAGCCAGTTTACCTATTAGGGAGACACACAATCCGGCCTTACATGGGTGGGCTAGGGAATGTTTAAAGCTGGCCATACAACACTCAATGTATGGGCAGATCGATCATTAGATTGCTCTCTCTCTCTCTGATCGAATCTGATCGCAGAGGGGTCTATTGCCTGGCCACACACTGCACAGGGATTTCCAACAGATTACAGCAGGTGATGTGACTAGAAAATCTATTTACTTCTGGGCAGGGCTAATGTTAATCTGATCCTGTGTGTATTTAGCCTGCCGTGTTTTTTGAAAACTTTTTTCAGGAGAAAGAAATTCTGAAACACGAAACAGAAACAAAAAAGGCAAAGAACAAATGGCAGCACCGATATTCAGCAGAAAGCTCTGGGCATGGGAATTGGGATTTAATATGTGTTTGTCCCCGGTGGCTCTGCTACCCTGGCTATGGAGACCCTTCTGCCAGGGGTGTAGCTAGGATCCTAAAGCTGAGTACACACGTACGATAACGATCGTTCAAAAACGAACGATAATGACAATCGGACCGATAATCGTGCGTTCCAAATTTTCCAACGATCGTTTTTTGGGACGATAACGACCATTATCATTCAATCCGACCGATCCAACCCGGCGGATTTTTTCGAAAGATAATAGTTCAATCGTTGCAGTGTGTACAAAGATCGTCCGATAATGATTATCTGTGGAGTAGTACGCATGTTCTTATTGCCTGTCATAACGTCACTTCCGTTTGCGCACGCATTTTTTTATCATTCGTTGTTCAGTACTTTATACTTATATCGTTCACATGTGTACACAATCGTTCATTACGAACGATCTTTTCGGTCTAATTTGAATATCGTGTAAACGTCACGAATCGTTCGTAACGAACGATCTTTATCAGACGTGTATACGAACCTTTAGAGATCCAGGGCACTTTTGGGCAGTCCAGACAGAAAATGGGTGTGGCCACGCAACAGAATGTGGGTGTGGTCATAGATGGAGCCAAATTTATATGAACTTAACAGCAGTCTAAGTAGTCCTTCCCAGCAAAATGTTGGATGAAGCCCTCTCTTCAGAAAAAGAAATGCAGCATATCACATAAATAGACAGTATCACTTAAACATAACTGGGCAGAGTTACCTGGCTGGGTGCGGGTGGTCTGGCCTGCCGCTAGGTTGTCTGGCAGTCCCGCCCATAGCATTCCCTGACCTCCTAGTGGACTCCCTCCCATGCTCCCACGGGCCTCCCATTGAGGCACTACAACTCCCAGCATGCCCACATAGAAGAACCACAGCTCCGCTTCCCATAAAGGCATTACAGCACCCAGCATGCCTACATAGACGTACCCAGCATAACCCCGATTGGTGCACCACAGCTGACTCTGCCTGGGGGACATCCGGGGCACCCAAGAATAGATCCGGGGCACGTGCCACTGATCTTCAGGGCTAGCGACGCCCCTGCCTTCTGCAATTTGGGAAGGGGGTGGGCTGAGGTCCAGCAGGTACCAAATGGGGTAGCCTTGATTTGGATATAAAGTAATTTGGGAAAGTCTAGAGAATGACTCAAATTTAGAAGAAGGGGCATCGGTAAGACCTCCAGACAGGGATCCTCCAGCGGTGGCATAAAAACAATTTATGGGGATTATGAAAACTTTGATGCCCCCCCCATGTTCACACCCCATCCCTTGCCTCCCCTTGGTGCCCTTTTCGCATAGCTCCCAGATGTCCCATTTTAGGAGGGACAGTCCCTCTTTTGGAGGCCAATCCCTCTGCCCTTCTTTCTTCCTTATTTGTCCCTCTTTCAGGACTGATGTACAGATCTGTGTAAATATATGTATTTTAGCTACTGAAAAATAAGTTTAATTGACTCTAAACTGTATTCAAATCCTTTTAATTGCTATGCTTCTTATTTTCACATGTTAATATGGAAGGAAAATGAACCAGAATAGAAAGGACCAGTGTGGTCTGAATTATAAAACAACATTGTTTTCTTATGAAATCTTTACTGTATGCATGACTAGGGGTGTGGCCAGGGGGTGATCTAAGTGTCCCTTTCTTATCTCGAACAATTGGGAGGTATGCTTTTCGGCCTTGGGGTTGGGGCTGATAAACCCATCCAGCACTGCCATTGGCTGCTTCCTAGTCGTGTTGTCCCCACCCACTCAGCATGTTGGCCATCAGCTTGTTCCATTCTAACTAATATCAATCAATCACAATCAAGGCTGAATTGTGAAATGCCTGCTGTGGATGTGGTGTGAGTTTTCCCCCTGGTATTTAACCACTTTATCCACCACTACAGTGGGGGCTCGTTTCCACTAGTGCGGCGTGCGTCTACGAGACTGAGTGGGTGGGCGGGATCGCAGGCGAATCCCATGAGCCGTGCCATGCACGGCTATGGGAATCGCAGCCTCCGCCGCGAATTCTGTAGGGGGTTCCGGCCGAATCGCTACTGCAAGCGATTCGGCCGGCGGCGCAGTTATCCCCTATGGCAGAGTTTCCCCGCGTGATTTGCCTGCGGGGAAACTCTCCGCAAGAGTGGAAACGGGCCCTATATCTACGTCCTCTGTGACTTCATCTAAGCCACGAGTCAGTAGATATACGTCTTGTAGCTGAGGCAGTGCTGTGCAGGATTGGGCTGGCTCCTGTGCACATTTCTGGCACTATCTGATGCAGCACTAATTGGTGAACGGGAATATATGTTTCCTGAGCTAATGAGATTGATTTTTACTATTAAAATTACTTTTATTTTCTCAGTTGATAGTGAAAAATACACTCTGTAGCATTTTTTCAGAATCAAATCTCTTCACCATAAATTGTGACAGGAACATAATCTAAGTTTTGTGATAAGCGGTAAGAATAGCCAAACAAAATGTATGTTTTTATCTACAGTAGTACTTTTTATTTTTAAACTGGAATTGGTAAAACTGAGAAATAATGTGTTTTTTTCTATTTTTTTCCTTATTTTCCCATTAAAATTCATAGAGAACAAAATTGTTCAAGGGAAAAAATGGCATACAATGAAAGCCTAGTTTGTCTTGAAAAAAAAACAATATATATTTCTGTGTCCTAAGTAGGGATAAAGTTATTTCTGATTAAATAAGGTCATAGCTAAACTGTCAAAACTGCTCTGGTCAATAAGTGGGAAAAAACGTCTGGATGCGAAATAGTTAAAATCCACACGTACCTTTGCTTCATACTGCCCTGTCCGCAATAAGAAGATTTTTGCTTACTTGCAGTTTTAGGGCCTTTTTACACTACCCTGCGACTTGCGATTTTATTCCGATTGCAAAACGCAAGGTACATTAAACGGATTGAAACGGCAGCAGCTATTTCCATTAGTGCGATCTGATTGTGAAGCAATTTTGGTCCAAGCGCAATTGTCGTCCTGCTGCGTTTTGGATGCGATTGAGTTCTACTATACTGAGTTACTACTACTTTATAGTAGCTAGTCGGAATTGAAATGCGATTGCGATGCCATTTCATAGTGGAAAAGAGCCCTTAGTGCTGACCACAAAGAGTTTATCTCAGCAGCACAGGGAGAAGGTGGGCAGTGTCAAGTGAAGGGGAAAGGCCAAGGCTCCGCCCTGACAACTTTGCATGGGTGATGATGGGAGAGGGGGAGGAGTTTAGGCAGCTCAGAGAGTAAGTCATCCACTTTAGCACAAACAGTTATGCAGATCCAGCCACCCTTGTAATAATAATAATAATATTAATAAAAGAATGATGAAAATATGGAGGAGAGTAAATCACAGAGCTTTGTGCATTGCAACAAATGCCATATTCCACACAATATGCTTTAAAAAAAATAATGAACAACACACTGGATGATACAAGGCGCAGTGTAGAGGAATAAGGCTGCAGTCACACTATAAGCACTTTTCCGAGCGCTTTCTGGTCATAAGTGTTTTCTGAGCGCTTTAAAAAAAAAACACTTCCATTCACTAGCAGTAAAATCGCAATTGAGAAAAAAATGTTTTGACTACGGCAATTTTACTGCAATTTGAATGCAAGTGAATGGGAGCATTTTTTTTAAAAGCACTTAAAAAACGCTTATGACCAGAAAGCGCTCAGAAAACACTTCCAGTGTGGCTACTACAGCCTAGATCTTTATACACACAATATAAATGCATTTCCCAGAGATACTGGGGGCCGCTGTGACGCTTTCACACCCCCATCACACCTGTCCTGTTCCCCTATTGTGAAAGAATCGAGTCACCAATGCCCAGACTGCCCGCCACATTGTGGGAAAGACACAAGTGCACACACAGCAGGCTATGGGGGTCACTAACACCACCGCAGGGGATTAACTGGGATTAATCTAGCGTTTAATCTGGAGAGCAACAAACACAGCAAGGAGCACGCTAATGACACCAACCTGAGCTCAGTGCAACTGTGTGCAGCCCCTACATTACTGTGTGCAGCTCCTACACTACTGTGTACAACTGTGTGCAGCCCCTACACTACTGTGTGCAGCTCCTACACTACTGTGTGCAACTGTGTGCAGCTCCTACACTACTGTGTGCAGCTGTGTGCAGCTCCTACACTACTGTGTACAACTGTGTGCAGCTCCTACACTACTGTGTACAACTGTGTGCAGCTCCTACACTACTGTGTACAACTGTGTGCAGCTCCTACACTACTGTGTGCAACTGTGTGCAGCTCCTACACTACTGTGTGCAACTGTGTGCAGCTCCTACACTACTGTGTACAACTGTGTGCAGCTCCTACACTACTGTGTACAACTGTGTGCAGCCCCTACACTACTGTGTACAACTGTGTGCAGCTCCTACACTACTGTGTACAACTGTGTGCAGCTCCTACACTACTGTGTGCAACTGTGTGCAGCTCCTTCACTACTGTGTACAAGTGTGTGCAGCTCCTACACTACTGTGTGCAACTGTGTGCTGCTCCTACACTACTGTGTACAACTGTGTGCTGCTCCTACACTACTGTGTACAACTGTGTGCTGCTCCTACACTACTGTGTACAACTGTGTGCTGCTCCTACACTACTGTGTACAACTGTGTGCTGCTCCTACACTACTGTGTACAACTGTGTGCTGCTCCTACACTACTGTGTACAACTGTGTGCTGCTCCTACACTACTGTGTACAACTGTGTGCTGCTCCTACACTACTGTGTACAACTGTGTGCTGCTCCAACACTGCTGTGTACAACTGTGTGCAGCTCCTACACTGCTGTGTACAACTGTGTGCTGCTCCTACACTACTGTGTACAACTGTGTGCAGCCCCTACACTACTGTGTACAACTGTGTGCAGCCCCTACACTACTGTGTACAACTGTGTGCAGCTCCTACACTACTGTGTACAACTGTGTGCTGCTCCAACACTGCTGTGTACAACTGTGTGCAGCTCCTACACTGCTGTGTACAACTGTGTGCAGCTCCTACACTACTGTGTACAACTGTGTGCAGCTCCTACACTACTGTGTACAACTGTGTGCTGCTCCTACACTACTGTGTACAACTGTGTGCTGCTCCTACACTACTGTGTACAACTGTGTGCTGCTCCTACACTACTGTGTACAACTGTGTGCTGCTCCTACACTACTGTGTACAACTGTGTGCTGCTCCAACACTGCTGTGTACAACTGTGTGCAGCTCCTACACTGCTGTGTACAACTGTGTGCTGCTCCTACACTACTGTGTACAACTGTGTGCAGCCCCTACACTACTGTGTACAACTGTGTGCAGCCCCTACACTACTGTGTACAACTGTGTGCAGCTCCTACACTACTGTGTACAACTGTGTGCTGCTCCAACACTGCTGTGTACAACTGTGTGCAGCTCCTACACTGCTGTGTACAACTGTGTGCAGCTCCTACACTACTGTGTACAACTGTGTGCAGCCCCTACACTACTGTGTACAACTGTGTGCAGCTCCTACACTACTGTGTGCAACTGTGTGCAGCACCTACACTACTGTGTGCAACTGTGTGCTGCCCCTACACTACTGTGTACAACGGTGTGCAGCTCCTACACTACTGTGTACAACTGTGTGCTGCTCCAACACTGCTGTGTACAACTGTGTGCAGCTCCTACACTGCTGTGTACAACTGTGTGAAGCTCCTACACTGCTGTGTACAACTGTGTGCTGCTCCTACACTACTGTGTGCAACTGTGTGCAGCTCCTACACTACTGTGTACAACTGTGTGCAGCTCCTACACTACTGTGTACAACTGTGTGCTGCCCCTACACTACTGTGTACAACTGTGTGCTGCTCCTACACTACTGTGTACAACTGTGTGCAGCACCTACACTACTGTGTGCAACTGTGTGCAGCTCCTACAATACAACTGTGTGCAGCTCCAACTCTACTGTGTGCAACTGTGTGCAGCTCCTACACTACTGTGTACAACTGTAGTGTACAACATATCACCGAAATATGTATACACCACACTGTACTGCCATACACAACACTATAATAGTGTGCCTACAACAACCCACAATACTACCGGCAACATACCTAGATCACACTATAGTAATAGATGTATAGCATACTGTACTAACAATTAAACCAACCACACCGTATTAAACAATTAACATATGTGTACAAAACACTACTGACTCGGCAATGAAACTACACAACTGTACAATCTGACAACAAACATCTGCACTGTAGCAAGTGCAAGGGGAGCTCCCTATGATACTTTTATTACAGCTACACCACCTGTTACACATGCTCACACATTGTCACAGTAACACCTTTCCAGCACACACACTCAGTCTCGTGTATGCACGCACGCACACACACACACACACACACACACACACACACACACACACACAGTGTCACAGGAACACCTTACCAGCACACACACTCACAGTCTCGTGTATACACACACACACACACACACACACACACACACACACACACACACAGTGTCACAGGAACACCTTACCAGCACACACACTCACAGTCTCGTGTATACACACACACACAGTGTCACAGGAACACCTTACCAGCACACACACTCACAGTCTCGTGTATACACACACACACAGTGTCACAGGAACACCTTACCAGCACACACACTCACAGTCTCGTGTATACACACACACACACACACACACACACACACACACACACACACACACACACACACACAGTGTCACAGGAACACCTTATCAGCACACACACTCACAGTCTCGTGTTTACACACACACACAGTGTCACAGGAACACCTTACCAGCACACACACTCACAGTCTCGTGTATACACACACACACACACACACACACACTCACAGTCTCGTGTATACACACACACACACACACACACACACACAGTGTCACAGGAACACCTTACTAGCACACACACTCACAGTCTCGTGTATATACACACACACACACACACACACACACAGTCTCGTGTATATACACACACACACACACACACACACACACACACACACACACACACACACAGTGTCACAGGAACACCTTACCAGCACACACACTCACAGTCTCGACACACACACACACACACACACACACACACACACGCACGCACGCACGCACGCACGCACGCACGCACGCACACACCTGCCAGAGAATGAACACACAGCACACAGCTACACAGCCAGATAAGGGTTACCATCACATCTACAGTTTGCCAGCACAATGCAATGCATTGTCACAACTCTCTACACTGCACAACAACTAGAAAACACATTTTTTTTAGAACAGTAAATAACTTGCTACAGTAAACACTACTATACTAATCAGTACATCACAACAGTATACAGCTGTGCACTAAGCATAGCCTGCAAATCCACTCACAGCATATAACACAACACCCTCAGCACTGAATCTAAGGAGTACTCCATGATATTATGCTCTGCAGCGCCTGTAACCCGGCATACACCCTCCTCTGTGCAAAGTGCTGTCATCACCCCACTACTCGGTACTGTCACTGCACTAATTACACAACAGCACAAGGGAAACAGCCCTGTAACTTCAGTTCAAAAAGTCGTGTAGAAAAGTAACTGCAGGGAATATGAAAAGATCCCAAAATATGCTTAAATATTAATTAATAATAGTAAACTAAAATATATCCTGTATATCAGTTTTAAATACATAATCTACGACAAAGGCAACTCCAGGGTCGGTGATTTATGTTGGTCAGTAGTTAGGACAGGGTTAGGAGGTAGGGAAATAATTATTATGGTATTATAGGTGAGAGTCTGATTATTACCCCATAGCAGGGTGGCTGTCGGATTATTGCCCGACCTGTCTGCTTGTTGCTGAATTGTTGCCGGACCCCAGTGACTGGGTAGGTGTCGGATAAATTACCCCAGCGGCTGAAGTGTTGGATTGTTACTCCAGTGGTTGGGCAGGTGTTGGATTCCTCTTACCCTAGTGGCTGAATAGTTGTCGGATAGTTAGCCCCAGCATTACCCCAGAGGCTAGGGTGTTGGATTACTACCCTAGTAACTGGGTATGTGTTGAGTAGTGACCCCATTGGCTGGGGTGTCGGATTGTTACCCCAGCGGTTGGGTATCTGTTGGATAGCTACCCCAGTAGCTGGCTGGGCGTCGGATTGTTACCCTAGAGGTAGATTGTGCGTCCGATAGTTACCCTAGTGGTTGGCTGGGTGTTGATTTATTACACCAGTGGCTGGGTAGGGGTCGGATGGTTACACTAGTGGTAGATTGTGCGTCGGATTGTTACCCCAGTGGCTGGGTATGCGTCGGATTGTTACCCCGGCAGTTGGAGTGTGGCAATGTTACCCCAGTGTCCGGGTATGCATCTGATTGTTACCCCTGCATTTGGAGTGTTGGATTATCACCCCAGTGGCTGGGTATGCGTCGGATTGTTACCCTGGCAGTTGGCGTGTTGGATTGTTACTCCCGTGGTTGGCTGTGTGTCGGATTGTTACCCCAGTTGCTGGGTAGGTGTGAGATAGTTACCGCTGAGGTAGATTGTGCGTCGGATAGTTACCCCAGAGGTAGATTGTGCATCGGATAGTTACCCCAAATCCTGCAGACGCTGAGATGAAGTAGATAATCGCTTGATGTCCATTGGTGCTGAGTAAAATCGCTGCGGGACCCCGATGTGCCCCCTGTCCCCACAGGATTGCCCCTCGCAGCAGTAGCAGCAGCCTCCCTGTGCCTCCAGTGTGTGGCAGCTCCGAGCGGCTTCTCAGCCTCTTTTATTGCAGCTAAACAGATGAAAATGTATGCTAATGTAAATCAAGCTTAACCTGCCGCCCGGCGATAGATTCAACGGCGTTCAAACCAATAATACGCGACGCGTCCGTGCGATCCAGCGAGGGAAGGAGTCGGGCGCGGGTGGAAGGAGTCGGACGCTGGTCGGATGGAAGGAGTCGCGCTGCAGAGATCGGTGCGGTACCGGCGGGTGGAGAGATCGCTCTCTTTCTCGCGCTCTCGGTAAATTCTATTGTTTCGGTAACTGTTGAATGCGGAATATCGCCCTGTGTTGTGGGGTATCTGAATTCGGAGGAATGAATGGCACAATGTGGATTTTTTTGTTATTTTTTCAGTTTTGCTCGACCTTGGAGAGGAATTGACATTTTTTTTCGTTTTCTCCCCTTTTTACTGGCACGATTTACTCTGTGATTTTGTTATATTTGGCATTTTTGGGGGGCAAAAGGCCGGGTGCTGCCCCAACCCTCTGCCCTGCGCTCCCAGTGTAGGGGGGAGGGGGGCACCCTCTGTCCTGCGCTCCCAGTGTAGGGGGGAGGGGGGCACCCACTGTCCTGCGCTCCCAGTGTAGGGGGGAGGGGGGCACCCACTGTCCTGTGCTCCCAGTGTAGGGGGGAGGGGGGCACCCTCTGTCCTGCGCTCCCAGTGTAGGGGGGAGGGGGCACCCACTGTCCTGCGCTCCCAGTGTAGGGGGGAGGGGGGCACCCACTGTCCTGTGCTCCCAGTGTAGGGGGGAGGGGGGCACCCTCTGTCCTGCGCTCCCAGTGTAGGGGGGAGGGGGGCACCCACTGTCCTGTGCTCCCAGTGTAGGGGGGAGGGGGGCACCCACTGTCCTGTGCTCCCAGTGTAGGGGGGAGGGGGGCACCCACTGTCCTGCGCTCCCAGTGTAGGGGGGCACCCTCTGTCCTGCGCTCCCAGTGTAGGGGGGAGGGGGGCACCCACTGTCCTGTGCTCCCAGTGTAGGGGGGGAGGGGGGCACCCACTGTCCTGTGCTCCCAGTGTAGGGGGGAGGGGGGCACCCTCTGTCCTGCACTCCCAGTGTAGGGGGGAGGGGGGCACCCACTGTCCTGTGCTCCCAGTGTAGGGGGGAGGGGGGCACCCACTGTCCTGTGCTCCCAGTGTAGGGGGGAGGGGGGCACCCTCTGTCCTGCGCTCCCAGTGTAGGGGGGAGGGGGGGCACCCACTGTCCTGTGCTCCCAGTGTAGGGGGGAGGGGGGCACCCACTGTCCTGCGCTCCCAGACCCAGGGTAGGGGGGCACCCTCTGTCCTGTGCTCCCAGTGTAGGGGGGAGGGGGGCACCCACTGTCCTGCGCTCCCAGTGTAGGGGGGAGGGGGGCACCCTCTGTCCTGCGCTTCCAGACCCAGGGTAGGGGGGCACCCTCTGTCCTGTGCTCCCAGTGTAGGGGGGAGGGGGGCACCCACTGTCCTGTGCTCCCAGTGTAGGGGGGAGGGGGGCACCCACTGTCCTGTGCTCCCAGTGTAGGGGGGAGGGGGGCACCCTCTGTCCTGCGCTCCCAGTGTAGGGGGGAGGGGGGCACCCACTGTCCTGTGCTCCCAGTGTAGGGGGGAGGGGGGCACCCACTGTCCTGTGCTCCCAGTGTAGGGGGGAGGGGGGCACCCACTGTCCTGCGCTCCCAGACCCAGGGTAGGGGGGCACCCTCTGTCCTGCGCTCCCAGTGTAGGGGGGCACCCTCTGTCCTGCGCTCCCAGTATAGGGGGGAGGGGGGCACCCTCTGTCCTGCGCTCCCAGTGTAGGGGGGAGGGGGGCACCCTCTGTCCTGCGCTCCCAGTGTAGGGGGGAGGGGGCACCCTCTGTCCTGCGCTCCCAGTATAGGGGGGAGGGGGGCACCCTCTGTCCTGCGCTCCCAGTGTAGGGGGGAGGGGGGGCACCCACTGTCCTGTGCTCCCAGTATAGGGGGGCACCCTCTGTCCTGCGCTCCCAGTGTAGGGGGGAGGGGGGCACCCACTGTCCTGTGCTCCCAGTGTAGGGGGGAGGGGGGCACCCACTGTCCTGTGCTCCCAGTGTAGGGGGGAGGGGGCACCCACTGTCCTGTGCTCCCAGTGTACGAGAAAGGGGGGCACCCACTGTCCTGTGCTCCCAGTGTAGGGGGAGGGGGGTACCCACTGTCCTGTGCTCCCAGTGTAGGGGGAGGGGGGTACCCACTGTCCTGTGCTCCCAGTGTAGGGGGGAGGGAGGCACCCACTGTCCTGTGGCTGCCAGTGTAGGGGAAGGGGGCACCCTCTGTCCTTTGCTGCCATGAGGGGGGTGGGCTCTGCCCTGTGGCTCCCAGTGTAGGGGGAGGGGGGCACCCTCTGTCCTCTGCTGCCATGGGGGGGGGGGGCTCTGCCCTGTGGCTGTCAGTGTAAGAATGGATGGGGGCACCCTCTGCCCTGCCTCTGTGTGAGTGTGTGTGGCGGGGGGGGGGGGGGGCAGATGACACCCATGGGGGTGGGGGAAGGGGACAGAGGGTAAAGAGGTGGGAGGGTAGAGTCCTGCGGTGGGACTGGCAGTTCATTCGCAGAATTTCGCCCTTACAATGTAACGCACGTGCTCCTGTGGGAAGTGCAGAGATACAAATGTAACAATATTTTAATTGTAACGACTAGCATGGAGTCCACAGCCGGGGGAAGGGGGGTGAGGATGGTGGAGGAGGGTGGGGGTGATGGGGTGCAGGAGGGTGGGGGGTGATGATGGGTAGAGGGGTTTGGGAAGGAGGGGGCTGGATATGAAGCTGCCCCAGCAGAGCTCTCTCCTCATCCTCTCAGGTCTGACACTGGGGGTCTTCTCTCTCTCCTCCTGCAGGATAGGGAAGGGTTAATCCCGGGACTCTCAGGAGCCAATGAGGGGCCCCGGCTCCCTGACTTCCTCCTCAGTTAACCCCTGCCAGTGCCAGGCTGCTGTGCAGGCAGAGTCCCTCCCCCCGGCGGTCCCCATTGGCTGGGGGTGCTGTCACTGATCAGACCCCCCTCACCTTGTAGATGTCAGAGGCTGGAAGCTGGTGCCACTCTCTGACTGGCAGGGGAGCCGCCATGGCCACAGCTGCCTCCAATGCCTACAGCCTCCTGAGCAGCCCAGCCCTGGTCCATGCAGATCCTGGCAGCATGCAGCAGGGCAGCCCCTTCAGGAACCCCCAGAAGCTGCTGCAGGCGGACTACCTGCAGGGGTTACCCAGCAATGGGCACCCGCTGGGGCACCACTGGATGAGCAGCCTGGCAGATGCCAACCCCTGGTCTACCAGCCCCTTGGAGCAGCAGGACATCAAGCCCGGCAGGGAGGACCTCCAGCTTGGAGCCATCATCCACCACAGGTCGCCCCATGCCAACCACGCCAACGCCTGGGGTGCCAGCCCGGTCCACAACCCTTCCATGCCCCCCAGCGGGCAGGCCCTCTACTCCCAGACTGGCTTCAGCGTGAGTGGCATGCTGGACCATGGTGCCCTCACCCCACCACCCCCCCAGACTGTCAACACCCAGAGCCTCCACCCGGTGCTCAGGGATCCCACCGAGCATGGGGACCTCAGCGGCCACCACTGCCAGGACCACTCGGATGAGGAGACCCCCACCTCGGACGAGCTGGAACAGTTTGCCAAACAGTTCAAACAAAGACGGATCAAGCTGGGCTTCACCCAAGCGGACGTCGGGTTGGCCCTGGGCACCCTCTATGGCAACGTCTTCTCCCAGACCACCATCTGCAGGTTCGAAGCCCTCCAGCTCAGCTTCAAGAATATGTGTAAGCTGAAGCCCCTCCTGAACAAGTGGCTGGAGGAAGCCGACTCCACCACGGGCAGCCCGACCAGCATCGACAAGATCGCCGCGCAGGGCAGGAAGAGGAAGAAGAGGACCTCCATAGAGGTCAGCGTCAAGGGGGTACTGGAGACCCACTTTCTGAAGTGCCCCAAGCCAGCCGCCCAGGAGATCTCCTCCCTGGCAGACAGTCTACAGCTGGAGAAGGAGGTGGTCCGGGTCTGGTTCTGTAACCGGAGGCAGAAGGAGAAGAGGATGACCCCACCTGGGGACCTACAACAACACGAAGTCTTCTCCCATAGCGTCAAATCGGACACGTCGTGCCACGAGCTCTGACCCGAGGACTTCCCTGGACCTGAACTGTGGATTTTTCCCCCCTTCTAAAACCATAAGAGCTTTTTTTCTTAACTTATATTCTCTTCTGGAGGAAGAAAAACAAAAACTTGATCCAAAATTCAAAGACTGGAGGAGCTAAGAGTTCCGTTCCTGGCAATATAATGACATATGATGATGATGATGATTCTAATTCTCTCCATGCTGTTTACTAAAAGGACCTGAAATTTCTCCTTTTTTTCTACAGAGACTTGTGTGCCTCTACTCTGCCTTGCAGCCTTCTGACTACATCAGGTGATTCCACAGATAGTCCCTCTCTTTCTGGAGACCCTCAGAATCTGGGAGTATGTTTCTTGTGTCTGGAGGTCTTTTTACTACCACAACCCGGAGCTCACCTACCCTCCCCCTCTCCCCAGCCACTACTCTGTTCATTCTGTTATTTTTCTGTCAGTTATTATCACCAGGCAAAGCCACAAGTGTATCTCCATGTCCTGTCTGTCTGTCCTAGAAAGAGTTCTGTATGGCCCCCCACCTCCTCCTCACCCCTTACCACCCCACCAAAAACTGCCTGTGGAGTATTGCTGCATGTCATGTTATGTATTCCTTAGCACCTATCATTATGCATCCTATATCATTTTATACAATGTATCTACTGTCTCAAGAGGACTGGTAAAATGTAACTTTTAATAACATCCTAATATAAAATGGAATTCACAAGAACAGGTGATTTTCAAATGTTTGGGGGGAGGGGAGGATTGATATAAGACCCTTATAGGCATCTACCATAGTATGGAAAGGGTCCTTTCCCTCTAAACCCAAATAATAATGCTATTTACAAATGGAAAACAACATCCATACCATACCACCACAACCCAACACGTTTCGCCCCATAAAAAAGGGGCTTCATCAGGGGTAAATATTTCTATTGATAAATATTTCTTTTTATCAATCCTTCCCTCTCCAAACCTTTGAAAATCACCTGTTATTGTAAAGTGAGGCTGTGAATTCTATTTTTATAATTGGATGTTATTAAAAGTTACATTTTACTAGTCATTATTACTCATTTTGTTATGTAGGGAAGAGGCTGGGGTGTGAGGAAGGATGGGGGGGCTCTGTGCAGGTTTAGAGGGCTTCATCTGTTCTCAGACCCCCACCCCACCACACACACCCCACCCCTGTCTTTGGGTTTTGTGTTGAAGTCAGAATTCACAGCTGTGTCACTGATCCCAGCGGTGTTTTTTCAGAGATGGCGGAGCTGTTGGGGCAAATCCTGTGCTCCATGCACCTTAACCCATCATGGATAATAATTGTCATATTTCCAGATAATAAGAGCCAGGTGCACCTTCATATCATTATAGCATCATATACTATTAGCAGTAAGTCAATATACCCATGTGACTTGCGCATATCTTATTTTTTTTATTTTATTGAATTTTTTTTTTATTTTTAGTAATCTAATATCCAAGGTCTGAAATATTTTGAAGCCAGCAGCGGTGAATTTCCACCTAATCGACTAGTAGTTAGTGCCCCCCGTCCAACACTCCTTCTGCAGTATTGTACTTTCTTTCCCCCTCCCCCTTTTACCATCATTCTTTCTGTGTTGCTTGGTCTGCCCCTTCTATGTCATTTTTTTAACTTATTATTTTGCATTTAAATAAATATACTGGCTCTTTTTTATATCTCCCCTTTTCCACTTCCAATAACATATACTTTTAATTTAAATATTCAGCCATTTTTGAATATTGTACATTTGTTTTACTTATTATTTTGCATTTAAAAAAATATACTGGCTCTTTTTATACCTCCCCTTTTCCACTTCCAATAATATATACTATTAATTTAAATATTCAGCCATTTTTGAATATTGTACTTTTTTTTTTTAACTTTTTTTAATTACTACACTTATAATACTTATCAACAGAAGTAGCAATACAAATAATAACAGAGTAAATATATATACATCTATATATATATAAAAAATCATTCTTTTTCTTTTTTTGTGTCTAATTTTTGTTACCATTATTATTACTATTATTATTATTTCAGAGCACTTACTTAAAATGTTGTTTTCCTGAGGCATCCCCACAGCACTTAGGCCTGGATCAGTATCTCTTCCTGGTGTTGTTAATCCCTCTGGCATAATGCTACAATTGCCTTATTTGTATCCAGTATTACAAAAGCTACCCCTGCTTGGAACTTGCCTCTCTGCCCCCTTCTTCCACAACCTTTTGTGCCCCTTGTTCTGTAGTCGCTGGAGAAAAAGACACCGCTGGCTTCAACCTCACTACATTCATTCTGGCATTTTCACGCCTGCTCACTACAGAGCTCAATTTCACCCCCTCAAACTCCCCCCCCCCCCCTCCTTCCCCTTCAGATAATAAAAAAAAACAATCAAAAATTATTTCTGCCAACTTTATAAGTGTACAGTTTTGTATATTGAAAACTTTTTCGAAGTTATTAATTTAAAAAAGTGAAAAATACAAAAAAGATCATTTACTTTATTCATTTAGTATCTGATGTATAATAAACACTATTTTCATTAAAGGTTGCTTTTTTCAACAATTTTATTCAAATTGCCTATTACAGCTGCCAATTATTTATTTTCAATAAATTCTGCAGTCTGTTTAAATAAAAAAGAAAGCAAAAAAAGTGTCTGAAAGTGTAATGAGTGTCAAGACAAAAAAAAAAAAAAAGAACAAAAAAGAACTCTTCTTGTTTCTCTGTTGAACAGTTTTAGTTTAGGATTTCTATGGACACAATATTTTATTTGTTGTATAAAAAAAAGAAAGAAAAATACATATAAAAAAAATGACACAAATAAACAGTTTTACAAAATGAGAAGTTAATTCTTTTGTGTGAAAAACAAAAATGGCAGCGCTCAGTATTTAGGAACTAAAATTTAAGTGGGTTATTTATTTTGAATATAATAAATATGTGTCTCTGTGTTTTTGAAATGCAGGAGGGGAGCTGAAAAACATTATTTGCTGTGAAATAATTAATTGCATTTTAGAATTTTTATTTTACAGTATTTGACTCTGTTCTTAACAAATGAACATGCCCTACATTTAAAACAACTAGAAAGTATATTTAAGGTTTGATTGAAAATGAAATATATATATATATATATATATATATATATATATATATATATATATATATATATATATATATATATATATATATATATATATATATATATATATATATGTATATGATTTATATTTTGTCTCCCCTATTAGAATGATTTATGTTGCTTCCTTTTATATTGCTTCGCATCTCATATTAGATTCTGGTATACTTTATGTTAATGGTTTAGGTAACATTTTCTTTTGTATGGTATTTTCTCAGGTCCAGGTTTAGTTATGTTTTCACCCCAAAAAAGCAAATTGATAATGGGTAGTAGGTGTTTTCACATGACAGTATGACATTGCCAGTGCGTCAACTGTCACGTCACGTGTCAGTTAGCTGTAATGCAGTATAACATCCAAAGGTTTATAAGATATTCTAAACAGAGTGAATGCATTTAATTATATTCAAATTGAATTTTAAATATCATCTGGAATATATATATATATATATATATATATATATATATATATATATATTATATTTTTTTTTTTTTTTCTTCTGTTGTGTAAGAGAGTACATTTTTGTATACTTGAGTGTATGAAAGATACAAGTTATATATTTAAACTGGTGGCAGAGATTTGGAGAGCTGTGTAGGAGGCTTGATCAATGTGTTTAATGTTGGTGTGTTTCCATCTGCTTGTCTGACAGGCCGTCCCTGCTTTGCATTGTGGAGTTTTTGATGTATTCTGGAGAAAATTCATTTTGATCTGTCCCCCTCAGTTTTGCTTTAACAATCAGCCTAAAAGGAGGGAAACATGTAATTTCTATTTGCATGTCAGGCTGCTGAATGGGGGGGTTCAGGCCTTGCTTCTCAATGACATCCTTACAGCTCGGCTCCTTATTTTAATAAAATCCAGACACAGTAATAACTAATTACACCTAATCGCATCATGCTGAAGTTTTTTGAAATTGGATGCTGCAAAGAATGATTTGCACACTGATTTTATTATTAATATTTGTAATGGCTCACACCTGATTTTTGGATTGTCAGACTTTCTAAAAAAAAAAAAAAAAACTTAATTGTCCTAATTTCCAATGTTTTTGTAATATAGTCTGTGAATGTTTTTCTGTATTTAGGGGTTTAAAGCATAAATTTACATTTTTATATTTTTAAAAAAAAATTCTCAATACATTTTTATTGGTGCAAGTCGCTGAATTTTGTAGACGGTTGTTTTAAGTAACTCTTGGCATCGCTATTAATATTATGTTAAATTATTAAACAGGTACCACTGAAAATAAAGGGGGCTGTAATTTGATTGTCATTTCACTATTGATGCCCGGGGACCGCGACCACCCGTAAAACCTCCAATAAAGCCGCCCTCTCTGCTCTGGGAGAGTAATTGGATTTCCAGTAAAATTGTGATGCTCTTTTAGAGATTTCAGATCTTCTTGAATATAAAGTAGATTTTCTCGTTCTGCCGCCGAATTAAATTCTGGGACATCCATCTCTACCGGCGTTCGGTCATCCATGTTAAATCGCAGTGCTCAGTCACAAACAGAGAAGACACAGGTTCAGCAGGCAGTCAGGAGTGACACTTCCCATAAATCCTGATATTTCTGCCTCTTTTTTTATCACTGGTCTTCAAGCTAAAATCCATAATTTAGATTCAGCACCCCCCCCCCCCCCCCCGCCACACACACACACACACACACACACACGGCTGCACAATTGTACAAATCCGCTGTCTGTGTTGAGGCCTTCAAATGAAGGGATTTTTTTTTTGAAATATTTTAGACAACCTTAAAATATTTAGGTGGCGCAGAGAGATGGTGCAGCTTAAAGATATTAATGTGCTGAGTTACATTTTTTACAATTGGTTTGCACATATTAGAGCAAATATTAATGTTCATGAGATAGAATATTACTGTTATTATTACTACTACATAGTACTAATGTGTTCCCCATTGCTTTACTGAGTACATAGTCATGTCACTGACTGTCCTCACAATCTAACCCTTCCATAGTTATAGTGTAATGTCCTACCATATTATAATTATGTATTTATATAGCACTGACATCTTCTGCAGCCCTGTACAGAGTACATAGTCATGTCACTGACTGTCCTCAGAGGAGCTCACAATCTAATCCTACCATAATGTCCTACCATATTATTATTATTATGTATTTATATAGCACTGACATCCTCTGCAGCCCTGTACAGAGTACATAGCCATGTCACTAACTGTCCTCAGAGGAGCTCACAATAAAATCCTACCATAGTCATATTGTAATGTCCTATCATATTATTATTATGTATTTATATAGCACTGACATCTTCTGCAGCGCATTACAGAGTACATAGTCATGTCACTGACTGTCCTCAGAGGAGCTCACAATATAATCCTACCATAGTCATAGTGTAATGTCCTACCATATTATTATTATGTATTTATATAGCACTGACATCTTCTGCAGCACATTACAGAGTACATAGTCATGTCACTGACTGTCCTCAGAGGAGCTCACAATCTAATCCTACCATAGTAACAGTCTAATTTTCTACCATATTATTATGTATTTATATAGCCCTGACATCTTCTGCAGCACTTTACAGTGTACATTACATAGTCATGTTTCTGGCTGTTCTTAGAGGGGCTCACAATCTAATCATACCATAGTCATAGTAAACTTTCCTACCATATTATTATTATGTATTTATATAGCACTGACATCTTCTGCAGCACGTTACAGAGTACATAGTCATGTCACTGACTGTCCTCAGAGGAGCTCACACTCTAATCCTACCATAGTCGTAGTGTAATGTCCTACCATATTATTATTATGTATTTATATAGGACTGACATCTCCTGCAGCACATTACGGAGTACATAGTCATGTCACTGACTGTCCTCAGAGGAGCTCACACTCTAATCCTACCATAGTCGTAGTGTAATGTCCTACCATATTATTATTATGTATTTATATAGGACTGACATCTCCTGCAGCACATTACGGAGTACATAGTCATGTCGCTGTCTTCATAGTTTACAGTCTAATCCCCACCATAATGTAAGGCCACAGATGTAAGTTTATAATATCTAAAAACACGCATCTGGTACAAACATACCTGTACTTCAGCGTGCGAACATGTAATCTATGTATGTGTCTATGGAAAATGAACCATTTATTCTGGTCCCTCTTTCAAAACATACCTTGAATTCATTAAACAATTTCATTGACACCGATAGAAAGGTGATTGGACCGCTAGTGTTGTTATATTAGTCTGTTGCTACAGTAAGCCTGATGGGGCAGGCCCATTCCTCCTCTCCTGTATCCTCCTGTATTTGTATCCAGTATTTGGAATGATTGATTGATACTAGTAATCTTCTCCTTTTTATTAATTCATTGTTCAGGGCTGTCCTCATTTACTGTACAGGGCTGTGTAATATGTTGGTACTTGATGAAGAAAAAATTGCAACAATAGCAATGGAGAAAGATTGAGAAAGGCAGGAGGAACCTCTGAGATATCAACATTGTCTGAGACGTAGTTGTGCTTTTCTTGTACTAAATTGTAGACCTTTGACTTGGATCTATCTATCTATCTATCTATCTATCTATCTATCTATCTATCTATCTATCTATCTATCTATCTATCTATCTATCTATCTATCTATCTATCTATATCTCTCCTTGTACTACCCATGATTTAAAAACCCTATGGTTTTAGAAATTAAATTTTTTATAAGTATCAAAATTGTGTTCATTTTAACTGTCCAATCATGTGAGATTTTCTTTTAATAGAACGATTGGATGTGTGGTTTGAATACTGCATTGCCTTCTTGTTCGTCCATGTACCCCCAGTAAATGGCCCCCTTTGTCCTCATGTTCATGTTGGCGGTAGATTTGTAGAGGCTGTAGACAGATCATACTAGTGAAGGCCTGGACCAGGCAGATGGATAGGAAAGAAGTTGTTTGGCTGTAACACTTGCATAAGAACGCGTGATGACAAATAGCTGTTTGGCGACAAGTCGTTTAGGTGGAGCATTGGCTGAGGTCATTATCATTAGAATAAGGTTGCCCACAGCTTGCCCTTGTGGCCACGTACAAGTCCAGCCTTTGGGGAGTCAGGCTGCGGTTTTTTGACTGTAGAACTGAAACAATAAAGATTTCTTGTCACTCATTCAGAGATATCTGAAAGCCAGTGGCGTATTCTGCGATTCGATGGTTCAACCCACTGCGGGATTCAGTAAACTCCTGCAATCGATGAAATAACATAAAAATTCCATTCCGTTGATTCTTTATCTCTGTATTGCATTAAAATTTTTGGTAGATGAGATTGGCTAAAATATTTTCATGAGAACTGCTTATTTTTTGCATGCTGTTTATGTTCAATTAACAATTTACGTCTGTACCCCAAAAAATTTAATCGTGGAAATCTTAAGGTGGCCACTAACGATACAAATGGGCAAACGATCGTTTACGAACGATTATTTGTATGAACGATCGGTAAAAATGATCGTTTGGGACCACTAAAAGATGAAAATCTCCTAACCACTCCCATCAGATTAATGAAATCGATCCGATTTTCGGATTGATGTCACCAATCTGATCGATCCAAACTAGTTGAAACAATGACTTCTGATATGTTTTGGAATAGCTTCTTTGTCCCTAATTTTGACAGATCGATTGTTGACTGTCGAGGTGACCATACAACAAACAATTGTTTTTTCTCTTTTTATTTATTTATTAGAGCCTTTAAATTCAATCAATTTTCTTGATTATTCAAATTAAAACCAATCCACGGTACTCCTTTAAATTTTTCTAAAAATTGATAAGAATTTCCCCCCACAGCTGATAGATACTTTAAAAAAATGTTTGCAGCTGAAAATTAAATTGCATACTGTTGATCGTCTATAAAAAAAAAAATTCTAGAAAACTGATTTTTCCGATTGGAAAATAAATCAAATTCAAATTTTCAATACAATTTTGTTATTAAAAAAGTAAGACAATTGAGTGTTTTAATTGAATCATGTATGACCATCGAAAGAATGCTCAGAATGTAATTATGTAAACGAGGGTTGGAGAATTGTTGCGTGTATGTAACCTTCTTAAAGGGGAACTGTAACGTTATATAGTAGAATGCCATAAATTATTCAGGACACCCACTTTTATGGAGATTTTCCTGGTTTCAGCATCAGAAACACTTCCTGTATCTATATATTGCTGTTTATTGATATGTAGCCCCGCCTTCCCACGGAGACTTATGCTACGTACACACATGCGACAACGATCGTTCGTTGTGAACGACGAACGATCTTTTAATTGAGGAAAGAACGAACTAAGTAAAGATAGTTTTTAAAGGTGTGTAACGATCTGATCGTTAGAACGAACGTTACATCACGTAAAGCAACTATTGTGCTTGCGCATAAAAATGAAAAGTTCCATGGAGAAATAGCGAAATGCGCATGTCAAGCCGAGTACGAACGACCGTTTCCAATGATTAACTACTTTTGTAAACGATCGTCGTTGGAAAAAATCCGCCAAGCTAGATCGTTCGTTTTTAACGATCTAGCTCGTCCGTCGTTAGACTTAATGGTCTTTGGCTGCTTTTTTTTAAACGATCGTCGTTTAAAACGATCTGGGAACGATAGTTTCAAACGACTATAGTCGCATGTGTGTACGCACCTTTAGCCTAGGCTGTTTATTATGCGGAATTCACACCCCCAGAGCATTCTGGGAGACCAGCTATGTTTTTGTACTGGCTTTCAGAACTCACAGTAAACAAACATTCCCCAAAGATCACCTGCCGCTACTAAAGGTGTCGCCATTTGTGATAAATTTCAAAAAGTAAATCGGGGTGAGGAAAGATTTTACAGTGGGTGAACACTGACTTAATCATTCACAAATGAGTATTGTAAAAAAAAAAAAAAAATAAGCAATTGTATTCATTATGTTATTTTAACTACAGTTCCTCTTTAAATGACAAAAGAAACGAGGGATATGGAGGCGGCCATATCTATTTCCTTTTAATCAATACCAGTTACCTGGCAGCCCTGCTGGTCTATTTCTCTGCAGTAGTGTCTGAATCACACCAGAAACAAGCATGCAGCTAGTCTTGTCAGATCTGACAATAATGTCAGAAACTCCTGATCTGCTGCATGCTTGTTCAGGGGCTATGGCTAATAGTATTAGGCCTCGTTCACATCTGCTGCGCTGAAAAACGTGTTAAAGCGCATGGTAAAAAACGCATGCGCTTGTGCGCGCTTTAGTCCGCGTTTCTGTGCGTTGCGCTGCGCTTCTTTAAAGCACGTTTTGCTTACTGTAGCAGCAGCAGTTGTCAATAAAACTTTGTTTTTGTATGTAAATGTATTTTTTTCTCCAATTAGGGGTAAAAAACGCATGCGCTTCTATGCGCTTGTACGCGCTTCTGTGCGCTAAAAAAGCGGACCCATTCACTTGCATTGCTGTGCGCTTTACAGCTCAGCGCACAGAAATGCATGCAACACTACGTTTTTGTAACGCTGCTCAGCGCAGCGCATAGATGTGAACCAGCTACATTTAGTTACATGGACAAATCAATACCTTGCTGATCGCACAGGGCAGTGCGCTGTGGAAAGCGCACAGAAACGGCCCTGATGTGAACGAGGCCTTAGAGGCAGAGGACCAGCAGGGCTGCCAGGCAACTGGTATTGCTTATAAGGAAATAAATATGGCAGCCTCCATATACCTCTCTCTTCAGTTGTCCTTTAAACAATACCAGTTGCCTGACTATCCTGCTGATCCTCTGCTTCTAATTCTTGTAGCCATAAACCCTGAACAAGCATGCAGCAGATCAGGTGCTCTGGGCCTTGTTCACATATAAAATCGCAATAGCTGATGCTGGCGTTTTGCGCTTTTGTGTGCAATTATTTTTAAGGTGTGATTATTTGTAAAGCGCTTTTGCAGAGCGATTTGTTTTTTCACTCCCTGACGCAAGTCCGGAAGTGAACTCTTTGACCCGGAAAATAATAAACACAATGAATTATTCTTAAAAGCGCTGGGGAAATCGCTATACAAAGCGCTTTTTCAAGCGTTTTGTGATTTCCGTATACCTTCTACCTTCCATTGAGGCAAATCGCCCTGAAAATGGTACAGGCATCGCTTTGGGGAGTGGATCGCAATCGAACCGCTCAGATGTGAACTCTCTCATAGGGAAGCATTGCACAATCGCTTTTAGGGCGATTTAAAAAATCACCGGCGCTTAAAAAATCCCGAAAATGCCCTCAGTGTGAACAGGCCCTGACTGAAGTCTGACTGGAGTAGCTGCATGCTTGTTTCTGGTGTTATTTAGACACTACTGCAGCCAAATAGATCAGCAGGTCAGCCAGGCAACTGGTATTGTGTACAAGGAAATAAATAAGGCAGCCTCCATATTCTTCTCACTTCAGGTTCCTTTAAAGCTAAGATGGGAGCTTCTGGGTAACAGAATTGTGAATCCCCCCTGCCCCAGTTCCTGGGCAGGAAGTGTCCACTTCTGTGACTCGGCCTTCGGTTCTGGTTCCCTGCTCCTCATTCCCGGGGTCAGCGGCCGCCCATAATCCCAGGACATTGCGGCCTTCTTGATTACGCCAGCTCTGAAACAAACCGGCAGGTTCTGGATGGCGGGCACATGAGGAATGCAGCAAGACTCTGCCGTAATCCACATTCAATTTCCTCTCTCCTCAGTCAATGTTCAGAGCTGCTGTAATTAAATCCTTCGCTCCCTGGAGCTGTGTTCGCCATCGAGGCAGGTGCCTGGGGCGGCGCTTTTCTGGGGGCAGAAAGAAATGACTTTAGGGTAGCTGAATTGATTGGCTGTTTTTTTTTTTCTCGTTTGTGTTATTTTATTTCCTCCGGTCTTTCCTGGCCGCATAACTTTGTAGCTGGCAAGTGATTGTAAAAGTGAGCGGGAATGGAATGAGCTGTTGGGCAGGATTGTGACGGCGCTTCCTGGCTTTTTTGAAGACATTCTGTGGCGGTGGCGAAGCTTAGAGCGCACAACGCCGGCTGTAATACTGTAGATATAACCAATCGCTGGGGGGGGGAGTTAACTTTATTCAAATTGTACCTGCCAAATGCTGTTTCTGTCTGCATAAATCACCATTTATCGCTCTCATGTATGAGGTGTCTGATTGCAAAACATTTTCTGCTTCCTAGCAACCAATCGGGTGTCCATTTCCTGTTACTAGGGCGGGTTAGAGCATTGGCTGGCCAATAGGAGAGAAACAGTTGCTGTTTATCCTCTTACAGTTAGATAGTTGCTATATTGCATAACAGTTGCATTGTGTGCTATGGCTAGTTTTGCCTGTATTTTTAAGGGTACTCTGGGAATATATTCAGTGGTGTTTGTCAGTGTGCTGACTGCTGCAATGATCCTACCCAGTGATTGGCGAGTGTAATGAACCAGAGTCGAAGCACCCTCAAGTATTTTACTATATATATTATTGGGAACATGAAAGAAAACACCTTCCCTGCTCTCTGTTTCATCCTTCACTGCTCAGCCTGCTTCTTACCAGTCCTAATAAAATCCCCGTCTGAGCATTCAGTCTGGCTTTGCTCAGGAATCATTATAGCTGAGTCATTATAGCAGAGCCAGAAGGGGGCAGGCTTGGGCTTGAAAAGACATCAGAGAAGACAGACTCAGCTATAATGATTCCTGAGCAAAGCCAGACTGAATGCTCAGTTTGGGACTTTATCAGTGCTGATAACAAGCCGGCTGAGCAGTGAAGGATGAAACAGAGAGCAGGGTAGGTGTTTTCTCTAATGTCCCCACTGATATATATGGTAATATACATGCGGGTGCTTCGTCTCTGGTTCCCTTCCAGGGCCTCTGATATAGGAGACCAGGGTTCGAACCTCAGCTCTTCCTGTTCAGCACCTATTCAGTAGGAGACCTTGGGCAAGACACCCTAACACTACTACTGCCTATAGAGCGCACCCTAATGTCTGCCAGGAGTAAAATGTGATATAAATGTTCTTTGTCTTATCTACCTCTGATTTATCTCTACAGCAACTCAACCAATCAGCAACCACCACTCCTTGCTACGATTGCCTAAAGGTGACCACACACAATACAATAAAATGATCCGATTTTACGGCAATTTGATAAATATGATCGGATCTCCCCAACAAAATAGAAAGCTTCTTTTTCATTCGACTGAAAAATCCGATCGCATTTTCCATTTTTTTCCGATTTTTATTGATCCGGAATGCTGAAAATTTTTCTTCAACTTTTCTAAAGATTGTATGGTGTGTGTTAGATTGTCAATTTATTAATAAACACACACTAGCAATTTTCTCAGACTTTCTGATCATTTTTATCATAACTGGGGAAAAATTTAACATATGTGTGTGGTACATTGGTCAGATTTTTGATATGTTACAATCAGTCAGAAAAATTGATTGCAATTCTTGAATTGAACAGATATTTTAAAAATTGTATGGTGTGTGGCCCCCTTAAGATTGATGAACCATCAAAAACGATTGGTTGCTGTGGGTTGTATCTGAAGGTGCCCATAACCATTTAATTTCCCAAACGATTAAGCATCTGGTAACGTTGATTGCGGTCGATCAGAAACAATCGTTCAGGGACACCAACGGAGGGGAAAATGATAAGCAATTTGATCAGACCAAAATAATCATTCTGAAATTCGTATTGAAGAAACGATTGATAGATCAATCTGATCAGATTGGTTAGCAGCTTTTCTTCGTTAGTGGGCCAGAACGATCGTTTCTGATTGATATCACAATCGAATCTGGGGATTGAGCATATGGAGAATTGTATCGGTAATGGCCACCTTTAACGACGTCCAATACGCTCAATCATACGGTTTATCATTCGGGAGATTGTACCGTTAATGGGCATCCTAACAGAACCTCTGAGCAATCTTTGTTCTGCAGTAGAGAATACATTGTATAATAACAGACGGTCAGATTGATGGTCGGTTCAATGCAAAGTGTATGAACCTTGGTATTGGGCCAATTAATATCAATATCGAGAGTTCACTTGATTGGCCCAATTCCAGGCAGCTTGCAACCTCCGTTAAATTTGCGTGCAAGTCGGAAATATTTTTCAGAGTTATTTGCATCTTGTTGAAAATCTCTAATGAAATAATTTATTATGGTGTAAAATTCTGAGGATCTCAATTCACTTCAATTGTCTTTAGTGCAGAAAACGCAACTATTTTTCGTAAGCGGAAACTTCGGCTGAAAGAAATATGGAAGCAGCCATTGCTGATCCCTGTGAAAGCGGTCCCTGAACTCAGAACATCCTTTCTGTGCTCTAAAAGATAAGCAACAGCATAACCTTTTAAAGAAAAACATTTCTTTGTTCCAGCTGATACAAATCCTGCAATAAATGTGTAGTTTGTTTACGTCCTGCTTTCATGGCATCAGGCATAGGGTTAACATCCTGTGTTTACAAATTAGCTGCTCTGCCGAGGCAGCCAGCGGACACAGCTGAGAGATCAAATTATACCTTGTGCATAGTCACAGATGAGGGGGGACTACACAGGCTAAACTCACTAAATACATATAGGATGCATTCCTCTCTGTTTTCTTTCAGTCCTGTGAAAAAGTTCAGGTCCACTTTAAAAATAATGCCAGTGGCTTGGATGTCGCCATGCTAGCGAGCACGCAAAAGGGGCAGAGCAGAAATGTGGGTGCTGGAAATAGCAGCTAATAGACTAGTGGTAACATTATAGATATTCTACTATTGGGCCGGGGTAATTCCGATAGTGGGACTCTAAGGCCACATACAGACATCAGACCATAGTCTTTGGAAAATGAAAGATCACAGACCAATCTTACCACCCTCCATGTAGTATGAGAGCCATACCTACACAGTCTATTCTATGGAGCTGCACTCCACATCAGACAGAAATCTTACCCCCTTCCATGTAGTATGAGAGCCATACCTACACAGTCTATTCTATGGAGCTGCACTCCCCATCAGACAGACATCTTACCCCCTTCCATGTAGTATGAGAGCCATACCTACACAGTCTATTCTATGGAGCTGCACTCCCCATCAGACAGAAATCTTACCCCCTTCCATGTAGTATGAGAGCCATACCTACACAGTCTATTCTATGGAGCTGCACTCCCCATCAGACAGAAATCTTACCCCCTTCCATGTAGTATGAGAGCCACACCTACACAGTCTATTCTATGGAGCTGAGCTCCCCATCAGACAGAAATCTTACCCCCTTCCATGTAGTATGAGAGCCATACCTACACAGTCTATTCTATGGAGCTGCACTCCCCATCAGACAGAAATCTTACCCCCTTCCATGTAGTATGAGAGCCACACCTACACAGTCTATTCTATGGAGCTGCACTCCCCATCACACAGAAATCTTACCCCCTTCCATGTAGTATGAGAGCCACACCTACACAGTCTATTCTATGGAGCTGCACTCCACATCAGACAGAAATCTTACCCCCTTCCATGTAGTATGAGAGCCATACTCTACACAGTCTATTCTATGGAGCTGCACTCCCCATCAGATAGAAATCTTACCCCCTTCCATGTAGTATGAGAGCCACACCTACACAGTCTATTCTATGGAGCTGCACTCCCCATCAGACAGAAATCTTACCCCCTTCCATGTAGTATGAGAGCCATACTCTACACAGTCTATTCTATGGAGCTGCACTCCCCATCAGATAGAAATCTTACCCCCTTCCATGTAGTATGAGAGCCACACCTACACAGTCTATTCTATGGAGCTGCACTCCCCATCAGACAGAGATCTTACCCCCTTCTATGTAGTATGAGAGCCACACCTACACAGTCTATTCTATGGAGCTGCACTCCCCATCAGACAGAAATCTTACCCCCTTCCATGTAGTATGAGAGCCACACCTACACAGTCTATTCTACGGAGCTGCACTCCACATCAGACAGAAATCTTACCCCCTTCCATGTAGTATGAGGGCCACACCTACACAGTCTATTCTATGGAGCTGCACTGCTCATCAGACAGAAATCTTACCCCCTTCCATGTAGTATGAGAGCCACACCTACACAGTCTATTCTATGGAGCTGAACTCCCCATCAGACAGAAATCTTACCCCCTTCCATGTAGTATGAGAGCCACACCTACACAGTCTATTCTATGGAGCTGCGCTCCCCATCAGACAGAAATCTTACCACCCTCCATGTAGTATGAGAGCCATACCTACACAGTCTATTCTATGGAGCTGCACTCCCCATCAGACAGAAATCTTACCCCCTTCCATGTAGTATGAGAGCCATACCTACACAGTCTATTCTATGGAGCTGCACTCCCCATCAGATAGAAATCTTACCCCCTTCCATGTAGTATGAGAGCCACACCTACACAGTCTATTCTATGGAGCTGCACTCCCCATCAGACAGAAATCTTACCCCCTTCCATGTAGTATGAGAGCCATACCTGCACAGTCTATTCTATGGAGCTGCACTCCCCATCAGATAGAGATCTTACCCCCTTCCATGTAGTATGAGAGCCACACCTACACAGTCTATTCTATGGAGCTGCACTCCCCATCAGACAGAAATCTTACCCCCTTCCATGTAGTATGAGAGCCATACCTACACAGTCTATTCTATGGAGCTGCACTCCCCATCAGACAGAAATCTTACCACCTTCCATGTAGTATGAGAGCCACACCTACACAGTCTATTCTATGGAGCTGCACTCCCCATCAGACAGAAATCTTACCCCCTTCCATGTAGTATGAGAGCCATACCTACACAGTCTATTCTATGGAGCTGCACTCCACATCAGACAGAAATCTTACCCCCTTCCATGTAGTATGAGAGCCACACCTACACAGTCTATTCTATGGAGCTGAACTCCCCATCAGACAGAAATCTTACCCCCTTCCATGTAGTATGAGAGCCACACCTACACAGTCTATTCTATGGAGCTGCACTCCCCATCAGACAGAAATCTTACCCCCTTCCATGTAGTATGAGGGCCATACCTACACAGTCTATTCTATGGAGCTGAACTCCCCATCAGACAGAAATCTTACCCCCTTCCATGTAGTATGAGAGCCACACCTACACAGTCTATTCTATGGAGCTGCACTCCCCATCAGATAGAAATCTTACCCCCTTCCATGTAGTATGAGAGCCACACCTACACAGTCTATTCTATGGAGCTGCACTCCCCATCAGACAGAAATCTTACCCCCTTCCATGTAGTATGAGAGCCATACCTGCACAGTCTATTCTATGGAGCTGCACTCCCCATCAGATAGAGATCTTACCCCCTTCCATGTAGTATGAGAGCCACACCTACACAGTCTATTCTATGGAGCTGCACTCCCCATCAGACAGAAATCTTACCCCCTTCCATGTAGTATGAGAGCCATACCTACACAGTCTATTCTATGGAGCTGCACTCCCCATCAGACAGAAATCTTACCACCTTCCATGTAGTATGAGAGCCACACCTACACAGTCTATTCTATGGAGCTGCACTCCCCATCAGACAGAAATCTTACCCCCTTCCATGTAGTATGAGAGCCACACCTACACAGTCTATTCTATGGAGCTGCACTCCCCATCAGACAGAAATCTTACCCCCTTCCATGTAGTATGAGAGCCATACCTACACAGTCTATTCTATGGAGCTGCGCTCCCCATCAGACAGAAATCTTACCACCCTCCATGTAGTATGAGAGCCATACCTACACAGTCTATTCTATGGAGCTGCACTCCCCATCAGACAGAAATCTTACCCCCTTCCATGTAGTATGAGAGCCATACCTACACAGTCTATTCTATGGAGCTGCACTCCACATCAGACAGACATCTTACCCCCTCCCATGTAGTATGAGAGCCACACCTACACAGTCTATTCTATGGAGCTGCACTCCACATCAGACAGAAATCTTACCACCCTCCATGTAGTATGAGAGCCATACCTACACAGTCTATTCTATGGAGCTGAACTCCCCATCAGACAGAAATCTTACCCCCTTCCATGTAGTATGAGAGCCACACCTACACAGTCTATTCTATGGAGCTGCACTCCCCATCAGACAGAGATCTTACCCCCTTCCATGTAGTATGAGAGCCACACCTACACAGTCTATTCTATGGAGCTGAACTCCCCATCAGACAGAAATCTTACCCCCTTCCATGTAGTATGAGGGCCATACCTACACAGTCTATTCTATGGAGCTGCACTCCCCATCAGACAGAGATCTTACCCCCTTCCATGTAGTATGGGAGCCACACCTACACAGTCTATTCTATGGAGCTGCACTCCCCATCAGACAGAAATCTTACCCCCTTCCATGTAGTATGAGAGCCATACTCTACACAGTCTATTCTATGGAGCTGAACTCCCCATCAGACAGAAATCTTTGCAAGATGCTGCACACACAGATGCTGTACAGACACAAAAGATCAGTATCTGCAAAAGATCTGTTCCTGCCAAAAATCCATTCCTACAAATTGCAATGATAGTCTATGAGATCTGCAGATCATCATACACACATGATTTAACTGACATTCATCTGCAGATCTGCAGATCTGAAAATCCATCCTGGTGGATCTGATCTGCAGATGAATGTCAGTTAAATCATGTGTGTATGATGATCTGCAGATCTCATAGACTATCATTGCAATTTGTAGGAATGGATTTTTGGCAGGAACAGATCTTTTGCAGATACTGATCTTTTGTGTCTGTACAGCATCTGTGTGTGCAGCATCTTGCAAAGATTTTTTTCTGATGTGGAGTTCAGCTCCATAGAAAAGACTGTGTAGAGTATAGCTCTTATACTACAGGAAGGGTGGTAAGATTGGTCTGTGATCTTTCATTTTCCAAAGACTATAGTCTGATGTCTGTATGTGGCCTAAAACAACCAAAGCCAAAAGCTCAGTGTGACAATCAGGCAACGGGCATTGTTTATAAGGGAATGAAGATGGTAGCCTCCGTATTCCTCTCTTTTCAGGTTCCCTTTAAAGTGTAACTGTCGGGCATAACATCAAAAATCAATTCTTTGTTTTTATCTGGTAAACAAGTAATAAGGATGTTAACCAGGCAATCCACATGGTAAAATCTCTATTACCTTTCTTGTTTATAAATGATCATTCCCCAGTTTACCTGACTCTTATGTGCTATGTTGCCACACAAAGGAAGTTGCAGGGCATGCTGGGTTGTCCTTTTTTGCTTCTGTACATTAGTTAAGTCTGAGGGGAAATAAAGAAGCAAAAAAAGACAACCCAGCATGCCCTGCAACTTCCTTTGTGTGGCAACGTACCAAATAAGAGTCAGGTAAACTGGGGAATGATCATTTATAAACAAGAAAAGTAATAGAGATTATAACTTTTGGATTGCCTAGTTAGCATCCTTATTACTTGTTTACCAGATAAAAATAAAGAATTGATTTTTGATTTTTTTGCCCGACAGTTACACTTTAAGCAGCGGTAACACTTATCGTGTGGGGTTTGCCACAGAGCAGAGAACACATCCAGAAATGCATATAGTGTAACTATTTGGGCCAAACAAAAAAACTCAATTAGGTATGTTTGTTTTAAGGTGCAGAAAAAAAAACGCTCGGCAAGTTCATTTTTTTAAACATGCTTTATGAGAATTGCATGAGACGTTCCCTATGGGAAATTAAAAACATATGCGATTTGCATGCATTGATATGCATTTGTTTTTTGTTTTTGAAAAAAAGTATTTGAAAATTATTTTTTCACTCGCCCAGTATGAATATTCATTAAAAACACATAATGGATACGCACAAAAAAGCGCACGTAGAACGCAACCTGAAAATGGAAAAAAAAACCACCAACGCTGGATAAAAATATGGAAACGTACATGGCAGAAAACAGATGCTTTTCTGCGTGGACAAGTGTGAATCACGTGAGTAGAATCGCGTGAGTTTTCCAATATGTTCTATGGAGGAAAACTCATGCATTTCTGCTAAGTGCGACCCTGGCCTAAGGGACATCAGAAGCGAGAAGGATATGGAGGCTGACATATTTCTTACCTTTTAAGCATGCATGTCAAACTCCGGCCTGCGGGCCAAATCTGGCCCTCAGAGCCATTACATTTGGCCCTCAAGTGGTTTCCCCACTTTGCATTGTGTTTGGCTCCCTCTAGACCACCAGGGAAGCTATATTGGAGGTGAAGCCCTAGAACACCCTGGCCCGGGAAGCACTAAACACCATGGAACTGTATAGGGGAGGGAGGGGGGCCACCTGGGAACTTTATAAGGTAGGAACGGGGCCACTAGACATTGCGGTTTGGCCTTCAATTAGGCCCCAGTGTACAATTTCGGCCCACTTTGTATTTGAGTTTGACACTCCAGTTTTAAAGCAAAACCGGTTGCCTGGCTGTCCTGCCGACCCTCTGCCTGTAATACCTTTAGCCATAGCCCCTGAACAAGCATGCAGCAGATCAGGTGTTTTTGACAATACAGTCAGCTCTGACAAGATTAGCCACATGCTTGTTTCTGGTGTGATTCAGACACTGCTGCAGCCAAATAGATCAGCTGGGCAGCCAGGCAACTGGTCTTGTTTAACAGGAAATACATTTGGCAGCCTCCATCTCTCTTTCTCTTCAAATGTCCTTTAAGGAAAGAGGATTAGAGCTAAAGATGGTCAGTGAGATGCTAATATTCCTTTGCTTTCATGCAAATTGTATTCAGCCTGGATTTAGGCCAATCAGACATCAGAACTCCCTGTTGATTTTGACTCACCCAATCAAAAGCTTCATGTAATTTAGAATAGTTTGCATCTTGTTGACTCTCCTATCAGCAGAACTGCCAGGCAGGGAGTGTTATTTTATTTTTTTTAAAGGGATCAGATTAAATGTATTATTATTATTATATTATTATTATTATTATACATAGCCCCTTACAGCATTGCCTTATGACACTGTTGGGGTTTTACAGTATGGGTGGCAGCAGAGGGTGTGTATGCTGGGATTACCGTATCTCCGCCATGATCATCAGACTGGGCACTTGCTGCCAGTCGTGCAATCACCTCTGCTGTGGTAACTTGAGATTTTTTTTGTTGGCTTGTTTGTTTACTTTTGCAAAGTTTTGCAGCAAAATGGTTAATGGCTCTGCCTCTGACTTAGGAGAGCAAGGGTTCAAATCTCGGCTTTTCCTATTCAGCAAGGTAGTGCCTATTCAGTAAGGAGTTATTGGGCAAGATTTCCTAACACAGCTACTGCCTACTGAGCACGAACCTAGCGGCTGCAGCTCTGGCGCTTTGAGTCCGCCAGGAGAAAATGTTGGAATTATTATTATTATGATTATTATAATTCAACATTTAGGGCTGGTGCACACTACAAGAGCTTTTCTAAATGCTTTGTGATTTTAAAAGCTCTCACTAATGTTATCCTATGTGTGTGTGCACACTGAAGCCATGTGATTTTTGTAAAAATCCTCCATAGCATTGCATTAGCAAGAGCTTTTCAAAATCACTAATACTCAAAAAGCTCTTGTAGTGTGCACAATCCCTAAGGGCTGGAACCCACTAGAGTGATTTTTTGAGCGTTTAGGGAGTGCTTTAAATCGCTAGCGCTTTCCCTAAATGCTCTGCCAATATAACTAAATGTAACAAATTTCACAGTAGCGATTGTGATTAGCAAAATCGCAATCGCAGGACATGTGGCATTTTGGTAGCGTTTGCGATTCAATGTAAAGTATTGAAGCACAGGCAAATCGCTACACATAGCAATTTGAGTGCGATTGCAGACTGTAAATAAAATTATGATACATTGAAAGGACCAATCAGAATTAAGTCGCTAATCGCAAATCTCTACACAATCGCTGGCAAACATCTTACACTTTTTAAAATCGCTCAGAAAAGCACCAGAAAACGCGCATGAAATCGCTTACAAAATGCTCATTAAAAACAATAGCGATTGCACTAGCGAATTGCGATTTGTAGTGAGTTCCAGGCCACTAGGAGCGCTTTGTGATTTGAAAAACTCTTACTAATGTAATGCTATGGGAGTGATCCCACTTGAGCGATGAGATTTTATAAAAATCACCCATAGCATTGCATTACCAAGAGCTTTTTTCAAATCACTAGTGATTAGAAAAGGCTGCTGGTGGGTTTGAGCCCTAAAACTGCTGGTGGGTTTGAGCCCTAAAACTGGGTTCACATTGGCCGGATGTAAACAGATCATATGCAAAGCAATCAGTCCATTCATATGTGAGTATAATTCTTGATTTTACTTAATAAATCACTGGTTTTACACTATTGGAGGTTTCTTGTGCTACGTACACACATGCGACAACGATCGTTCGTTGAGAACGACGAACGAACTTTTAATTGATGAAAGAACGACCTAAGTAAAGATAGTTTTAAAAGGTGTGTAACGATCTGATCGTTAGAACGAACGTTACATCACGTAAAGCAACTATTGCGCCTGCGCATAAAAATGAGAAGTTTCACAGATAAATAGTGAAATGCGCATGTCAAGCCTAGTACGAACGACCGTTTCCAACGATGTACTACTTTTGCAAACGATCGTCGTTGGTTAAAATCCACCGAGACAGAACTTTCTTTTGTAGCGATTTGGCTCGTTCGTCGTTTGCCTTAATAGTCGGTGGTTCGTTTTTTTGTAACGATCGTCGTTGGTAAAGATCGGGGAACGATCGTTACAAACGACTATAGTCGCATGTGTGTACGCACCTTTAGCCCTAGATATATACCCGAATCTGCCTCGAGACTGTGTGTGACTTTGGAGGAGGATACTATCTGGAAGCACTGTGGCTGTGATTGCACACCTATTAAGTGAGGACAGCTGTCTGTGAGGGTGGGCAGCAGCAGCAAAGGGTGAGCAGGAGACAATAGGTGTGGATTACTGCTAGAACCCAGTGTTTTGAAACTATGATGTTTTGTTGTTTTATTTGAGAGTGAATATACCAAGATCGCTGGAAGAGAGCCAGTTAAACTCATAAGCGCAGTTGCTGCCTGTGGAGCAGGGCAGCCTCGCAGCAAGGTGAGCGTGCCATTCGTTGGCTACTACTCATGGTGACGGAGGTGATCCCAGACAGATCGCACTATAATTTTCTTTTCTTTTGTTTTACCTTTGTTCTTCTGTCCTTCATGACTGAATCCCCTGGAGCGTCTGAATAACAAGTGGTCTCTGAGCGGTGGAGGATGCACTAAATGAGGACTAATACAGTAGGAACCATTGGGACTATCGTATAAACATTTGGAAAAGGGTAGCGCACTCTACAAGAACTTTACATTTTTCATTGGGATGTGCATGTAGCGTCATTTAAGAATTGCAGAAAGCCTATGGATAGGAAAAGTAGGGGAGGGCAACTGTTAATTCAATATATTGAATCAGTCCATTGGTAACAGATCTGTTCGGTCCATTCCAATGAGCGGAAAACAAGTATGATTTTCTCAGACCGGCCGGGTGAAACAAATGGCGATGGGGCCAACAGAATCAGTGCTAGGCTATGGGAATAGACAGTGTCCGTTCGCACTAGGCTTGTGAAGGTAGAAAGAAAAAGGCAGAGAACCCTCTTTGGTGTGGTATTTTAAAGGGAATGTACGAGCTAATTAAAAAATAACAACTTACCCGGAGCTTCCTCCAGCCCCTGGCAGCCGTCCTGCGCCCTTGCTGCAGCTCCGCTTCTAGCCGGGGTCCCCTCCGGTGCGGTCACACTGACGTCACCTGGAGTGTTCTGCGCAGGAGCAGTAGTTCTCTTTAACCCTCTGGGGGATAATCCCGAGCTGAGCTCGGGGTAAGCCGCCACAGAGGTTTTCTCAGGCCCTGGTGGGCCGATTTGCATAATTTTTTTTTGTTGCACGCAGCTAGCACTTTGCTAGCTGCGTGTATATACCGATCGCCGCCGCTCCACGCTGATTCGCCGCTACTCGCCGTGCCGTGCCGCTCCCCCCCCCCAAGACCCCCTGCGCAGCCTGGCCAATCAGTGCCAGGCAGCGCTGAGGGGTGGATCGAGACTCCCTCTGACGTCACGACGTCGTTGACGTCGATGACGTCATCCCGATCGTCGCCATGGCGACGGGGGAAGCCAAACAGGAAATCCCGTTCTGAACGGGATTTCCTGTTTGCTTTGTATGCCGGAGGCGATCGGAGGGGGTGGGGGGATGCCGCTGCACAGCGGTTATCATGTAGCGAGCCCTGGGCTCGCTACATGATTTAAAAAATAAAAAAAAATTAAAAATAGTGCTGCGCCACCTCCTGGGCGATATAATTGTATCCCCCAGGAGGTTAAACACTCCAGATGACATCTGTGCGGCCGTGAGAGGCTCTCAGGCAGGCACAGTAGATGCCGTCCTGGCAAGGTTGGCATCTGCACCGGAGGGGACCCCGGGCCACCGGATAAGAGCGGAGCTGCGACAAGGGCACAGGACGGCTGCAAGGAGCTGGAGGAAGTCCTAGGTAAGTAGATTTTTTTTTAAAGGGGAACTTCAGCCTAAACAAACATACTGTCATTAAGTTACATTAGTTATGTTAATTAAAATAGATAGGTAATATAATCTCTTACTCACCCTGTTTTAAAAGAACAGGCAAATGTTTGTGATTTCATGGGGGCAGCCATCTTTTTGGTTGAAAGGAGGTGACAGAGAGCATGAGACACACTTCCAACTGTCCTGTGTCCTGATCACCCCTCCCAGCTGCGTGCGAATCTTCAAATCTCAAATTCAAAATTAAAAAAAAAAATTTGCACCAAAACAGCAGAAGAAGAACAACATCAAAAATCCCATCATGCTTTGCACAGCATCAGGGGAAAAATGCCTGGGCACTTTTCTTCTGTGCAGCTAAAAGTTAGGCTTAGCTTAGGTAAGAAAAACACCTAATGATGCTGTGAATCTGTTAAAGAAACACCAAGCCTTTTCAGTGCTGCTGAGTAGATTTTTAGTCCGGAGGTTCACTTTAAAGAAGAGTTGTAGAAAAATGGCGTAGACTGGCCCAATACACGGAGCTTGTTTTTAGACTCCGACCCTTTTCAAACATTCCCATTGGAGGTGGATGCACCGCTGCCATTTTTGCAGGAAGGTCTGTATTGCCTGAGGAAACCATTCTTTGGGGTGTTACGATGGCTTGTAGGTCATTACTGTCCGGAAACTGATGGCTCCAACTCATCTAAGGTGACATGTTTGTTGTCCAATGTGTGTCGACTCGGCACAAACTGAATGATTTCGGGCATTCCCGAGGTGCCTGGCCAACCAGCTTTGCCTCACTGACACACCATGTTTTATCTGCAGTCTCACAGAGGTAGGTGCCGAGATAGTGTTGTAGTCAGTCCAGTGGTCTCTGTATTGCATTATTTCATTGTTAACCTTTGTTAATCCAAATTTTCATTCCTCTGCAACTTACGGAGTCGGAGCACCAGGATCCGGGAGGTGGGCTCTCAAACTACGTGGAGTTGTTTTTAATACATCCTGCAGCTGGAAGGCCTGAGACCTTCCATGTTATACTACTGGGCCTTCACTACTCCATCCAGAGCAATGGTCAGACTGGTCAGAGGAACACTCCACTAGCTTTATCTCATCTTCAGATATAGGTTATATATTACAGGAATTACATCACCACTCTTCAGATATAGGTTATATATTACAGGAGTAACATCACCGCTCTTCAGATATAGGTTATACAGGTCCTTCTCAAAAAATTAGCATATTGTGATAAAGTTCATTATTTTCTGTAATGTACTGATAAACATTAGACTTTCATATATTTTAGATTCATTACACACAACTGAAGTAGTTCAAGCCTTTTATTGTTTTAATATTGATAATTTTGGCATACAGCTCATGAAAACCCAAAATTCCTATCTCAAAAAATTAGCATATCATGAAAAGGTTCTCTAAACGAGCTATTAACCTAATCATCTGAATCATCTAATTAACTCTAAACACCTGCAAAAGATTCCTGAGGCTTTTAAAAACTCCCAGCCCGGTTCATTACTCAAAACCGCAATCATGGGTTCGTTTCCACTGTAGCGGTGCGGAATCGCCTGGATTCCACCGCTGAAGAAATCGCATGCGGCTGCGTTTCCGCATGCAGATTTACCCGCGATTTCGCATGCGATTTCGCATGGCAAGGAGCCATGCGAATTTAACCATGTCGCTGAGCTGTGTTAAGTTCCATTGGCTTTCATGCGAAATCGCATGCGAAATCGCGGGGAAATCCGCATGACAAAGCCGCGTGCGATTTCCCTATTGAATACATTAGCGGCGATTCGCCCGCATTCCTGCCGCACGCGAATCTGCACGACCCTGTCGTGCAGATTTTCATCGCACTGAAAAACGCCGCCGCCGCACACGTGGAAACAGCCCCATCCACTAACATTAAGTATGCGAATCCGCATGCAGTGCCCGCATGCGGATTCGCTATAGTGGAAACGAGCCCTAAGACTGCCGACCTGACTGCTGTCCAGAAGGCCATCATTGACACCCTCAAGCAAGAGGGTAAGACACAGAAAGACATTTCTGAACGAATAGGCTGTTCCCAGAGTGCTGTATCAAGGCACCTCAGTGGGAAGTCTGTGGGAAGGAAAATTGTGGCAGAAAACGTTGCACAACGAGAAGAGGTGACCCGACCCTTAGGAAGATTGTGGAGAAGGACCAATTCCAGACCTTGGTGGACCTGCGGAAGCAGTGGACTGAGTCTGGAGTAGAAACATCCAGAGCCACCATGTACAGGCGTGTGCAGGAAATGGGCTACAGGTGCCGCATTCCTCAGGTCAAGCCACTTTTGAACCAGTAACAGCGGCAGATGCGCCTGACCCGGGCTACAGAGGAACAGCACTGGACTGTTGCTCAGTGGTCCAAAGTACTTTTTTCGGATGAAAGCAATTTTTGCATGTTATTCGGAAATCAAGGTGCCAGAGTCTGGAGGAAGACTGGGGAGAGGGAAATGCGAAAATGCCTGAAGTCCAGTGTCAAGTACCCACAGTCAGTGATGGTCTGGGGTGCCATGTCAGCTGCTGGTGTTGGTCCACTGTGTTTTATCAAGGGCAGGGTCAATGCAGCTAGCTATCAGGAGATTTTGGAGCACTTCATGCTTCCATCTGCTGAAAAGCTTTATGGAGATGAAGATTTCATTTTTCAGCACGACCTGGCACCTGCTCACAGTGCCAAAACCACTGGTAAATGGTTTACTGACCATGGTATTACTGTGCTCAATTGGCCTGCCAACTCTCCTGACCTGAACCCCATAGAGAATCTGTGGGATATTGTTAAGAGAAAGTTGAGAGACGCAAGACCCAAAAGTCTGAATGAGCGTAAGGCCGCTATCGAAGCATCCTGGGCCTCCATAACACCTGAGCAGTGCCACAGGCTGATTGCCTCCATGCCACGCTGCATTGAAGCAGTCATTTCTGCAAAAGGATTCCCGACCAAGTATTGAGTGCATAACTGAACATAATTATTTGAAGGTTGCCTTTTTTTTTTGTTTTAAAAACACTTTTCTTTTATTAGTCGGATGAAATATGCTAATTTTTTGAGATAGGAATTTTGGGTTTTCATGAGCTGTATGCCAAAATCAGCAATATTAAAACAATAAAAGGCTTGAACTACTTCAGTTGTGTAATGAATCTAAAATATATGAAAGTCTAATGTTTATCAGTACATAACAGAAAATAATGAATTTTATCACAATATGCAAATTTTTTGAGAAGCACCTGTATAGTGACATAGGAGTGACATCACCGCTCTTCAGATATCTACAGTATATAAAATCGGATGTGTGTATGTGTGTGTGTGTGTGTGTATGTGCCGCGATCACGCGAAAACGCCTTTATCGATTTCAACGAAACTTGGTACACAGATCCCTTACTACCTGGGATGATATGTTCTGGGGGTCTCGCGTCCCCCCTGCACACCTGGGAGGAGCTACAAACAGCAAATCAGATTTCACCCATTCATGTCAATGGAAAAAATGGAAAAGGCTGCCATTCTCACAGTAATCAAGCCAGAGTCCCCACACTTGGCACAGTTGGTCACTTGGTGACCGAGGTTACAAATCCAGGAAAAGTGGGCGGAGCATAAAACAGCCAATGAAATTTCAGACATTCATTTTAAATGGAAAAATGTAAACTGCAGCCATTCTTACACTGTTAATCACAGAGTTCTCAAACTTGCCACACTTGGTCACTGGGTGAATGAGATTAATATGCAGGAAAGTGGGTGGAGCCTACAACAGCCAATCAAAAGTCACCTATTGATTTTCAAGGGGAATATTAAAGGACAACTGAAGAGAGAGGTATATGGAGGCCACCATATGTATTTCCTTTTAAGCAATACCAGTTGCCTGGCAGCCCTGCTGATCCTCTGCCTCTAATACTATTAGCCATAGCCCCTGAACAAGCATGCAGCAGATCAGGTGTTTCTGACATTATTGTCAGATCTGACAAGACTAGCTGCATGCTTGTTTCTGGTGTTATTCAGATACTACTGCAGAGAAATAGACCAGCAGGGCTGCCAGGCAACTGGTATTGATTAAAAGGAAATAAATATGGCAGCCTCCGTATACCTCTTAGGCCCAGTGCACACCAAAACCGCTAGCATATCCGCAATACGCTAGCGGTTTTGGGAGCTGATTTCAGAGCGATTCTAGGTATGTTTAGAGAGGTTTTCTAAACATACCTAGCGGTTTTGCGTGCGTTTTTGTGTAGCAGATTACACATATTGTTACAGTAAAAGCTGTTACTGAACAGCTACTGTAACAAAAATGCCTTGCAAACTGCTCTAAACTAGCGTTTTTCAGAGCGGTTTGCGTTTTTCCTATACTTTACATTGAGGACGAAACGCTTCCGAAAACCGCAAACGCGCAGCAGGAGGCGCGTTTGCGGCTTGGCAAAAACCGCAAACCGCCGGTGTGCACCATCCCATTGCAATACATTAGACAAGCGTTTTTAGAGGCGGATGCGGCCGGCGGATCGCTCCAAAAACCGCTCGGTGTGCACTGGGCCTCACTTCAGTTCCCCTGCTGCCATTCTTACACTGTTAATGGCAGAGGCTTCAAACTTGCTACAGTCGGTCATTGGGTGACTGGGTTCCAAATTCACTAAAGAGGCGGGGCCACAAACAGCCAATCAGACTTTCTTGGTGGATAAACTGCTTCCATTCACACATTTCTGATGCCAGGAACCTGAAAGCTCACAAACTTGGTCATTGAGTGACTGTGTGTCAAGGTTACAAAAAGTGGGCAGAGACAAAAATAAAGTTCACTAGGAAAATATAAACTGCAGCCATTCTTACACTGTTACTAGCAGGGATCTCAAACTTTGCACAGTTGGTCACTGGGTGAATGGGATGAATATTCAAGAGAGTGGGTGGAGCCTACAACAGCCAATTAAAATTCACCTGTTGATTTTCAAAGGGAATATTTACATTGCTGCCATTTTTACACTGTTAATAGCAGATGCCTCAAACCCGGTACTGTTAGTCACTGGGTGACTGGGGTTCAAATTCAGTAAATGGGCGGAGCCATAAACAGCCAATCAGATTTGTTTAATTTCAGTGGGAATATACAAATTATTGATACCAAGGACCTCAAAGCTCATAAACTTGGTCATTGAGTGACTGTGTGTTAAGGTTAGAAAAAGTGGGCGGAACCAACAACTACATTTTATTCCAGGGGAAAATATAAACTGCAGCCATTCTTACACTGTTAATGGCAGGGTTCCCAAACTTGACACAGTGGGCCACTGGGTGACTGGGATTAATATTCAGAAATGTGGGTGGAGCCAACAACAGCCAATCAATTTTCACCTATTGATTTTCAAGGGGAATATTTACATTGCTACCATTCTTACACTGTTAATGGCAGAGGCCTCTTACCTGATAGGTGACTGGGGTCCAAATTCACTAAAGGGGGTGGAGCTACAAGCAACCATTCAGATTTGTTAGATTGATTTCAGCCATTCTGTTATTGGCAGGGTTCTCAAATGTGACACAGTTGGTCAATGGATGACTGGGATTAATATTCAGGAAAGTGGGTGGAACCTACAACAGCCAATCAAAATTCACCTTTTGATTTTTAAGGGAAATATTGCAACTGCTGCCACTCTTACACTAATAATGGCAGAGGCCTCAAACCGGCTACAGTCGGTCATAAAGTGGCTGGGGTTCAAATCCACTAAAGGGGTGGAGCCACAAACAGCCAATCAGATTACTTTACTGGATAAACTGCTTCCATTCACACAATTTTGATGGCAGAAACCCAAAAGCTTAAAACTTGGTCACTGGGTGACTGGGATTAATATTCAGAAAAGTGGGTGGAGCCTAAAAAGAAAATCAAAATTCACCTATTGATTTTAAAGGGGAATATTTAAATTGCTGCCATTCTTGCTTTGTTAATGGCACAAGCCTCAAACCTTGTACAGTTGGTCATTGGGTCACTGGGGTTCAAATTCAGAAAAGGGGTGGAGCTACAAACAGCCAATCAGATTTGTTTCATCTCACTGGTAAATTACAAATTATTGATGCCAAGGACCCCAAAGCTCACAAACTTGGTCATTAAGTGACTGTGTGTCAAGGTTACAAAAAGTGGGCGGAGCCAAAAACAAATTTCACTAGGAAAATATAAACTGCAGCCATTCTTACACTGTTAATGGCAGGGTTCTCAAACTTTGCCCAGATGGTCACTAGGTGACTGCCATGATCGCTTCTGCAGCATGTACTGCTGGCTGCAGTTGTACTGCAGCCAAGCAGTTCTGATTTCTTTACATGCATTTGCTTGCATAGTTTTGCTTGCACTCACATTAAGTGGCGATTCCATCTGCAATAGCTCTGCAGTTCATGGCAGCTTGAGATGCTCTTGTGAATTCAAACATTGCCTGTTGCAGCTGAGCTGCAATTCCTTTCATGCAGGTTGCATAGTTTTGTCTGCCTTTTCCTGTTGTCAGCTTGTGACTGATTGCCACTCACCTGTGTATGTCCACTCCCATTGGATGACCTCAGCATAAAGAGTTGCTTCCTGCTGTGCTCCCTGCCCTGTCATAGTTTCAGTCTCAGTCTGTCTAAGCTGTTACTCCTGGGCCTCTGTTCCTGGGTCTCATGTGGATTGCACTGGCTCCTGCGGAGGAGCAGTGAATCCTTCCAGTCCTGTTCCTGGAGATTAGTCATATAGCTGCGGTTGCTATTGACTATCTCACTCCTGTGTGTTTGTCTACGTATGAACGCTTGCTGTCGCTGAGGCAGTGACTGGTTTATCAAGAGTTCATTCCGTTTGTCTCAGTCCTTGTTTATGTGTGTCCTTCGGGACCGTAGTTAGTTCCTGATACGTGCATATATATTGGTTCGCCAGTATATTCGTATCTCAGTTAGATTTCTTATTTTGCTAGTCTTGCGTCATATATCGGTTCATTGCCTATATATACGCATACTAGCGTGTAACGATTGTGGAATTCTCTCTAGAAATCCTCCACAAGCGTATAATTTGAGGGAACCCAGCAAAAGGTGCAATGCACCTGTAGAGGGAAATTCCTGTCGGCAGGTGGAGCTGTGGAGTGCAGAGGAACAGCTCCTCTGCCCTGCCACAGACGCAATACAGGAATTGCACGAAGGGAAGAAACGCAGGGCAAGATAGCCCTGAAAGAGAGAGATCAAAGCGACAGAGGGTATGTGTGTCCACCAATCTAGTCGCCACCCTGCGACGAACACACAACCAGGAAGATAAAGTGAGAAGGCAATCGCCGGAGATGGCGGTTGCTAACAGCGACACAAGACCGAATAAGCACAGATGAGGAATGTATGTATGTCCACCAATCTAGCCGCCAACCTGCGACGGCGGACACACAACAAAGAAAACCGAGTGAGAACGCAATCGCCTGAGAAGCGATTGTGAATAAGATTGAGCAAAGGGACAGATTGTATGTGTGTGCACCAAACTAGTCGCCAACCCGCGACGGTGCACACACAACAACAGATATGAAGTAGGAATGCAATCGCGAGAGCGGCGATTGCCAGAGGTGACACAGGCTACAGCAAGGCAGAGCACGAGAGTAGCAAAGGCACAGCAAATCATACAATGAGAAGATAAGGAAAATAACAAATGCGAACACCGCACTCATTCGCAACAGTGCACGCGTTTATGCGCGGTCTCCGCGTGATAAGCACAACAGAGACAAGCACGCCTAACTAACCACCGACAGACAAACATAAAACAGAGGACGCGAGCGCTTGCTTAACGGTTACCTCACCGAGCCTCCAGCAAGCGTTCATAGCAGACAAGACAGATACACGAAAAACAGGAATAAGTGAGAGAGACGGATCCACAGCACTAGCGCAAGGCGAGTGCGATCCAGGCAAGACAGATCAGATGAGATAGCTGGTAGCAACCGCTGCTCCAGCTATACTCCAAGAACAAAGATCAGAACGACTTCCTGTCGACCACCGCTGGGACAGAACAATCGCAACAGACAAACAAAACAGATATGCAATCCTAACTGCACTAGGGAATCTCCTAGTGCAGTCCCAGGAATTACTCTAAGCTAATCTTTAAACAATGAGCAAGGCTGACACTCCGGGAGTGTTTCACAGGAACTAACCCTTATGACCAGAGAAGGTCTGTGATATCACATGGTATATATAGAGCAAGCCTACAAAGGATGTGGCTAGGCAATTTGCATGACAAACGTATGCAAATCCTCAGCAGCAGCAAGCTGCAAAACTGACAAAAGGTCTCCTTTCCAGAGACCTGCACAATGCAGACCTGAACAGTGGTCAAAAAGCTGCCTACCTGCGCAGGCAGCTGAGCAGATCATTACATAGCGCGTTTGTTATTTTCCATATTGCATCGCGGATTATTGCATCTTAGTTAGTGTTGCGTCATATATTGGTTCATTGCCAATATATACGCATACTAGCGCGTTTGTTATTTTCCATATTGCGACGCGGATTACTGTATATATTTGTGTATTTCCTTTACTGGTTTCTTGCTCTGCCTTTGTCTTGTCTTGTGGATTGCGCTATCTCCTGCGGAGGAGCAGCGAATCCTTCCAGTCCTGTTCTTGCGAGGTAAGCCATCGCTGCAGTCCCGAGTGGCTGCCTCGTTCCAGTCTGTCCTGTTTGTGAATGCTTGCTGTCACTGTGGAGTGACTAGATTAGCAAGCATTCATTCTGTCAGTCTGTCCTTTTCTCTCTGGGTTCTGGTTAAGAACGCTCAGTGCTGCTTTTACGCTGAGCAACCTTTAAGTGTAGTTTGTGGTTGCTCGGAACTATGCCTGCTCTGTGCGCCCCATCTCCTACTGGAATCAGTCCTCTCCTCCACCAGTGCGTTTGCACTATAACTGGGGAGATCCTTGTTCCTTGCTTTATGCTTGCGTGCATGTCTGCTTCACGTCAGGGTGTGCATTGCACGCTGACCGTGGAGGATACACCACCAAGCATTACAGTGACTGAGATTAATATTATGGGAAGTGGGTGGAGCCTATAATAGCCAATCAAAATTCACCTGTTGATTTTCAAGAGGAATATTTAAATTGCTTCCATTTTTGATATGTTAATAACAGATGCCTCAAACCTGCTACAGTTGGTCATTGGGTGACTGGGGTTCAAATGCCGGAGAGGGGCAGAGCCACAAACAGCCTATCTGATTTGTTTAATTTCTATGGGAATATACAAATTATTGATGACAAAGACCCCAAAGCTCACAAACTTGATCATTGAGTATTTGTGTGTTAGGGTTAGAAAAAGTGGCCGGAGCCAACACCAGTCAAATACATACCCGGGCAACGCCGATTCATCAGCTATTATTCATAAAAGTGGATGGAGCCTACAAAAGCCAATCAAAATTCATCTATTGATTTTCAAGGGGAATATTTCATTACTGCTATTCTTGCACTGTTAATGGCACAAGCCCCAAACTGGGTACAGTTATTTATTGGGTGACTGGGGTTCAAATTCAGAAAAGGGGTGGAGACACAAACAGCCCATCAGATTTGTTTCATTTCAATGCCAATTATTGATGCCAAAGACTGCAAAGCTCACACATTTGGTCATTGAGTAATTAAGTAATTGTCTGTTACTGTTAGAAAAAGTAGGCATAGCCAACACCAGCCAAATACATACCCAGGCAATGCTGGGTCATCAGTGGGCGGAGACAATTAGAAATTTCACTGGGAAAATGTAAACTGCAGCCATTCTTCCACTGTTAACGATAAGGTTCTCAAATTTTGCACAGTTGGTCACTGGGTGACTGGGATTAATATTCATAAAAGAGGGTGGAGCCTACAAAAGCCAATCCAAATTCATATATTGCTTTTCAAGGGGAATATTCAATTGCTGCCATTCTTGCACTGTTAAGGACACAAGCTTAAAACCTGGTACAGTTGGTCATTGGGTGACTGGGGTTCAAATTCAGAAAAGAGTGTGGAGCCACAGCCAATCAGATTTGTTTCATTTCAATGCAAATTATTGATACCAAACTCTGCAAAGCTCACAAACTAGGTAATTGAGTCATTGTGCGTTGGGGTTAGAAAAGTGGGCGGAGCCAACACCAGCCAAATACATTCCCGGGCAACGCCGGGCAATCAGCTAGTAAGATATAATACAGATATACAGAATATACTGTATATGTAATACAGATATAGGATATAATACAGGAATGACATCACCGCTCTCCAGATATAGATTATATTTAACAGAGGTGACATCACTACTCTTGATATATCTTCCTCGTACAACAGTGCTCTTACTCTCCCAAATTCCTGTTCTCCAGAGGACGTCAGAGTCCGCCTTATCTCTGCGTTATCGGCCAGCGGTCTCATTATTATGCGCAACACATCAGAGAAACAATCTCGGTTAATAATTGCCCTGTAGGTAGAGCCATTTCCAAACACACCAGAAAATTAAACATTAAGTAATATCGCTGGCAAGAAGCTTAATTCATTGAGAATCATCCAAAGAATGTCCCCAGAAATCACACATTGTTATGTCACTGCAGTATATCTGCACAAAGTACTTATTCCCAATATTTATATATCTCTGGCCACAGAGCTTTACAGAACAACCAGAGACCTCACATCCATCTACAGCTTAACACGCATCTATGTGTCCACTCATTGGGGTATAAAGGGCAAATACATGCCAATTGCCAAATATACACCTAAGTAACACTCATCTCTACAGTGATGTGGAATATGTCAGAGCTATATAAATGTATAATAATAATAGTGTGTGATTATGGTGAGGACATTAGAGTGTAAGCTCTTCTGGTGCAGAGACTTATGGGAATGGATCAGTGATCTCTGTACAGCGCTGTGGAATATGTCAGAGCTATATAAATATATAATAATAATAGTGTGTGACTGTGGTGAGGACATTAGAGTGTAAGCTCCTCTGGTGCAGAGACCGATGGGAATGGATCAGTGATCTCTGTACAGCGCTGTGGAATATGTCAGAGCTATATAAATGTATAAAAATAATAGTGTGTGACTGTGGTGAGGACATTAGAGTGTAAGCTCTTCTGGTGCAGAGACTGATGGGAATGGATCAGGGATCTCTGTACAGCGCTGTGGAATATGTCAGAGCTATATAAATGTATAATAATAATAGTGTGTGACTGTGGTGAGGACATTAGAGTGTAAGCTCCTCTGGTGCAGAGGCTGATGGGAATGGATCAGTGATCTCTGTACAGCGCTGTGGAATATGTCAGAGCTATATAAATGTATAATAATAATAGTGTGTGACTGTGGTGAGGACATTAGAGTGTAAGCTCCTCTGGTGCAGAGACTGATGGGAATGGATCAGTGATCTCTGTACTGCGCTGTGGAATATGTCAGAGCTATATAAATGTATAATAATAATAGTGTGTGACTGTGGTAAGGACATTAGAGTGTAAGCTCCTCTGGTGCAGAGAATGATGGGAATGGATCAGTGGTCTCTGTACAGTGCTGTGGAATATGTCAGAGCTATATAAATGTATAGTAATAATAGTGTGTGACTGTGGTGAGGACATTAGAGTGTAAGCTCCTCTGGTGCAGAGACTGATGGGAATGGATCAGTGATCTCTGTACAGCGCTTAATAGTGTGTGACTGTGGTGAGGACATTAGAGTGTAAGCTCCTCTGGTGCAGAGGCTGATGGGAAGGGATCTCTGTACAGAGCTGTGGAATACGCTGGGTATGTTTAGGACATTTGCGGAGCTTTAGGTGTGATATTGTGCAGGCAGAGCTGGTTGTCTGGCATGGGGATGGTGTTGAGGCAGATGTATCGCACCCAGCCTGCACCGCTCTAATGTCATTCAATCACACTTGCAGATAGAGACAATTAATAAGAGGACACAATATGGTGTGTGAGGGAGGAGGGGCGCTTCCCTTGCCGAGTGACACAGGCGCTCACACAGAGGTTGCTGGGATATTGGTTCCCAGCTCACGTGGGAGGCACAACAGCAGCAAACAGGCCCTTTCACCCCCCGGGTCACGGGATCACACACAGGCACAATTAAGAGAAATTGAAAGGTTCTGTCATCTTCTAAATTCAATTCACATCACCGCCAGCCCAGCGCTTCCCAGACGCTACCTGCGTCTCGGCTGCTTGTGTGAAAAACGGATATTGAATTTCATTATTGAACGTGTTGTTTATATAAAATTACAGGTCAGCGGGGAACGCGGCCTGATCCGCCCGTAATGAGTCACCGTTATTTACCGATATCGCTGCTCTTCCACGGCCGCCGGAGCATGGGGGCTCCCCGGAGAAGCCGCGCACAATTCAGGGGGGTGTGGAGGAACATTTCTCACATACCTATTTTTAGTAATGATTGTTATTATTATTATTTATTTATATATATAGCACCAACATCTTCTGTAGCGATGTACAAAACAAATAGTGGGGAGCACAGATACATGAGACGTCCAAAGCTTTGTACAAACAGGACATCTTTCTTAGTAATGATTTGTTCCATGAAGGATTTTTTTAACACACACACACACAATATTAAAACCAAAGCCATGAAATATGCAATTTGAATATTTTCATAATTAACTCATATCACCAGCAGGTGGCAGGTGTTCCAGTTTTTATTTTCCCAAAAGCATCTTCAATGCAGCCCCAGAATACAACCAGAATAAGGGAGTTCTAGAGGTGCTCTGGTAAAGGACAACTGTAGTGAGAAGAATATGGAGGCTGCTATATGTGTTTCCTTTTAGCCATAACCAGTCCCCTGGTTGCCCTGCTGATCTATTTGGCTGCAGTAGTGTCTGAATCACACCAGAAACAAGCATGCAGCTAATCTTGTCAGATCTGAGGATAATGTCAGAAACACCTGATCTGCTGCATGCTTGTTCAGGGGCTATGGCTAAAAGTAAAAGAGGCAAAGGTGCAGCAGGACAGCCAGGCAACTGGTATTGCTTAAAAGGAAATAAATATGGCAGCCTCCATATCCCAGTTGTCCTTTAAAACAGCACAATTTTCCTCAGCCTTGTGGTGGTGCAAGTGTTTGGTCAGTTTAGTTGACTTAAAGTGAACCAGAGACAAAGCACCCTTGTGTATTTTACCATAGAAATCAGTGGGAACATTAGAGAAAACATTTACCATGCTCTCTGTTCCATCCTCACTGCTAAAAGTGTCTGTTATCTAGCTGAGATAAGAATCCCGGACTGAGCATTGATTCTGGCTTTGCTATAATGACTCAGCTATAATGATTCCTGAGCAAAGCCAGCAGGGGGCAGGCTTGGACTTGAAGACAGCAAAGAACACAGTCTCAGCTATAATTATTCTGTAGCAAAGCCAGACCGACTGCTTAGTCGGGATTCTTATCTTAGAGGTGATAACAGGCAAATTAAACAGAGAACAATGTAACAAAGAGCAGATTAGGTGTTTACTGTCATGTTCCCACTGATTTATAAGGTAAAATACATGAGGTTGCTTCATCTCTGGTTCTCTTTAAGTTGACTTAAAGAGAAACTCCGACCAAGAATTGAACTTAATCCCAATCAGTAGCTGATACCCCCTTTTACATGAGAAATCTATTCCTTTTCACAAACAGACCATCAGGGGGCGCTGCATGGCTGATATTGTGGTGAAACCCCTCCCAGGTACTTCTGGCAGTTTCCTGTCTGTGAACCTTGTTGCATTGTGGGAAATAGCTGTTTACAGCTGTTTCCAACTGCCAAAACAGCAAGCAGCAGCTACATCACCTGCCAACAGTAAAAATGTCACCATGTGATAAATCTTAACCTCTTGAGCTCCAGAGGTTTATCGCCCCCTAGTGATCAGGTGACTTTTTACAATTCAGCACTTCACCACTTTAACGGTTTCTTGCTCAGTCACACAACTTACCACCCAAATTAATTTTACCTCCTTTTCTTCTCACTAATAGAGAATGAGAATGGTGGTCTCTGATTGCTGCTGTGATTTATTTTTTTTAATTAATTAAAATTGTTTATTTTTTAAAATAAACCCCCTATTTCTTTTATTTAAACCTTCCCATTAAATTGTCCCTAGACTGCGACCCATACACTACAGTGCACTTTCACAGGCATTGGCCCATGAGAGGGATTAGATTGTCAGCCGTTGGGTGGGACAGTTCATTGACGAGGCTGTCCCTACAAATATTTGTTTTGTTGTTTTCCTGTAGTTCAGCCTGCCAGCTCTGACCGTGGCTGGCAGGCTGATCATGGATCCCCGCTTTGTTTAACTAGCAGGGAATGCGTGCTCCCTGCTAATCCCACCCACCGCACTTTGACGCCAATCGGCATTAGGCGGTCCCCAGCGAGCCACTCTCCCACCACCCATCGGCGTTGGGCGGTCGGGAGGTGGTTAAAGTTCCAATCTGCCATGATGGTTGTTATCAACATGCTTTGCTAAACGTAATTCGCGTGATCACGTGCCTGCACACACTTTTATGAGATCACGGAAATGATAGCTCATTGCTCAAAAAAACATCCCTGTGAAAATCACATAGTGGGTGTGGGCCTTTACAAACACAAGAAGAAACCTCCAGAATTTGTTCTACATTTAACTTCAGCGAAGTTTGGATTGTGACCTACTGGCTCTTGAATTTTTTTAAGGCCAGTATGATTTCATAGCTCCCAAGCTTAACTGAGGCAAAATTTGAGCAACCGCTCAAATAAAAGAATTGTATTGAGACCACCCAGTGGTTGGATCATGCTGGATGTCTCGTGTTCTGTGTAGTGTTATGATCCTGGCCAGTGGTTGGACCATGCTGGATGTCTCGTGTTGTGCTTATGGTGTTATGATCCTGGCCATTGGTTGGGTCATGCTGGATGTTTCATGTTCTGTGTATGATGTTGTGATCCTGGCCAGTGGTTGGGTCATGCTAGATGTTTCATGTTCTGTGTATGATGTTGTGATCCTGGCCATTGGTTGGGTCATGCTGGATGTTTCATGTTCTGTGTATGGTGTTGTGATCCTGGCCAGTGGTTGGGTCATGCTGTAGGTCTCGTGTTCTGTGTATGGTGTTATGATCCTGGCCATTGGTTGGGTTATGCTGGATGTCTCATGTTCTGTGTATAACGTTATGATCCTGGCCAGGGGTTAGGTCATGCTGTAGGTCTCGTGTTCTGTGTATAGTGTTATGATCCCGGCCAGTGGTTGTCATACTGGATGTCTTGTGTTCTATGTAAAGCATTATGATCCTGGTCATTGGTTGGGTCATGCTGAACATCTCATGTACTGTGTATAGTGTTATGATCCTGGCCAGTGGTTGGGTCATGCTGGATGTCTCGTGTTCTGTGTATGGTGTTATGATTCTGGCCAGTGGTTGGGTCATGCTGAAGGTCTCGTGTTCTGTGTATGGTGTTATGATCCTGGCCAGTGGTTGGGTCATGCTGGATGTTTCATGTTCTGTGTATGGTGTTGTGATCCTGGCCAGTGGTTGGGTCATGCTGGATGTCTCATGTTCTTTGTATGGTGTTATGATCCTGGCCATTGGTTGGGTTATGCTGGATGTCTCATGTTCTGTGTATAACGTTATGATCCTGGCCAGGGGTTAGGTCATGCTGTAGGTCTCGTGTTCTGTGTATAGTGTTATGATCCCGGCCAGTGGTTGTCATACTGGATGTCTTGTGTTCTATGTAAAGCATTATGATCCTGGTCATTGGTTGGGTCATGCTGAACATCTCATGTACTGTGTATAGTGTTATGATCCTGGCCAGTGGTTGGGTCATGCTGGATGTCTCGTGTTCTGTGTATGGTGTTATGATTCTGGCCAGTGGTTGGGTCATGCTGAAGGTCTCGTGTTCTGTGTATGGTGTTATGATCCTGGCCAGTGGTTGGGTCATGCTGGATGTCTCATGTTCTGTGTATGGTGTTGTGATCCTGGCCAGGGGTTAGGTCATGTTGGATGTTTCATGTTCTGTGTATGGTGTTGTGATCCTGGCCAGTGGTTGGGTCATGCTGTAGGTCTCGTGTTCTGTGTATGGTGTTATGATCCTGGCCATTGGTTGGGTTATGCTGGATGTCTCGTGTTCTGTGTATGGTGTTATGATTCTGGCCAGTGGTTGGGTCATGCTGAAGGTCTCATGTTCTGTGTATGGTGTTATGATCCTGGCCAGTGGTTGGGTCATGCTGGATGTCTCATGTTCTGTGTATGGTGTTGTGATCCTGGCCAGGGGTTAGGTCATGCTGGATGTTTCATGTTCTGTGTATGGTGTTGTGATCCTGGCCAGTGGTTGGGTCATGCTGTAGGTCTCGTGTTCTGTGTATGGTGTTATGATCCTGGCCATTGGTTGGGTTATGCTGGATGTCTCATGTTCTGTGTATAACGTTATGATCCTGGCCAGGGGTTAGGTCATGCTGTAGGTCTCGTGTTCTGTGTATAGTGTTATGATCCCGGCCAGTGGTTGTCATACTGGATGTCTTGTGTTCTATGTAAAGCATTATGATCCTGGTCATTGGTTGGGTCATGCTGAACATCTTATGTACTGTGTATAGTGTTATGATCTTGGCCATTGGGTCGGTCATGCTGTAGGTCTCGTGTTCTGTGTATGGTGCTATGATCCTGGCCAGTGGTTGGGTCATGCTGGATGTCTCATGTTCTGTGTATGGTGTTATGATCCTGGCTAGTGGTTGGGTCATGCTGTAGGTCTCGTGTTCTGTGTATGGTGTTATGATCCAGGCCAGTGGTTGGGTCATGCTGGATGTCTCATGTTCTGTGTATAGTGTTATGATTCTGGCCAGTGGTTGGGTCATGCTGAAGGTCTCGTGTTCTGTGTATAGTGTTATGATCCTCCTGGCCAGTGGTTGGGTCATGCTGGATGTCTCATGTTCTGTGTATGGTGTTATGATCCTGGCCAGTGGTTGGGTCATGCTGGATGTCTCATGTTCTGTGTATAGTGTTATGATCTTGACCAGGGTTTAGGTTGTGCTGTAGGTTTCGTGTTCTGTGTATAGCACGTAATAAAATTGTACTGCGATCATGTTTAGTGGATGGGTCATGGTTGACGGCTCCGTGAAGTTGTCCCTTTCTCATTTTCTACAGGCGCTCTTCATTTGCCGAGAAGTCATGCTAGACCCGTCCTCATTAATATGCTGAGCAGTCACAGAGCTGGAGAACGTGGCTGAGGTTGTTCTCTTGGTGTCTCCAGAGGTTCCACGTTTGAGGGGAAGCAAGCAACATAGGCTCTGATGTAACCTGAGGGGGGCGCTCCTCTCTTGCTCTCAGCAGTATAAAAAATTAAAAATTTTTTTTACAAAACCCAAAAAGGTGAAATCCAAAATGAAATAAGCCCCTAGAGACAGATTTCCAGCTGCGTCTACAGAAGTCCGCCTTGTCCACCTCAGATTGCTGCCTGTAGATAACGAGATACGTCTGAACATGTGGGTTGGTGGGAAACCGTGAGGTTGCAGGGATTGCGCAAGAGATCTTTAGGAGGTGGTTGCCGCGACGCTGACCTTTTATCACCCCCGTCTACAAGATTAATGAAGCAAAACCTCACTGGAGCACGAAGGAACTACAGCTACTGATTGCTTAAAGGGCCAGCAAAACTGAAAACACCAGTTGCCTCGAAGCTATTGACAAATATATGAGTATATATACTAATTACTATAGGTCTCAAATCCTAGGCACCATTTATTGTCTGAGTCATACCCATACCAACCACGTGGCATCCTACCGGTGTAGCAGGCAAAGTAAAAGGGTTACTCCACCCAAAACTGACATTCCTAAACATGGGGGATTCTGGGGACTCAAACCGCTAAAGGTTTTTTCTATTGCTTGATGACTGAAATAGTGAAATCTCTGCATCCTTAGTTCCCAGCTCTGCCTACTTTTCACAGCCATTGACAGGATCTCTTCTTTCTGGATGGATTCTTCAGTCTTTTGGGGAATACAGGAATGAAATATCTGTGCTTCTCAGTTCTCAGCTCTACACACTTGCTGCACTCATCAATAGAGGCTTCCCCATCCCCCTGCTGGATTCTTCTGCTCCCAGGGACTGCCGTGTGCAGATCTTTGTGCTCCTGAGTTCCCGGCTCTGCACACCTGCTGAACCTGTTTTCAGGCTTTTTCCCTGCTGCATTCTTCTACTTTTTGGAGCTTCTGGAGGAAAGATCTTTGTCCTCCTGAGTTCCCAGCTGTGCACATCCCCTGCACTCATTACCAAGGGGTTCACTCTCCCTGCTGTATTCTAGCTCTTTAAAGGATACCCGAAGTGACATGTGACATGATGAGATAGACATGTGTATGTGAAGTGCCTAGCACACAAATAACTATGCTGGTTTAAATTTTTTCTTTCTCTGTCTGAAAGCGTTAAATATCAGGTATGTAAGTGGCTGACTCAGTCCTGACTCAGACAGGAAGTGACTACAGTGTGACCTTCACTGATAAGAAATTCCAACTATGAAACACTTTCCTAGCAGAAAATGGCTTCTGAGAGCAAGAAAGAGATAAAAAGGGGAATTTATTATCAGTGAGGGTCACACTGTAGTCACTTACTGTCTGAGTCAGGCCTGAGTCAGCCACTTACATACCTGATATTTAACTCTTTCAGGCAGAGAAATAAAAAAGGAACACAGCATAGTTGTATGTGTGCTAGGCACTGTACATACACATGTCTATCTCATCATGTCACTTCGGGTATCCTTTAACACTCTGGTGGTGAGATCTCTCCACTCCTGAGTCCACAGCTTCGCACAGATACTGCACCCATTAATAAAGGCATCCTTCACCCGCTGCACTCTACAGTAGTCTCTCAGGTACTCTGGTAAGTGGTGACGAGGTCTCCTGGGTTTCTAGGTCAGCACACCCCTTCTGCATGCTTTATCAGTTGCTTCCCCTACAGTTTTCTGCTATCTCTCAGGCCAGACAGGCAGAGGTGAGAGAGGCTCCAGCCTCAGGGCGCAGTGTAGGAGGGGCCAGGGCGGGCCGAGGCAGAGGTGAGAGAGGCTCCAGCCTCAGGGCGCAGTGTAGGAGGGGGCGCAGGGCAGGGCCGAGGCAGAGGCAAGAGAGACTCCAGCCTCTGGGCGCAGTGTAGGAAGGGGCACACAACTCACTCAGCTATCATTCCCCTATTGTTTTTGAAGTAGAGAGAAATAAGAAAAGGGGATACATGGCAGTGACTGCAAGCCAGATAACTAGAGATTAAGGTGTTGGGGGCCCTGGGGCGCCTCTTAGTGTAATAGCAATCAGTGTGGGACGGCTGGGGTGGGAAGAATGGAGAGGCGCACTTTGGTGTCTCAGCCTTGGGTGCTGGAGGACCTTGTCCCAGCTCTATTGTGGTGGTAAAATCTCTGCTGTTCTTAGGCCCCTACTCTGAAAACCAGCCGCAGGTTTTCTAGCTTCCTGTCACAGCACAAGTGCTTCCTGGCCCGCACATCCCAAAAACATACAGATAAGTTAACTGGCTTCCCTCTAAAATTGGCCCTAGACTACGATACATGCACTACACGATACATACATAGACATAGACTATGGTAGGAATTAGATTAGGGATGGACAATGAGGAGCAAATAATTACAAGTCAATTATGCAAATTTTGCATGCAAATGTATGCAACGTGAAAATATACTAATCATATTCCTGCCAAGCTGTATATATCTGCATACAGAATTTGCATAAACCTGCATCAACTTAGAATTATTTGCATGGCATTGAGCATCCCTAGTAGAAAGTAAACAAGGCATAGAGACAACTATGTCAGGTATAGAACACATTTTTATAGTTCATACAAAAAAAATAATAATGGGGGAGGTGAATACTGATGAAATCTTGTAAATAAATTGGCCCAATCTTAATTCAATCACACTACAATGAAAACTGAGCAAGGATAGTGCTCAGAGCAACCTGCATAATGGGGAAAATTCTTCCACACATTTTCTCAAGATAAAGAAGCAAAAATTGGGCTGCTTGAAACACAAAATCGGAGCTCCCCCTGGTGGCCACACTGGAGAATAACAGGTGGAATGCTGGCAGGCTGGGACATCAGGGGAGTCTATTCCACCCACCATTAATGTCCACTCCGGCTTGTGGATGCCTGCTGGGATGTGAGAGTGGCTGGGTGATCCCTGGGAGAGGCCGGTGATGTCACTTTGCTACACTAGCATACTCCATATACATAAATAAAAGTGATTTACTATAAAATACTTATATTCAGAATGTGGTGATCTAATTCCTGCAATACAATGGGGTGTGAAAGTTTGGGCAACCTTGTTAATTGTCATGGTTTTACTTTATAAATCATTGGTTGTTACGATAAAAAAATGTCAGTTAAAAATATCATACTAGTGACTTAGCCTGTTTAAAAACGGGCTAGGTCTGTCCCTAATGCGCCATGCGCGCACTCACCGCACACCCGTCGCATGCGCGCACACACACCCGCCCCTTCCTCCTCCGGCTCTCGGCAGTGTTTCTGCGTCCCTGCACATGCGCAGTGCACAAAAAGAACTGACGGACGGACATGGGACGCAGGGACACTTACCTTTTATTAGGTAGGATGGGAGACACACACAGTGATATCTGAGAAGTGAAATGACGTTTATTGGATTTACAGAAAGTGTGCAATAATTGTTTACACAAAATTAGGCAGGTGCATAAATGTGGGCAGGTGCATCATTTTATTTAATCCAAAACCTTTAGAACTAATTATTGGAACTCAAATTGGCTTGGTAAGCTCAGCGACCCCTGACCTACATGCACAGGTGAATCCAATTATGAGAAAGAGTATTTAAGGGGGTCAACTGTAAGTTTCTCTCCTCTTTTAATTTTCTTTGAAGAGTAGCAATATGGGGGGTCTCAAATGACCTAGACAAAGATTGTTCACCATCATGGTTTAGGGGAAGGATACAGAAAGCTGTCTCAGAGATTTCAGTTGTCTGTTTCCACAGTTAGGAACTTATTGAGGAAATGGAAGACCACAGACTCAGTTCAAGTTTGGGCTTGAAGTGGCAGACCAAGAAAAATCTCGGATAAACAGAAGCGACGAATGGTGAGAACAGTCAGAGTCAACCCACAGACCAGCACCAAAGAACTACAACAACATCTTGCTGCAGGTGGAGTCACTGTGCATCGTTCAACCATTCGGCTCACTTTACACAAGGAGATGCTGCATGCAAGAGTGATGCAGAGGAAGCCTTTTCTCCGCCCACTGCACAAATAGTCGGTTGAGGTATGCTAAAGCACATTTGGACAAGCCAGCTTCATTTTGGAATAAGGTGCTGTGGACTGATGAAACTAAAATTGAGTTATTTGGGCATAACAAGAAGCATTATGCATGGAGGAAAAAGAACACAGCATTTCAAGAAAAACACCCTCTACCTACAGTAAAATATGGTGGTGGTTCCATCATGCTGTGGGGCTGTGTGGCCAGTGCAGGGACTGGGAATCTTGTCAAAGTTGAGAGACGCATGGATTCCACTCAGTATCAGTAGATTCTGGAGACCAATGTCCAGGATTCAGTGACAAAGCTGAAGCTGTGCCGGGGCTGGATCTTTCAACAAGACAACGACCCTAAACACTGCTCAAAATCCACTAAGGCAATCATGCAGAGGAACAAGTACAATGTTCTGGATTGGCCATCTCAGTCCCCAGACCTGAATATAATTGAAAATCTGTGGTGTGAGTTAGAGAGCTGTCCGTGCTCAGAAGCCATCAAATCTGAATAAACTAGAGATGTTTTGTAAAGAGGAATGGTCCAAAATACTTTCAACCAGAATTCAGACTCTCATTGGAACCTACAGGAAGTATTTAGAGGCTGTAATTTCTGCAAAAGGAGTATCTACTAAATATTGATTTCATTTCTTTTTTGTGGTGCCCAAATGTATGCACCTGCCTAATTTTGTTTAAACAATTATTGCACACTTTCTGTAAATCCAACAATCTGCATTTCACTTCTCAAATATCACTGTGTGTGTCTCCTATATGATATATTTAACTGACATTTTTTTATCGTAACAACCAACGATTTATACAGGAAAATCATGATGATTAACAAGGTTGCCTAAACTTTCGCACCCCACTGTATACACCTGGAGAGCAGAGATGTCACTCCTGTAATATATAACCTATATCTGGAGAACAGTGATGTCACTTGTGTAATATATAATCTATATCTGGAGAACAGTGATGCCACTCCTGTAATATATACCCTGTAATTGGAGAGCAGTGATGTCACTTCTGTGATATATAGGCTATATCTGGAGAGCGGTGATGTCACTCCTGTGATATATAACCTATATCTGGAGAGCAGTGATGTCACTGCTGTAATATATAACAACAACAACAACAACAAATAACATTTGTAAAGCGCTTTTCTCCCGTGGGACTCAAAGCGCATAAGCATGGCTCCGACCATCGTGGTACAGAGGAAGAATTTTATAAGTCTGGAAATGCCAGGCTAAACAGGTGGCTTTTCAGTCTGGATTTGAATAGCTCCAGGGATGGTGCTGTCTTTACTGAGTGTGGCAGGGAGTTCCAAAGAGTAGGGGCAGCATGACAGAAGGCTCTGTCTCCAGATTTTTTGAGGTGCACTCTGGGAGTGACCAAGTTTATAGAACTTGCTGATCTGAGGTTGTGAGAGGTGTGGTGCAGCTTCAGCAAGTCCTTCATGTATCCAGGGCCCAGATTGTGCAGGGATTTGAATGTCAGCAGTCCAATCTTGAAGAGTATTCTCCATTCTACTGGTAGCCAGTGCAGTGAGCGAAGGATCGGTGTAATGTGACAGTGGCGAGGCTGGTTTGTTAGCAATCTGGCAGCAGCATTCTGCACTAATTGCAGGCGACGCAGGTCCTTTTTGGGGAGGCCAGCATAAAGGGCATTGCAGTAGTCCAGCCGTGATGTGATGAAGGCGTGGACTAGGGTTGGAAGATCCTCTGGGGGAATCAGATGTTTAATCTTTGCAATGTTCTTCAGATGAAAGAAGGAAGATTTAACTACAGATGAAATTTGGTTTCTGAAACTCAATTCCCCATCGATTAGTACGCCAAGGCTGCGCACAAGGTTGGAGCTGTTTATGTCTGAATTCCCAATCCTGATTGGTGTTGCTTTAGGATAGAGCTGTTTTGATGGCGAGCACTGGCTTTGGACAAACAGGACCTCAGTTTTGTCAGCATTCAGTTTCAACCAGTTATCATTCATCCATGCCTGAAGCTCAGCTAAGCAAGAGTTTATTTTTGGGGTAGGGTCTGTTTCACCAGGTTTGAAGGACAGGTATAGCTGTGTGTCATCGGCGTAGCAGTGGTACGTCAGGCCATGTCGTTGGATAAGTGTACCGAGTGGCAACATGTAGATTGCAAACAGCAGAGGGGATAGGATTGATCCTTGTGGCACTCCGAATTGTAGAGGTGCAGGTTTGGACATTATAGGTCCTAGGGATACTCTCTGTGTTCTGTCAGTCAGGAATGATCTGAACCACTGGAGGACTGATCCACTGATGCCACAGTACTCCTGCAGTCTGTTAAGCAGGATTTTATGGTCAACTGTATCAAAAGCAGCTGAGAGATCCAACAGGATTAGGATGGAGCATTCCCCTCTGTCCCTTGCCATGAGCAGATCGTTGCAGACTTGGATGAGGGCTGTTTCACAGCTGTGGTGTTTCTTAAAGCCAGATTGTAGAGGGTCCAGGATGTTGTTTACTGACAGCCTGGTTTCAAGTTGCAGATAGACAGCCTTTTCAATAACTTTACCTAAGAAGGGGAGGTTGGAGACAGGTCTGTAGCTGCTCATAGCATCTGGAACCATGAAAGGTTTTTTAAGAAGGGGCTTGATGATTCCTTCTTTTAGAGAGGTAGGAAACCTCCCTGCTTGCAGAGAGCAATTTATTATTTTGTGAAATGCTGGACCAAGCAGGTCAGGGCATTTCAGCATATGTTTAGTTGGTCCAGGGTCCAGGTCGCAGGTTGTCTGGCAGAGGCGGCGGAGGATGTCTGAGATCTCTTCCTCACTAATACTTTTGAAGTCAGTCCAGGGTGTTAGGTTGTTTTTGCAGCTATTTCCATTAGTTGCATGAGTCTTGGGTGCTGTGGACTGAATGAGAGACCGAATAGAAGATACTTTGTCAGCAAAGTAGCAGGCAAATTTCTCACATAGCTCCTTTGAGGGAGTTATAGTGGGTTTTAGACAGGATGGATTACATAGTCTATCAACTGTGCGGAATAGTTGGGCTGGTCTGTTGGCGGCCTTTGCGATCTCCTGTGATAGGTAGAAGGATTTTTTCTTGGTGATCGCATTTTGGTAGCTTTCCAGGTGAGAGACAAGGGTATGTTTATCTTTTGAATTCTGAGATTTTCGCCACTTCCTTTCTAGTCTGCGCACTTCTTTCTTTATGTCCTTTAGTGAGCTGTCAAACCACCGTGCATGGTGAAGTGGTGTAGATCGTTTGATGCGGACTGGAGCAAGGGCGTCATAGGCAGATGACACTGCATGGTTGTAAATCAGGACCATGGAGTCTGGGTCTGCGCAATGATTGGTTAATGCGTCGAAGTTGAGGATATTCTGAACGTGCTTTCAATGAACGGTATTTTATGACTTCTTTCCCTCTGTGTTTTATCGCTGGTGCTGTCAGAGAGAAGTGGATGGTGTGGTGGTCTGACCATACCACTGGGTTTATATCCATGTGTGATATTAAAAGTCCGGAATGAAATATAAGATCCAGGGTGTGCCCTTTCGTGTAATATATAACCTATATCTGAAGAGCAGTGATGTCACTGCTGTAATATATAACCTATATCTGGAGAGCAGTGATGTCACTCCTGCAATATATACACTGAGTGGCCCCAAAAATTATAGACACCGCTTATTTGAAAGTAAACCAGTCCGGCAGTGACGCAGAGTGACATAACAACGCAGAGTTGCTTATATAAGAGGCGCTCAGCTTTGGATGACGTAGTTATCATGGAAGTTAATGTCAAAATGGGTAAGACAAAAGATTTAAGTGACATTGAACGAGGGATGATCATCGGCGCAAGAAGAGCTGGTGCAGCATCTCTGAAATGACGACAGTTTTAGGATTTTCTCCCCGACAGTATCTCGGGTGTTTACAGAGTGGCAGTGGAGACAATAAACTTCAAAAAACTTCACCCACCTACCCATGTGAGCGCGCGCAGTGTCACTGTGCCTGTCCGGTACCTGTCTGCAGGGCCGGCCCGCTCATGAGGCGGGGTGAAACATTTGCCTCAGGCGGCAGATCTGGGGGGGCGGCACCCGCCCGTCCATGGACGCTGGGGCCGCCCGCCGAGCTGGAGGGGTAGCGGGCAGAAAGGGGGTATTGGGCCTAGCGGCGGGGAGGGGGGTCGGACCCCCCCCCTCCCTCGCCTGGGTCCCCCGATCTGCGCTCCTCCTCCAGCGTAAAGTACCAGCCAGCGTGCATATGAGAAGAGGCAACGGGCGGGGGAATCACTCACCTTCCGCGTTCCATCGCGTGCTCCACTGACGTCACTTCCGGCAACGCCGCCCACTGTATTGTAAGTGGACGGCCTTGCAGGAAGTGACGTCGGTGGAGCGCACGATGGAACGCGGAAGGTGAGTGATTCCCCCGCCCGTTGCCTCTTCTCATATGCAGGCTGGCTGGTACTTTACGCTGGAGGAGGAGCGCAGATCGGGGGACCCAGGCGAGGGAGGGGGGGGGTCCGACCCCCCTCCCCGCCGCTAGGCCCAATACCCCCTTTCTGCTAGCTACCCCTCCAGCTCGGCGGCACCACCCCCCCCCCCCCACCCACGGGGGAGGGGGGGGGGAGCGATTTTTTTTTCTAATTTTGCCTCAGGCGGCAAAAAGTCTAGGGCCGGCCCTGCCTGTCTGTGTGTGACAGGTGCACATTATAATACCCATCACTGCATATACCTACCTGACAGTCACTGTTGTTCTATCATTGAGCTACCTCAGCCTGGCGACCATATGGGCTTGAAAACCGCCATGGCCTACACTCTGGCCATTGTGCGCACCAGTCCAGCACGGCCGTCACTACGCAAACAGCTGTTTGCGGTGCGTTACACAGTAAGTTTGGTGTGTCAGTGTGAAGCAGTACTCTAATTACACTCCCTGATTGATGTATACCCATGCAAGATGTTTGAAAGCATGTTAGGCCTGCAATTTAGCATTCAATGTGATTTCTGCCCTTTAAAACGCTGCTTTGCGTCAAATACAGATTTTTCCCCGGGACCTTTGGCGTCTATCCCACTCCGCCATGCCCCCCTCCAGGTGTTAGCCCACTTGAAACATCTTTTCCATCACTTTTGTGGCCAGCATAAGTGTTTCTAGTTTTCAAAGTTCGCCTCCCCATTGAAGTCGCGCGAACCGAACTTTTGCGGACGTTCGCGAACCGAAAATCGGAGGTTCGGGCCATCTCTGCAGAAGGGTAACAACACCACGTCAAATTACAGCTGAATTCAATGCAGGTGCATCATAAAGCATATCCCACAAGGTGGACTTTGCAAAAGATGGGCTTTAGCAGCAGGAGACAATCAAGAGTGCCTTAGGTATCACAAAAAAGTAGGAAATGACGCCTGTTGTGTGCCCTTACCCCCGTGCTCAATCAGTCTCAAATTGATTTAAGGAACATCAATAGGAGTTTAACCTTCTTCCATGGCCAGCTGAGTCCCCTGACCTCAATCCTATTGAGCATTTGTGGGACGAAGTAGAAAGATCACTTCAAAGCTTGGAAACACCACCATCCAATCTGACCCAACTTAGAGCTGCCATTATGTCAGCATAGGCCAACATTCCTCAGCAACGGTATTAGTATCTTGTCCATGCTAAGAAGAATATCGGCTGTGATCAGAGCTGGACCAACTCGCTATTAGAGGGTGTCTAATATTTTGTCCAGTCCACAGTGGCGTAGAAATCGGGGATGCAGAGGTTGTGACCGCACCAGGGCCCCTGAATTAGAGGGACCCACTAGGGTGGTCCTTCATCCATCTTATATGCTTTTCATTGGTCTAATGCTGGTAATGAAGCCATATAGACAAATTCTGTATGGTGCAGTGTGCGAGTGCGACGCAGGCATGATCGGAAGAGCCCAATTCCGTTTCCGGGACAATTCCGCATACCGTCATACCGAAATTCCGCATACCGGCACATTCCGGCGGTATTCCGCATGTATTTTCCGTAATTTTTATCCGGACTTCCGTAATTTTCGAATGATTGTGTCTATGTTGTCTATTGTCAATAAAGTTGTTGTATATTACGGAAACGTGATTGAAAAGTGTACTTACGTAAATTTCAGCCTTTTTTTTTTTTCAGAAATGCTGTTTTTTTTTATATGCGCACTGTTTGGGGGGTGGCGCCCAGGCGGAATTTCGCGTCCATGAGCTTGTTGTCATGATTGGTCAACTCATTCCGCATCTCCTGATTGGTCAATTCATTCCAATTCCGATTTTGCCAGAATTCCGCATTCTGGTTTGACGTTTCCGGATTCCGCGGAACAATGCGGAAACCCCAATTCCGGCGGAATTTCGGTATTTTAGCTTCCGCGGAATTCGGAAGCTCATGCCTGGTGCGACGTACAGGCCTGGATTTGTACTTTTTACCGCCCAAGGCCAATTATACCGTCTGTATGGTTGTTATCTCCGTGTGCCCCAATGAGAATTCTACTTACATCATTGGATGTCACAGACGATAACTATTTCAGTAATACGCATATAAATTATAAGTTATATTTTCCTTAAGAACTTTTACGCTATGTTTGCCATCTCATTAATGATGGACCCATTGTGTCACCATGAGAGTTAGGCCGACGTGTACCTGCAGGATAGAGCTTACAGGTCTTGCAGGGAAGACACAAGTACAGGACAGAGAGTTCAAAGGTTAAAGCTGTCCTTGTAGATAGGGATGGCTGCATGAAACAGCTTTACTGTCCCTCACTGAGCCGCCCATAAATTTCTGGTGCCCTAGGCCATGGCCTATGTGGCCTTGCCAGAAATCCGGCCCTGGCGACGTATGGTCTGAGCACTGACAGGCTGACCCCCCGGCCCCACCCCTCCAACCTCTGCAGCAATGCTGCCAACATTCATGTCTACTTGCAAAAGACAACCTCTGGATAGGACACTGAGCAGGTGCACTCATCTTCTCTGTTCGACCGCGGCGAGGCCTGTTCTAAGTGGATCCTGTCCCGTTAAACCCATGTATGGCCCTGGCCACCATGCAGCAGCACAGTTTCAGAGTGTTGGCAATCTCATAGCCTAGGCCGTCTTTGTGTAGAGAAACAATTACTTTTATCAGCTCCTCAGAGAGTTCTCTGCCATGAGGAGCCACGAAAGGTAGGGGACCAGAGTTCAGCTGTGGGGTTAGATAGAGTGACCAGACGTCCCGGATTGCCCAGGACGCGTCCCGGATTCGGGGTCCGCTGTCCCAGGCTGCATGAGGTCCCGGGAAACGTCCCGCTTTCAGCAGCGGGACGTCCCGGCCTCGGGACTCTGGCCACTCTCTCCGCATGAACTGGCAGCGGCGTCTATAGACGCCGTGCCAGTTCATTGCCCGCAGCCCCGCTCCAGCCTCCTCTTCCGGTGTCTGTTTCCGACACCGGCAGGCGAGCAGGGCTACGGCAAGATGGCTGCCGAAGCCCTGTACTGGAGACCTATTTGTGTCTCCAGTACAGGGCTTCGGGCGCCATCTTGCCGTAGGCCTGTCAGCGCGGGAGAGAAGAGCAGGAGGAACAAGACGGTCCCGGGACGGAGCAGCGCGCCAGAGGCCGGACACTTCTGCCAGGTGAGTAAATGCTTTCTTTTCCAGGTGAAATGTTTGCCCGCATTGCGTTTCTTTTCCAGGTGAAATGTTTGCCCGCATTGTTTCTTTTCTAGGGAAATGTTTGCCCGCATTGCGTTTCTTTTCCAGGTGAAATGTTTGCCCGCATTGCGTTTCTTTTCTAGGGAAATGTTTGCCCGCATTGCGTTTCTTTTCTGGGGAAATGTTTGCCCGCATTGCGTTTCTTTTGTGGTGAAATGTTTGCCCGCATTGCGTTTCTTTTCTGGTGAAATGTTTGCCCGCATTGCGTTTCTTTTCTGGTGAAATGTTTGCCCGCATTGCGTTTCTTTTCTGGTGAAATGTTTGCCCACATTGCGTTTCTTTTCTGGTGAAATGTTTGCCCGCATTGTTTCTTTTCTGGTGAAATGTTTGCCCGCATTGCGTTTCTTTTCTGGGGAAATGTTTGCCCGCATTGCGTTTCTTTTCTGGGGAAATGTTTGCCCGCATTGCGTTTCTTTTCTGGTGAAATGTTTGCTCGCATTGCGTTTCTTTTCTGGGGAAATGTTTGCCCGCATTGCATTTCTTTTCTGGGGAAATGTTTGCCCGCATTGCGTTTCTTTTCTGGGGAAATGTTTGCCCGCATTGCGTTTCTTTTCTGGGGAAATGTTTGCCCGCATTGCGTTAATTTTCTGATGAAATGTTTGCCCGCATTGCAGTAATTTTCTGGTGAAATGTTTGCCCGCATTGCAGTAATTTTCTGGTGAAATGTTTGCCCGCATTGCAGTAATTTTCTGGTGAAATGTTTGCCCGCATTGCGTTTATTTTGTACTGACATGTTGCCCGCATTGCGTTTATTTTGTACTGACATGTTTGCCCGCATTGCATTTTTATTTTTTACTGACATGTTGCCCACATTGCGTTTATTTTGTACTGACATGTTTGCCCGCATTGCGTTTATTTTGTACTGACATGTTGCCCGCATTGCGTTTTTATTTTGTACTGACATGTTGCCCGCATTGCATTTATTTTGTACTGACATGTTTGCCCGCATTGCTTTTATTTTGTGCTGGCATGTTGCCCACAGTGCGTTTATTTTGTACTGACATGTTTGCCCGCATTGCGTTTATTTTGTACTGACATGTTGCCCGCATTGCGTTTATTTTGTACTGACATGTTTGCCCGCATTGCGTTTATTTTGTACTGACATGTTTGCCCGCATTGCGTTTATTTTGTACTGACATGTTGCCCGCATTGCGTTTATTTTGTACTGACATGTTTGCCCGCATTGCGTTTATTTTGTGCTGACATGTTGCCCATTGCATTTAGTTTCTGGTGTCCGGGGTAACTGTTACTGCATTTATTATTTAATGGTCATAGATGGCTATGTTTGCTGCTTTGTAGTTACGGTATACTATTAGCATCACACAGTTTCTGCACACCCATGATGCAAAGTCTCGTTTGTTCACATCATGGCGTAAACACTGCTTTCTTATGCCTCGGTGTTACATCATTACGTTAGCTCCGCCCATACAATGTTATGGCCACGCCCCCGGTCTTCATCGCTGTGCACTCTTCAGTCCTCCCCACTTTTCGGGCTGGCTGTGAGTCTGTGACAAACAAACTGCTCACCCTCAGCTACTCCATTCCTCCTGTGTCAGGACAGCAGTGCCACCTCCTCCCTCCTGCTGTGCAAGTCAAATGAAACACTGCTGCTCTCCTGCCTTCCCCTCCTCACTCACTGTCAGCCTCCTAACACAGCACAACAAGCTGCTTTTCCCCAATGCTGCTCTCCTGCCTCCCCTCTCCCCCTCCTCACTCACTGTCAGACTCCTCACGCAGCAAAACGAGCTGCTTTTCCCCAATGATGACCTCCTGCCTCCCCCCCCCCCCTCACTCACTGTCAGACTCCTTACACAGCACAACAAGCTGCTTTTCCCCAATGCTGCTCTCCTGCCTCCCCCCTCCTCACTCACTGTCAGACTCCTCACACAGCACAACAAGCTGCTTTTCCCCAATGATACTCTCCTGCCTCCCCCCTCCTCACTCACTGCCAGACTCCTCACACAGCACAACAAGCTGCTTTTCCCCAATGATGACCTTTTCACCTCGCTCTCCTCTTGCTTCTCCTCCTACTCTGACTGCATGCTGTTAGTGTAAACACAGTGCAAACATGCTGCCCCTGTGATCTCTGCCACCTGATGCAAATATTTCACCTTGCTTCATGAGAGAACCGGCCCTGTTCCCCTCCCCCTCACCTCCTCTATACGTTCTCCAGGCATTATGGAACGCCGCCTCCATATCTTCCATTGCGGATAAACGGCGGAGGCGATCCTGCCCTATCTGCTCTTCATTAGCTCATTATCTGTGCTGTTCAGTCCATTAATTCCTCTGGTTTTATTAGGCGATTTCCCGTGTTTGGTCCTGTCGCTCTGACAAGCATTTCGAGAAGCTAATCTGACAGCTAATGACTCCATTAAGCCGGGAATACTAATTGGTTGACATCGGGGGACTGAAATTAATTGGTGTAAATAAATTAGCACCTGAGCGTGCGATATCCCCGCGCCGGGCGCACAGAAAAAATCAAAGAGATGAGCGGCTACCGGGAACAGGTGAGATCGCCTCAGCGGCAACCGACTCACCAACTTCCAGCCAACCGGCACAATGACCCCAATCATATGTCAAAAAGCACCCAGAAAAGAATGGCAACAAAGCGCTGGAGAGATCTGAGGTGGCAAGCAATGAGTCCAGATCTAAATCCCATTGAACACCTGTGGAGAGATCTTAAAATTGCTGTTGGGAAAAGGCGCACTTCCAATAAGAGGGGCCTGGAGCAGTTTGCAAAGGGAGAGTGGTCCAAAATTCCGGGTGAGAGGTGTAAGAAGCTTATTGACGGTTATAGGAAGCCACTGATTTCAGTTATTTTTTCCAAAGGGTGTGCAACCAAATATTAAGTTAAGGATGCCAATCATTTTGTCCAGTCCATTTTTGGAGTTTTGCGTGACATTATGTCCAATTTGCTTTTTTTCCACCCTTTTTTTGTTTTGTTCCAATACACAGAAAGGGAATAAACATGTGTATAGCAAAACGTGTGTTACTGCAATACTTTTCTGTGATTTTCTAGAAAAATTTCTGGGGTGCCAACAATTTTGGCCATAACGGTATTTTAGCAGGGTATGCTGCTCACCTATAGATGTGGTACATATGTTGACAGGGTATGATCACCTATAGATATAGTACATATGTTGGCAGGGTATGATCACCTATAGATATGGTACATATGTTGACAGGGTATGTAAACCTATACATATAGTACATATGTTGGCAGGGTATGCTCACCTATACATATGGTACAGATGTTGGCAGGGTATGCACACCTATAGATATGGTACACATGTTGATATGGTACACATGTTGGCAGGGTATAGTCACCTATAGATATGGCACATATGTTGGCAGGGTATGCTCACCTACAGATATGGTCCATATGTTGGCAGGGTATGCTCACCTACAGATATGGTCCATATGTTGGCAGGGTATGCTCACCTACAGATATGGTCCAGATGTTGGCAGGGTATGCTCACCTATAGGTATAGTACATATGTTGGCAGGGCATGCTCACCTATAAATATAGTACATATGTTGCCAGGCATGCTCACCTACAGATATAGTACATATGTTGGCAGGGTATGCTCACCTACAGATATAGAAAATATGTTGGCAGGGTATGCTCACCTATAGATATAGTACATATGTTGGCAGGGCATGCTCACCTATAGATATGGTACATATGTTGGCAGGGTATGCTCACCTATAGATATGATACATATATTGGCAGGGCATGCTAACCTACAGATATGGTACATATGTTGGCAGGGTATACTCACCTCTAGATATGGTACATATGTTGGCAGGGCATGCTAACCTACAGATATGATACATATGTTTTGACAGGGCATGCTCACCTATAGATATGGTACATATGTTGGCAGGGTATGCTCACCTATAAATATGGTACTTATGTTGGCAGGGCATGCTCACCTACAGATATGATACATATGTTTTGACAGGGCATGCTCACCTATAGATATGGTACATATGTGTTGACAGAGCATGCTCACCTACAGATATGATACATATGTTGGCAGGGTATGCTCACCTATAGATATGGTACATATGTTGACAGAGCATGCTCACCTATAGATATGATACATATGTTGACAGAGCATGCTCACCTACAGATATTATACATATGTTGGTAGGGTATGCTCAACTATAGATATGGTACATATTGTGGCAGGGTATGCTCACCTATAGATATGGTACTTATGTTGGCAGGGCATGCTCACCTATAGATATGATATATATTGGAGGGGAATGCTCACCTATAGATATGGTACACGTTGGCAGGGAATGCTCACCTATAGATATGGTATATATATATTGACAGGGTATGCTCACCTATATATATATATATATATATATATATATATATATATATATATATATATATATATATTGGCAGGGTATGCTCACCTATAGATATGGTATATATGTTGGCAGGGTATGCTCACCTATAGATTTGGTACACACATTGACAGGGTATGTTAACCTATAGATATAGTACATATCTTGGCAGGGTATACTCACCTATAGAATCAGGTGTGTGTTACTCGTACACACAGAGGGTGGCGGGAGTCGCTCTTACCTATAGATATGGCACATACGTTGGCAGGGTATGCTCACCACGCTCTTACCTATAGATATGGCACATATGTTGGCAGGGTATGCTCACCATGCTCTTACCTATAGATATGGCACATATGTTGGCAGGGTATGCTCACCACGCTCTTACCTATAGATATGGCACATATGTTGGCAGGGTATGCTCACCACGCTCTTACCTATAGATATGGCACATATGTTGGCAGGGTATGCTCACCACGCTCTTACCTATAGATATGGCACATATGTTGGCAGGGTATGCTCACCACGCTCTTACCTATAGATATGGCACATATGTTGGCAGGGTATGCTCACCACGCTCTTACCTATAGATATGGCACATATGTTGCCAGGGTATGCTCACCACGCTCTTACCTATAGATATGGCACATACGTTGGCAGGGTATGCTCACCACACTCTTACCTATAGATATGGCACATATGTTGGCAGGGTATGCTCACCACGCTCTTACCTATAGATATGGCACATATGTTGGCAGGGTATGCTCACCACGCTCTTACCTATAGATATGGCACATATGTTGGCAGGGTATGCTCACCACGCTCTTACCTATAGATATGGCACATACGTTGGCAGGGTATGCTCACCACGCTCTTACCTATAGATATGGCACATATGTTGGCAGGGTATGCTCACCATGCTCTTACCTATAGATATGGCACATACGTTGGCAGGGTATGCTCACCATGCTCTTACCTATAGATATGGCACATATGTTGGCAGGGTATGCTCACCACGCTCTTACCTATAGATATGGCACATATGTTGGCAGGGTATGCTCACCATGCTCTTACCTATAGATATGGCACATACGTTGGCAGGGTATGCTCACCACGCTCTTACCTATAGATATGGCACATACGTTGGCAGGGTATGCTCACCACGCTCTTACCTATAGATATGGCACATACGTTGGCAGGGTATGCTCACCACGCTCTTACCTATAGATATGGCACATATGTTGGCAGGGTATGCTCACCACGCTCTTACCTATAGATATGGCACATATGTTGGCAGGGTATGCTCACCACGCTCTTACCTATAGATATGGCACATACGTTGGCAGGGTATGCTCACCACGCTCTTACCTATAGATATGGCACATATGTTGGCAGGGTATGCTCACCATGCTCTTACCTATAGATGTGGCACATATGTTGGCAAGGTATGCTCACCATGCTCTTACCTATAGATATGGCACATATGTTGGCAGGGTATGCTCACCACGCTCTTACCTATAGATATGGCACATACGTTGGCAGGGTATGCTCACCACGCTCTTACCTATAGATATGGCACATACGTTGGCAGGGTATGCTCACCACGCTCTTACCTATAGATATGGCACATACGTTGGCAGGGTATGCTCACCACGCTCTTACCTATAGATATGGCACATACGTTGGCAGGGTATGCTCACCACGCTCTTACCTATAGATATGGCACATACGTTGGCAGGGTATGCTCACCACACTCTTACCTATAGATATGGCACATACGTTGGCAGGGTATGCTCACCACACTCTTACCTATAGATATGGCACATATGTTGGCAGGGTATGCTCACCACGCTCTTACCTATAGATATGGCACATATGTTGGCAGGGTATGCTCACCACGCTCTTACCTATAGATATGGCACATACGTTGGCAGGGTATGCTCACCACGCTCTTACCTATAGATATGGCACATACGTTGGCAGGGTATGCTCACCACGCTCTTACCTATAGATATGGCACATACGTTGGCAGGGTATGCTCACCACGCTCTTACCTATAGATATGGCACATACGTTGGCAGGGTATGCTCACCACGCTCTTACCTATAGATATGGCACATACGTTGGCAGGGTATGCTCACCACGCTCTTACCTATAGATATGGCACATACGTTGGCAGGGTATGCTCACCATGCTCTTACCTATAGATATGGCACATATGTTGGCAGGGTATGCTCACCACGCTCTTACCTATAGATATGGCACATATGTTGGCAGAGTATGCTCACCACGCTCTTACCTATAGATATGGCACATACGTTGGCAGGGTATGCTCACCACGCTCTTACCTATAGATATGGCACATACGTTGGCAGGGTATGCTCACCATGCTCTTACCTATAGATATGTCACATATGTTGGCAGGGTATGCTCACCACGCTCTTACCTATAGATATGGCACATATGTTGGCAGGGTATGCTCACCACGCTCTTACCTATAAATATGGCACATATGTTGGCAGGGTATGCTCACCTATAGAATCAGGTGCGTGTTACGTGTACAGAGGGTGCCGGGAGTCGCTCTTACCTATAGATATGGCACATATGTTGGCAGGGTATGCTCACCACGCTCTTACCTATAAATATGGCACATATGTTGGCAGGGTATGCTCACCACGCTCTTACCTATAGATATGGCACATATGTTGGCAGGGTATGCTCACCACGCTCTTACCTATAGATAACTATGGCCGCTCAGTTGCTGAAGTGCTCCGCAGATATTTATTGCTCTTCACAGATGTCTCCTCCGCGCCGCTCACAGCCAAACTCGCCGGCAATTCCCAACCTGAAGAAATTACCATCTGTTACTAAACGGTTATACGGCTTCCGGGAAGATGAAAGCTCTGCAGATAGAAGAGAGACCGAGGGGGGCCCCTCCCAGCTAGATACCCCCCGGCACCTATTCGCCAGGCTGTCAGTCATGACTGAGAGGAAGGGGGGGGGGGGGCATTTAAAGCAATACTCCACCCATATACCCTACCTACCAAGGATGAGAATTCTGCAATCCTATATAATAATTTCCCTTGCTTCCTCCTGTGTCTGTGCATGGGCCTGGCAAGCATGCACGGCACGCGGACGGACTTCGGCCAGCACAGGAGGACAGGCTCAGGAGGACGGGTGTGTGTGCACGTTGCAGGGGGAGGGGGCCGAGGCCTAGTACCCGTTTTTTGAGGGGCGGGCCTTTACACTAGTCAATACTAAAAGAAACACTCGAGCTACAATGACAATTATGCTTCTAAAAATAAGTACCGCTCACAGTCACACAGTGGGTGTCTGGGCCCTCTGCGTTTGTGGCCAGAGTGGGGGTCTGGGCCCTGTGTGTCTGTGGCCAGAGTGGAGGTCTGGGCCCTGTGTGTCTGTGGCCAGAGTGGAGGTCTGGGCCCTGTGTGTCTGTGGATAGAGTGGGTGTCTGGGCCCTCTGTGTCTGTGGCCAGAGTGGGGGTGGCCCTGTGTGTCTGTGGCCAGAGTGGAGGTCTGGACCCTGTGTGTCTGTGGATAGAATCGGGGTCTGGGCTGGGCCCTGTGTGTCTGTTGCCAGAGTGGAGGTCTGAGCCCTGTGTGTCTGTGGCCAGAGTGGAGGTCTGGGCTCTGTGTGTCTGTGGTCAGAGTGGAGGTCTGGGCCCTGTGTGTCTGTGGCCAGAGTGGAGGTCTGGGCCCTGTGTGTCTGTTGCCAGAGTGGAGGTCTGAGCCCTGTGTGTCTGTGGTCAGAGTGGAGGTCTGGGCCCTGTGTGTCTGTGGCCAGAGTGGAGGTCTGGGCCCTGTGTGTCTGTGGCCAGAGTGGAGGTCTGGGCCCTGTGTGTCTGTGGTCAGAGTGGAGGTCTGGGCCCTGTGTGTCTGTGGCCAAAGTGGAGGTCTGGGCCCTGTGTGTCTGTGGATAGAGTGGGTGTTTGGGCCCTCTGTGTCTGTGGCCAGAGTGGAGGTCTGGGCCCTGTGTGTCTGTGGCCAGAGTGGAGGTCTGGACCCTGTGTGTCTGTGGCCAGAGTGGAGGTCTGGGCTCTGTGTGTCTGTGGTCAGAGTGGAGGTCTGGGCCCTGTGTGTCTGTGGCCAGGGTGGAGGTCTGGGCCCTGTGTGTCTGTGGTGAGAGTGGAGGTCTGGGTCCTGTGTGTCTGTGGATAGAGAGGGGGTCTGGGGCCTGTGTCTGTGGCCAGAGTGGAGGTCTGGGCCCTGTGTGTCTGTGGATAGAGTGGAGGTCTGGACCCTGTGTGTCTGTGGCCAGAGTGGAGGTCTGGGCCCTGTGTGTCTGTGGCCAGAGTGGAGGTCTGGGCCCTGTGTGTCTGTGGCCAGAGTGGAGGTCTGGGTCCTGTGTGTCTGTGGATAGAGAGGGGGTCTGGGCCCTGTGTCTGTGGCCAGAGTGGAGGTCTGGGCCCTGTGTGTCTGTGGCCAGAGTGGAGGTCTGGGCCCTGTGTGTCTGTGGCCAGAGTGGAGGTCTGGGCCCTGTGTGTCTGTGGCCAGAGTGGAGGTCTGGGCCCTGTGTGTCTGTGGCCAGAGTGGAGGTCTGGGCCCTGTGTGTCTGTGGATAGAGTGGGTGTTTGGGCCCTCTGTGTCTGTGGCCAGAGTGGAGGTCTGGGCCCTGTGTGTCTGTGGCCAGAGTGGAGGTCTGGACCCTGTGTGTCTGTGGCCAGAGTGGAGGTCTGGGCTCTGTGTGTCTGTGGTCAGAGTGGAGGTCTGGGCCCTGTGTGTCTGTGGCCAGGGTGGAGGTCTGGGCCCTGTGTGTCTGTGGTGAGAGTGGAGGTCTGGGTCCTGTGTGTCTGTTAATAGAGAGGGGGTCTGGGGCCTGTGTCTGTGGCCAGAGTGGAGGTCTGGGCCCTGTGTGTCTGTGGATAGAGTGGAGGTCTGGACCCTGTGTGTCTGTGGCCAGAGTGGAGGTCTGGGCCCTGTGTGTCTGTGGCCAGAGTGGAGGTCTGGGCCCTGTGTGTCTGTGGCCAGAGTGGAGGTCTGGGTCCTGTGTGTCTGTGGATAGAGAGGGGGTCTGGGCCCTGTGTCTGTGGCCAGAGTGGAGGTCTGGGCCCTGTGTGTCTGTGGCCAGAGTGGAGGTCTGGGCCCTGTGTGTCTGTGGCCAGAGTGGAGGTCTGGGCCCTGTGTGTCTGTGGCCAGAGTGGAGGTCTGGGCCCTGTGTGTCTGTGGCCAGAGTGGAGGTCTGGGCCCTGTGTGTCTGTGACTGCAGTGATCACATGACTGTAACAGTGATCACATGACTGTAACATCCACAGCGCATGACATGTATGTAACATCAGCTTGGTAAGGCAGAGCTAGGTAAAAGGCTCCCACAAATCACCCTAGTGATAGAGGCAGCAGACACGCCGCAGTCTGCGATTTCCAGGAAAGCCTCAGCCAGCCCTGAGCACAGCTCACACATCATTGCACTGCTCTCCAGTAAAGGTCGTTTGTGATGTAAATCAGGGTTCAGGAGGATTCTGGACATGATGAGAACAGGAGGAGAATGATGGGCACTGTAACACAGAGAACCAGAGGAATTATACAGCAAACCCAACTGACTGACAGTCCTCAGCGAGAAATCATATTCCACCTTCAAGAATTCAGCGCAGACTGTGCGCCAATAACTGATGGAGCAGAGTGTGTGGTCTGTACATGCAGATAGGCAACCAGTATAACAAGTAAGAACTGTTTACTGAAGAAAAACATGCAGAGATATATCGTACACCCCCATCAGGTAATGCAGCTTACATAGAACAGAGAGAATACAGGAAATCACAATACCATAGAGATCATCACCTCACTTTACAGACAGGGACATCTTGTGGCTGCTTTACTATACTGGAGGTTAGGTAATAATGTTACTACCAACAATAGAAACAGGGCCCATATCCAGTAGAAATAGTCACGGAGAAACAAATCATGATGAATTGCATGCATATTAAATGCAAATTGTATGCGACGCAATGTTAAAGGTCAGCTGGAGTAAGAAGAATATGGAGGCTGCCATATTGTTAAACAATACCTGTTGCCTGGCAGCCCTGCAGGGCTGTGGAGTCGGAGCAATTTGGGCTACCTGGAGTTGGAGGTTTCATGAACTAAAGAGTCGGATGATTTTTGTACAAAATCCACAGCCCTGGTAAGTATTATACTAAGGAGTCGGCGTCGAGGAGTCTGAGCTATTTTGGGTACCTGGAGTCGTAGTTGGATGATTTCTGTACCAACTCCACAGCCCTGCAGATCTATTTGGCTGCAGTAGTGTCTGAATAACACCAGAAACAAGCATGCAGCTAATCTTGTCAGATCTGACAATAATGTCAGAAACACCTGATCTGCTGCATGCTTGTTCAGGGGTTATGGGTAAAAGTATTAGAGGCAGAGGATCAGCAGGACAGCCAAGCAACTGGTATTGCTTAAAAGGAAATAAATATGGCAGCCTCCATATACCTCCCAATTCAGTTGTCATTTAACACCTCCATGTTGAGTGTCAGTTAGCCAGACAGTTGAGAGTCAGTTATCCGAGTCCGATAGCTCATGCAAGCAGATTATCTGTGCTTATAAATTCCTCCGCATTTCCTTCAATCTGGACTGCAGAAATTGACCGATACGAACGTCAAATCGCCTTGCAGAACCTAAAAAGTGTCCAGGTAAGGCTACCGTACTCGTGTCTCTGGAACCGCCCTGTCCTGGATAACCGAGGAGACTGCACTCTTGCTGCAATATGAACTGCATAGAAAATCTCTCCTTCCTCTGTGAGCAGGAGTCCTTCTCACCCATTTCTCATGCCTATACTACTACTACCAATGTAGCTGTCAGGCACTGGCGCCCTCTGCTGGAAACATTATGGAATGGCTGTGCTGATAAACTAAGCAGGCAATAACAATGCTAGCAATATGTATTATTATTATTTCGCATTTATAACGCGCCTACATTTTCCGCAGCGCTGTACAGAATATACTGTCTTGTCACGTAATCGTCCCTCAGGGGGGCTCACAAGCTCACATAGATCCGATCAGATTTCCTGTTTTTATTTGATAGAAGATGATCGGGAGTGGTGGATTTTTCTGGCCAATTATTATGAAAATTGAATGGTTTGTGGTAGATTGTTAGTTTATTAATATGTAGACCCAAACAATTTTCTCAAGAGTTTTCACTCGTTTTTATCCTAATTGGGAAAAAATTTACCACGTGTGTGGCATCATTGGTCAGTTTTTGAAATGTTACAATCAGTCAGAAAAATTGATTGCAATTCTTGAATTGGAAAGATATTATAAAAAATGTATGGTGTGTGACCACCTTTAAAGGGGTTCTCTGATACCTATAAAAAAGCTAAAACTGACACTCACCTGGGGCTTCTATCAGCCCCCTGCAGCTGTCATGTCCCGCGCCGTCCTCCTACGATGCTCCGTTCCCCATCGCCGGTAACCTGCTAATTATTTGTCTAACTAGACGCACACAGCTGTGGCTGCGCACGTCATCGGGAGCTTACTGCGCAGACACAGTATGAAGTTTTCTTGTACTGCGCAGTAAGCTCCCGCTGACGCGCGCAGTTCTATTTGTCTAGTTACATTACTGGTGGTAGGGAACAGAGCATCGGAGGAGGAAGGCACGGGACATTAAGGGCTGGTGCACACCAAAAACCGCTAGCAGATCCGCAAAATGTTAGCAGATTTTAAAACACTTTTTCTTCTTTTTCTGTAGCGTTTCAGCTAGCATTTTGCGTTTTTGTGAAGCGTTTTTTGTGTAGCAGATTTCATGTATTGTTACAGTAAAGCTGTTACTGAACAGCTACTGTAACAAAAACGCCTGCAAAACCGCTCTGATCTAGCATTTTTCAGAGCGGTTTGCGGTTTTCCTATACTTAACATTGAGGCAGAAACGCATCCACAATCCAAAAAATGCCTCCCTCACCCCGGGAGTATGCGTTTCTGCAAAACGCCTCCCGCTCTGGTGTGAACCAACCCATTGAGATAAATTGACCAAGCGTATCCGCAGACGCAAGCGGCTGCAGAAACGCTGAAAAAGCCGCTCGGTGTGCACCAGCCCTAAATCTGCAGGAAAACTAAACCAGACAAGATAGAGTACCAAAATACTATAACCAAAACTCATGTCTCTGGACAAGTAAATTAATCAAGTACAACAAGAAAAGCTTCCAAGACATATCCAAATCACTGAACAACCAGCTCCACAACAAAATATAAATCTTTTCACATTAAAACACCATTAAAACCAAGAGGCAACAAAAGGGTCTTGTGGGCGAGTATACGAACTGATATTTGAGCATACATACATACGTATTTTTATACTATTTGTATTAGGCGGAATCTGTATAGACAGGCTGGTAGCTACTTCATCTGTCACTCACCTCTTGTATCATTGTTCTGTTATTGTGTATACACCGCCCCTAGTGGGATGAGACACATAGGTGGGTACAATATTATTATTGAAGGAATATTGCATATAAATACTGTATCTTATTGCCTATTACCCCCGCACTCGTGTTAGACCCTTTTGTCGCCTCTTGGTTTTAATGGTGTTTTATTGTGAAATCCTTAAAGGAGTTATCAGGGAAAAAAATGAATAAAATAAGTGCTACTTATCTGGGGCTTCCTCCGCTGTCAATCACCGCCATATGGGCCTGCGCAGGTGCAGAACTACTGCAACTGCGCAGTCCGCTTCGGCCCACGTGGCGGTGATTGACAGCACCGCTCGCGCAGGCACAGTACAGAGCGACCTGGAGGTCGGCCTGACATCATCGCCGGGGACCGGAACGGAGCTGCGGCGATCGTCTGACGGCAGAGCTGCGGCAAGGGACATGCTGGGAGTTTGGGGCTGGAGGAATCGCCCGGTAAGTAGCACTTATTTTATTCATTTTTCTCTGATAACTCCTTTAATTAAAGGTTTATGTTTTGATATAGAGCTGGTTGTTCAGTGATTTGGATATGTCTTGGACGCTTTTCTTGTTGTACTTGATTACAGCTGCAGGGGGCTGATAGAAGCCCCAGGTAAGTGTCAGTTTTAGCTTTTTTATAGGTACTGGAGAACCCCTTTAATGCTGCAATATCGGCGGGTTTCAAGGTAACTGCTCTCTTGTAATTCATTAGGCAGGTGATAGCTCCACCTCCTCCAGCAGCAAGACAGCCACAGCCATTTTTTTCTATGTTTTTTTCAAAGTTCAGTGGCCACCCCCACCTGCGTTGCAGCGATACCGCCCCCTGCCCCCCCCCCCCCCAGCTCAGCAGCCACCACCAATTAGGCCGCTTCTGCCGAGCTGGGGGCGGGCCCCTGCAATGCAGGTGGGGGTGGCCAGAGCTTCAACAGACTTTTAAAGGAGAACTGTAGTGAGAGGTGTATGGAGGCTGCCATATTTATTTCCTTTTAAGCAATACCAGTTGCCTGGCAGCCCTGCTGATCCTCTGCCTCTAATACTTTCAGCCATAGGCCCTGAACAAGCATGCAGCAGATCAGGGGTTTCTGGCAATTTTGACAGATATGACAAGATTAGCTGCATGCCAGTGCTGGGCAGAAATTACGCGTAGCTTACGGTCTTACGCGTAATTATTTACGCGTAAGGCCGTAAGTGGTATCGTAATTACACTGTCTACCGTAATTGCTAGGCATGCGTAATTTTACGAACACTTACGCGTAATTTTACGCGTAATTACTAACGTAAAATCTTCCATTTTCTAAGAGTAGCCAATCAGTCAACATCCTAAGCAACCAATAGTATCTTCTCCCGCCCTTCAGTATAAGCGTACGTTTTGACGCATACGAATGATATGTACGCAATAACTGTCACATTGACGGCTATTGCGTACATATCGTCCGCATGCGTCAAAAAATACGCATTAATGGGTATTACGGCACTACGCGTAACATCGTAGTGTAAGCGCCTTCATTACGGTATCCTTACGCGTAATTGCGTACGTTTACGCGTAATTACAGTGATGTACCGTAGATAATTTCCTACGCCGTAACCGTAATTGCGTAATGCGTAATAGCGTAAAATTACGCGTAATGATCCGTAAGCGTAGATTTTTCCATTACGACCAGCACTGCTGCATGCTTGTTTCTGGTGCGATTCAGACACTTCTTCAGCCAAATAGACCAGCAGGGCTGCCAGGCAACTGGTATTGCTTAAAAGGAAATAAATATGGCAGCCTCCATATAACTCTCACTAAAGTTCTGCTTTAAAAAAAAAAAGCCAAGACGTCTGTTCCGAGGGAGAGGGGGGCGGGGTGTCACCTGTATAATGAATAACGCTCAAGCAGGTAAGTTATTAGCCCAATAATGGCGGCATTAAGACAGAGACTGACATTGGAAGTACACTTTAACCTCCTTAGCGGTAACCCCGTGTGTGACACGGGGTAAGCCGCCGGAGGGTGCCGCTCAGGCCCTACTGGGCCGATTTAAATATTTTTTTTTTTGCTGGACGCAGCTAGCACTTTGCTAGCTGCGCCAGCACCCCGATCGCCGCTATCCGGTGCGGCGCGCGCCCCCCCCCCCCCCCCCCCCGACCCCTGCGCTGCCTGGCCAATCAGTGCCAGGCAGCGCCAAGGGGTGGATCGGGTCTCCCATTGACGTCCCGACGTCGGTGACGTCATCCCGCCCCGTCGCTATGGCGACGGGGGAAGCCCTCCAGGAAATCCTGTTCTTTGAACGGGATTTCCTGATCGCCTATCGCCGGAGGCGATCGGCGGGGTTGGGGGGATGCCGCTGAGCAGCGGCTATCATGTAGCGAGCCCTGGGCTCGCTACATGATTTAAAAAAAAAAAAAATTAAAAAAAAACTGCTGCGCTGCCCCCTGGCGGTATTTTTCATACCGCCACGGGGGTTAAAGGATACCGGAAGTGACATGTGACATGATGAGATAGACATGTGTATGTACAGTGCCTAGCACACACATAACTATGCTGTGTTCCTTTTTTTTCTTTCTCTGTCTGAAAGAGTTAAATATCAAGTATGTAAGTGGCTGACTCAGGCCTGACGCAGACAGGAAGTGACTACAGTGTGACCCTCACTGATAAGAAATTCCAACTATAAAACACTTTCCTAGCAGAAAATGGTTTCTGAGAGCAAGAAAGAGGTAAAAAGGGGATTTTTTTTTATCAGTGAGGGTCACACTGTAGTCACTTCCTGTCTGAGTCAGGACTGAGTCAGCCACTTACATACCTGATATTTAACTCTTTCAGGCAGGGAAAGAAAAAAAGGAATACAGCCTAGTTATTTGTGTGCTAGGCACTGTACATACACATGTCTATCTCATCATGTCTTATGTCACTTCGGGTATCCAACAGCAAGCAAGAAAAATCGGAATAATTTTGACAATCTTTACCTACTCCTTGGAACTGTTTCAAAAGCAGAATGCAGAAAAGTTATTTTAAAGCACGCCTGAAATGAAAATAAACTTAAGGTCGCATAACGTGCCCCTAACGCAACGCATAGTGGGGTTGAAGCTGGACGTTACATTGAGCCGTGTTAAGCGTCTCTGCTTGCGTCCTGTGATGCTGTGTTGCGTACTCTTGAGCGCATGCGGCATCACGTGTTCCTGCCAGCCAATCGCCGCACAGAGCGGCCGCTCCAGAAGTAAACACTGCACGTCACACAGTGCAGTGAATATTAATTAGCCATGTGCCTGGCCGAGGAGGAGGAGGGGAGACCTCCTCCTCCAACATCACTGAGCATATGCAAACAGTCTAGAACGCACAGTATGCTGCACTTCAATAGAACGTGCAGTGTTACACTGTAACGCAACGTGGGCACTGTGAACAGCCCATTGATTTTTCATTACTGTGCGGTGGGCTGCGTTACAGGCTGCTCTAACGTGCGCCTCTCACGTCCCACTGTGAAAGCAGCCTAAAAGACAGAGGCCCAGATGCAATTCACTTTTTCTTCTAGGTGATATTTTTTTCATTTTCACTTTGAAAATAACTCTTCAGCACTTAGCAATTGAAAGAGTACAAAAAAGTTGAAAAAAAAATACTATCAAAAATATTTTGAGTATTTTCTGGCTTGCTGGTGATTTGAAAGGCATTTTACTGACAAGTTTGAAAATATCCCCTAGAAGGAAACTCAGGAGAAAAAGTTTATTGCATATGGACCAGATTGTGGTTTCTAAACTGCAAATATGACAGAATGATGCAATGTTATATAAAAAAAAAAGGTTATATAACTGAAAATAAAAATATGAGTCTTTTCTTTGCTACTAATGTTCTATTCATTATCCGTACTACACATACATTATCTCGTACGTTTTTTTTTTATGCTTCAGGTTTGTTTTTAACAGGAGTTGAAAAATTATCTCCTAGGAGAAAACGTAGGAGAAACAGTGAGCTGAATAAGGGCCTGCTGTATATCACATGCTTTGGCTGATCAGTGTTTATTCCGAGAGTTATGCAGAGAAAGCGGCAGAGGAAAGGTAGCGGTAATTGGCTTGCCTGGGTGACCCCGGTCAGTAAATACAGCGGTTTTTGGTCGCGCTGGGTGGCTGGCTATTTGCAGACCGTTATCTGCGATTGGTAAGAAGCGCTTCCAGCGACACAAACACTCGGGTGAAGCCTCAGAACTTTTCCGCCGGCACAAACACGGATTAAACTAAACAGCGTTCGCCCGCGATGGCCCCACGCCCGATATTTGCACAAGACGAGCGGATTCCGCTTTCTCTGGCTGGCGCGGGAGTCGTGTGACAAAGAGGGCAGTGTACGGCTGCTGGACGGGGGACAAGGGGCGCCCCTTCTGGCTGCAGCGACAGGACTTCCAAGTCTCTCTCACCGTCTGGCATTGGGCGATAGCGTGCGACACACAGACCGCCACGACTTGGACGCTTTCCCGGAGTAGAGAATGTTAGAAATGGCGACTATTACACTCACTATGTATTCCGCTCTCTGTCCCTTCTACCAGAGGATGTGTAACACAATTATAACATGGCCATCGTACAATGGCGGAGCTGACCTGACACTCCATGTCGTTTCTCGATTGGCTCCAATCCCCGTATTCCGACTGTCCTCTCTTGTCACCTATTATGTTAATGGAGCTCATCTGTAGGCTGAGTAATGCTGTGAGATTTGCTGTATGGGGTGCAGGGGGAGGTATTACAAATGTATCTACCTCTGAGGACTTTAAGGACAACTGTAGCAAGAGGTATATGGAGGCTGACATATTTTTTTTTCCTTTTAAATAATACCAGTTGCCTGGCAGCCTTGCTGATCTATTTGGCTGCAGTAGTGTGGCCTGCGGGTTGGGATTTGACATGTTTGACATGACAGGTATGATCTACAATAACTTTTGATCCCTCTGCAACTGAAAACTTTCAACATGAAGCCTAGGCTCCTTTCATATAGTTGATAGGGCATTCCTCAAGCCAAATACTTTCCTTGTTTTCCCTTAATACTCTAATTCCCTATAAACTAAGCAAGCCATGCCTACAGCTCCTTTTGTGCCTTGGGACAGTAGCAAGGGCTTATGGGAGCTCAGTCTGGGCAGGAGGAGGAGGAGGTTACTAGCCAGAGATTTCAGAGGCAGAGGGGAGGAGGGAGGAGGAGAGGGGACTGAATTTACACACAGGCAAGCTGATAGCATCTCCAGCCCACAGCCTGTGACAATGTGACAAACAGAACATGGCTGCCCTCATTGTATCACAGGAGTAAATAATCATAAACATTTGAAGCTGTTTGCAGCTATATTTGCTAGATCTAGTTACAGTGGATCTAAACTTTAGATAAGATATATAGACAAGTTACTTGTTATAGTTAGTTTTTCATCTCATATCCGCTTTAAAGCTAAGCAACAGCATAATAACTTTTAAAGAAAAAAACATTTCTTTGCTACCGCTGATAGAAATCCTGCAATAAATCTGCAGTGTGTCTACTTCCTGCTTTCATTGAAGCGGACATATTGTTAACATCCTGCGTTTACAAATTAGCTACTCTGCCGAGGACTGCCGAAATTCAGGTCCACTTTTAGCATATTGTTGTGCTATAACATTACAGTAAAGGTGCCCATTATCAATACAATTCCCTGGACGACTGATCATCTGATCAACGGAAACGATTGTTTGGGCCTACTAACAGAAGGAAAACTGCCAACCAATCTGATCAGGTTGATGCAATCTGTTCAAAAATCGGATCGATTCTATTAATCTGATCTAATTGGCAGTTTTCCTCCCATTAGTGGGCCCAAAAGATTGTTTATAATCGATCATAACGATCCAATTGAACCATCCATCATTCAGGGTAATTGTTTCGTTATTGGGCGCCTTAAAGGATACCTGAGGTGACATGTGACATGATGAGATAGGCATGTGTATGTACAGTACCTAGCACACAAATACCTAGGCTGTGTTCCTTTTTTCTTTCTCTGCCTGAAAGAGTTAAATATCAGGTATGTAAGTGGCTGACTCTGTCCTGACTCAGACAGGAAGTGACTACAGTGTGACCCTCACTGATAAGAAATTCCAACTATAAAACACTTTCCTAGCAGAAAATGGCTTCTGAGAGCAGGAAACAGGTAAAAAGGGTCAATAGTTCATAGATTTTAGCTCTGGCATACTTCAATGAATGTGTCACTGAGCAAAAACAATAAAACAGTTAAAACTTTTTGGGAGAAAGAAGATAGATACAATAGTTTATTACATTAGTTTACTTTCACATCGTTTGTCCTTTTATGATATCTCCCATGTATTGTACCCATTTTCCCCACACAGAGATACGATCGGAATACGACACGAGCGATGGCGAACGCAGGAGATACAAAGCACCTTCATCGCTGCGACAGCGAAGACAATGAAATGTTTTACGAAGCTTTGGGCGAATCGTTTGACGTATTCTATGACTGTCGGGAGGACGTGACGGAGTTACGGACGAGCACAGAACGTGCGTTATATTAACTGACCCCTGATTACTGCCGTCTAGAAATGTTCAATAAGATGCTGACGTAACACAAAGCTGGCGGGGAAACGGTCTAATAAGCATTGAAGTGCACCTGAAGTGAATAATAACAGGGCATTTATACTTACCTGGGCTTTCTCCAGCCCCCTTCAGGCCAACAGCTTGTCGGATTGGACATCCGGGCTGTGGTGATCTTCATGCGAGAACAGCCATCACTGTGCAGTAAGCAGGAGACGCTGAAGCACTTAACATTCAACGTGTTTCGTGATACAGTGTTCACTTCATCAGGGGAAGGAATTCAAACGTATATATCCACTGACACTCACAAATGTTATATCACTGAGGGCCCATTCCACTTGTGCAGTGCGAATCGCCGTGGTAAAAAATTTGCATGCGGATGCGAATTTCGCATGCGAGTGTATGCGAATTTTCATGCGAATTCGCATGAATGATGCTGTATGTAAATTTAACCATGGCAGTGCCTGTGTGCTTTTCCATTGATTCCATGCGAATTTGTGTGCGGATTCGCATGAAAATTCGCATACACCCGCATAGTGGTATGAGAATTCTGGTGGCTCTGCCATGCGAATTTTTACCGCGGATGAAAATGCTCAGAAATACTGACAAGTGGAAACAGTCCCATCCATTTGTATTGGCTATGCGAATTCGCATGCGGCAAACGCATGTGAATTTGCGATAGTGGAAACGGGCCCTTAGAGTGATATAAAACCCATAGCCAAAACAGCAAATACACCCGCACACCAGGGACAAAGATCACAGAGATACCCAGAGACCACGCGATGCATTTCATGAAGCAGAGTTCACTTCATCAGGAGAAAGAATTGAAGCAACAAATGTATATAATCACTGGCATTCACTCACGTTGCTCTAATGATGAAGTCTCTCAGATGAGAGTATAGGGGAGGAATTGGACTGTAACATTAGGTTGGATGGACTTTTAAAGGGAACCTAAACCGAGAAGAATATGGATTTGTCCTTTTAAAATAATACCAGTTGCCTGACTCTCCTGCTGATCCTGTGTCTACTTTTAGCCACACCCCTCAACAAGCATGCAGATCAGGTGCTCTGACTGAAGTCAGACTGGATTAGCTGCATGCTTGTTTCAGGTGTGTGATTCAGATACTGCTGCAGCCAAAGAGATCAGCAGGCCTGCCGAGCAACTGGTATTGTTTAAAAGAAAACATTCATATCCCTCTCAGTTTAGGTGCACATTAAGGGACCTGTAAGCTTTAAAACAGACCTAAAGCTAAAAAAACAACAACAAAAAACGTATGATATAATGAATGGTATGTGTAGTGTGTAGATAATGAATAAAACATTAGTAGCAAAGAAAATAGTCTCATATATTCAGTTACATAGCTTTATTTACATCATTCTGTCATATTTGCAGTTTAGAAACCACACTCTGTATTTTAAACTATTAAATACAGCAGAAAAAATAACCCTTTGAACTGTCCTGCAGTAAGGCCCCGTTCACACCTTAAATCCCAAAATGCTAGCGATTAACGCGGAAAAATCACTGTACGGAGTAGCGTTTTGGGAGCGATTAGCGTTTCTATGCATGCTAATTGCGAACGCTCCGGAATCAATGCCAAAATGCTGCATGTAACGCATTTGTGATTTATGCTATTTGCAAAACGCCCACGATTGCCGCCATAGGGAAACATTAGCTACGCGGCTTACAAAACCGCTAGTGGTTTGCAGTGAGCGGGAATCGCGCAATTCCCACTCAAGTGTGAACGAGCCCTAAAACCTTATCTCAAGCTGTCTGTCACTGTTTCTTGGCTGTTTTAGTGCTTCAGAAAACAGGACTGTATTCCACTCAATGGTTCGAATAGCTCAGAGAAGCTCTTTTGCATAGATAACAACGGAAGTTTTTTTTCCTTCCTGTACTGGAAAACAATATGAAACTATTTTCTTTGCGACTAATGTTCTATTTCTTAGCTGTTCTACACATACAATTCATTATATCACATAAGTTTATTTTTTCACTTCAGGCTTGCTAAGTTTTCAAAAGTTTTAAAGCTACAGAGTACTGAGCAAGCTCATGGTGAACCAGAACTCCCAGGAGTGTGTGAGGGGCTACAATGGACCAAAAATCCCTCTTACTAAAATGCCATGGAAAACAAAACTTTGCTTTCTTAAAACTGAAAGTATTTGTGATCATTCAGGTTGGAGTGAGCTCTTAGATGTCCCACAATGCATCACTGCTGAATATGCAAATCACCCATTGTTGTCACTGTAAGCTAACCACGCCTCCAGATCCGCTGGAATGCACTGATGTGTCAGCTTGTCAGGGCTGGACTGAGGCAGAGGCGAGAGAGGCTCCAGCCTCAGGGCGCAGTGTAGGAGGGGGCGCACAACTCACTCAGCTATCATTCCCCTATTGTGTATGAAGCAGAGAGAAATAAGAAAAGGGAATACATGGCAGTGACTGCAAGCCAGATAACTAGAGATTAAGATGTTGGGGGGGGGGGGGCGCTTCCTAGTCTCATGTCAATCAGTGTGTGACAGCTGGGGTGGCAGGGATGGAGGGGCGCACTTTGGTGTCTCAGCCTTGGGTGCTGGAGGACCTTGTCCCGGATCTGCAGCTTGTTAATATTACAGAGCCTCAATAATCCAACATGTATGCAGACTGTTTTAGATTGATTGATCCTCATCAGTGCATGGTATGGATTAGCATAGCTCTATGGGGTAGCACTTGAAACACACACAGGTACAGAGTACCCAGCAAGCTCATGGTGAACCACGACTCCCAGGAGTGTGTGATGGACTACAATGGACCTAAAAGCCCCCTTACTAAAATGCTATGGAAAACAAAAGTTTGCTGCCTTAGAACAGAAAGTATTTGTGAAAATTCAGGTTTGCATATTTCAGCAGTGATGCATTGTGGGAGATATCTCGGAGGCTCACTCCAAACTGAATTATTGCAGATGTTTCTGTTCTAAGAAAGCAAACTTTTATTTTCCAAAAGTTTTAAAGTGACTCTAATCAGTGGTGGTTCAAGAATGTGTATTAGTGATTTTCTCAGAGTCAAAAGTTCCCCTTTAAATCTTGCATTGATAGGATTATGAGCAGAGCCCCCCTATAACCTCTGTATGAGTCCGTGGCCCCCGTCGCACAGTCAGAGTTGCAGATCTGGATTTCCATACAGTGGCGGAGAGAGAGAGATGATGGGTTATATTTTATATCTGTGTCGCGGAACGCTCCTGACACCTGCGTGTGATTGCTCGATCTTCTCCCGCCCGATTCTCGCCTCCCTTCCGCTGATGGAGTTTGACAATCGGCACTTTATAACAAAGTGTGATAAATGGAAACTGACACAAAGTATCAACACAGAAGCCTGGCCCCCCCTCCGCGCCGATATCCTGGGCGACGGCGGGCTTCATGTCTGTCACGCCGCGCAATCTCTTCCATCCAAGGGCCCCCTATTTCATTTAGGAAATTGACAGCAGATAATTGTCAGGCTGACAGCGAGAATGAGATCTTCATATTTCACCAGAGGCGCGACTCTGGCTGGCCACGCCCACCCCATTCCGATCGTTTATTACAGAACATTATAATTGTGCTGACGGGTGATCGCGTCCAAAGACAATATGGCTGTTTTTTCTTTTTATTCTCGGGGACTCTGGTGATGAGATCTCTGCCATTCTTAAAGTGTATCAGAGCCAGTATATACTTACTTTTTTATAAATACCTGGGGCTTCTTCCAGCCCCATGGGCAAGGATCGCTCCCACACCGCCGTCCTCCTCTGCCTGCAGCTCCGGTACTGTCTAGTTACGCCCCTGGATTGGAATGTCTGTACAATGTCACTTTTCTGTGAAATCCTTAAGCGAAACCGTAACCGAGATTTGAACTTCATCCCAATCAGTAGCTGATACCCCCTTTCCTATGAGAAATCTATTCCTTTTCACAAACGGATGATCAGGGGGCGCTGTATGACTGATATTGTGGTGAGACCACTCCCACAAATGATGTCAGCGCCTCACAGCACTGAGGTCATGACATCACACTGTGGGTGCCTTGTTGCATTGTGGGAAATAACAGCTGTTTCCAACTGCCAAAAAAAGCAAGCAGCATCTCCTTCCAGTGACATCACCTGCCAGCAGTAAAAATGTCGCCATGTGATAAATTTCAATCAGGGAGAGGAAAGATTGTACAATGGGCAAACACTGACTAAATCATTTATACATAGCATTTTTTTATTACATTATTTTCACTGGAGTTCCTCTTTTAGGCTGCTTACACACCAAGACGTTACAGGCGCACGTTAGTGCGCCTGTAACGCTCCCCCAACGCACAGCAATGTAACACAAGTGGGCTGTTCACACAGCCCACGTTGCGTTACATGTAATGCTGCACGTTCGGTGCAAAGTGCAGCATGCTACGGCGTTGGAGCGGCTATAGCCGCGTTAGACTGTTTGCACATGCGCAGTGGGGGGCGGAGAGGAGGCGGGGAGAGCCAGCTACAGTAGCCGCGCACATGGCTACTTAATATTCACTGCACTGGCGGCAGCTGATTGGCCGGCGGGACCACGTGATGCGGAGTGTCTCGCTCTGCATCACGTGGTCCCGCTGGCCAATCAGCGCCACTCTGGGAGACATTATAGGAATCAAGCAGCTGAACGCGGCTTACTCTACCGTCGGCTTTTGCAGCACCATACGTTGTGTTAGGTGCACGTTATGCGACCTTAACGTGGCACCTAACACAACGTCTTGGTGTGCAAGAAGCCTAAAAGTAGGCAAAAAATAACTATCATTGGATAAGTTCCTTGATAAAGCTACACACAGAAAAAGGTTGGTGAGAGCTAAACAGAGGGCAATGATTCTGTTAGTTATAGTGAAAGTCTTTTTTAACATTTTTACTTTATCCAGTGCAGTAGTTCATAATAAAGATTTTTCTATAAATGTTTTTGGATTGTGGAACGAATCACCTGAGTTTCCAGGAATCCTTCTGGGGAAACTGGCTTTGATATAAGAGTGCTTTAGGCCTCTTTCCTAGTGCAACGTTAAAGTCGCACGTTAGAAAATGTTTTAACGTGGACTAACGTACAGGAATACGAAGTCTGTGCGACATTCACAGTGCACACATTGCGATTGTGTGTAATGTGTAGCGTTATTAGAAAGTGCTGCATGCTGTGCGTTATACACGTTATTAAAGGGAACCAGAGGCCTCCAAAAAGAGCTTTTATACATACCTGGGGCTTCCTCCAGCCCCATACGCACGGATCGATCCCACGCTGCCGTCCTCTGCTGCCTGGATCCGCCGGTACCGGGTCCCATCATGGCCACCAGTCGGCCAGGCAGACGCGGCCAATTGTCCGCATCACACGGGGCTCCCTCCATGTATGTACGCGTGAGGCTGCCTACTGCGCAGCCTCACGCGTACATACATGGAGGGAGCCCCTGTGATGCGGACATTTGGCTGCGTCCGCCGGAAGTGACGGGACCCGGTACCGCCGATCCAGGAAGCAGGTGATTGCGGCGTGGGAGCGATCCAGGCTTATGGGGCTGGAAGAAGCCCCAGGTATGTATAAAAGCTTTTTCTTTTCGTTCCTCTCTGGTTCCCTTTAACTGCGGTAGACTGTTCGCACATGCTCAGTAATGACCTGGAAGCATACTTTTCATTGCCTGTATGCCTACTGTATGCGACGATAACAGGGCATAGAGTTGTGTTGTGACATTTTTGGGACGTTGCGTTGTTATTTTGTGTTGCGACTTTAACATTGCATCAAAACGCAACGTCCCACTGTGAAAGTAGCCTTAGTTTACAAGCATGTTTCCGGAACCCATTATGCTCGCAAGCCAAGGTTCCACTGTACTTATTTATGTTACTTGGAATTAATTGCATCTTGTTGATGTACTTCCTTAAAAAGATGGGTTTAAAATAAGTAATAATTCTATATCACACTTCCTGGAGAGTTCCCATAATTCAGTGCGGCTTACGTGAATAAATCCAGGGATTCCAGTAGCAAAACAGCTGAAGCTGAGCACAGGCAGCAGATAATGCTACTCTGGCAGCCATTTTGGATTGACTAACCCCTCCTCCTCATCTCTCTTCAGTCCTGGACACCATCTTTGGGCCACAACCTCCGCTGCACCTCCTACAATATCGACTGCCCTTCAGGAAGCCCCGCGGACCCCACAAGAGCCACAAACCCAGCGGAGTGATTCTGATCCAGGAGAATGCGGTGAGTGTGTCTCTCTATATAGGCCTTGTCTCATTTCACTTCTACTTTAATTACCATTTCCAAATCTGTGTCATATAATTTCTTATTTATTAACATAAAAACCTCAATTTATTCATGAAGCGATATTACGGCCGTGACAGCACATGATGGGGGCGGGTGCTATTTGATCACATGACTAAGACAAGAATGTGCCATGTGGGAGGGAGTTGTGTCATCAGATAATTGGAAAATATAGGGCATAGTTCCAAAAACATGCAAATAAGTTTATTGGTTGGCTTCCCTCTAAATTGTCCCTAGACTACAATGGATATATGACTATGGTAAGATTGTGAGCTCCTCTGAGGACAGTCAGTGACATGACTATGTACTCCGTAATGTGCTGCAGGAGATGTCAGTGCTATATAAATACATAATAATAATATGGTAGGACATTAGACTATGACTATGGTAGGATTAGATGGTGAGCTCCTCTGAGGACAGTCAGTGACATGACTATGTACTCTGTACAGTGCTGCAGAAGATGTCAGTGCTATATAAATACATAATAATATGGTAGGACATTAGACTATGACTATGGTAGGATTAGATTGTAAGCTCCTCTGAGGACAGTCAGTGACATGACTATGTACTCTGTAAAGTGCTGCAGAAGATGTCAGTGCTATATAAATATAATAATAATATGGTAGGACATTAGACTATGACTGTGGTAGGATTAGAGTGTGAGCTCCTCTGAGGACAGTCAGTGACATGACTATGTACTCTGTAATATGCTGCAGAAGATGTCAGTGCTATATAAATACATAATAATAATATGGTAGGGAATTAGACTATGACTATGGTAGGATTAGATTGTGAGCTCCTCTGAGGACAGTCAGTGACATGACTATGTACTCTGTAATGTGTTGCAGAAGATGTCAGTGCTATATAAATACATAATAATAATATGGTAGGACATTAGACTGTGACTATGGTAGGATTAGAGTGTGAGCTCCTCTGAGGACAGTCAGTGACATGACTATGTACTCTGTACAGTGCTGCAGAAGATGTCACTGCTATATAAATAGACAATAATAATATGGTAGGACATTACACTATGGCTATGGTAGGATTAGATTGTGAGCTCCTCTGAGGACAGTCAGTGACATGACTATGTACTCTGTAATGTGTTGCAGAAGATGTCAGTGCTATATAAATACATAATAATAATATGGTAGGACATTAGGCTATGACTATGGTAGGATTAGAGTGTGAGCTCCTCTGAGGACAGTCAGTGACATGACTATGTACTCTGTAATGTGCTGCAGGAGGTGTGAGTGCTATATAAATACATAATAATAATATGGTAGGACATTAGGCTATGACTATGGTAGGATTAGAGTGTGAGCTCCTCTGAGGACAGTCAGTGACATGACTATGTACTCTGTAATGTGCTGCAGAAGATGTCAGTGCTATATAAATACATAATAATAATATGGTAGGACATTAGACTATCACTATGGTAGGATTAGATTGTGAGCCCCTCTGAGGACAGTCAGTGACATGACTATGTACTCTGTAATGTGCTGCAGAAGATGTCAGTGCTATATAAATACATAATAATAATATGGTAGGACATTAGACTATCACTATGGTAGGATTAAAGTGTGAGCACCTCTGAGGACAGTCAGTGACATGACTATGTACTCTGTAATGTGCTGCAGATGTCAGTGCTATATAAATGCATAACAATAATATGGTAGGACATTAGGCTATGACTATGGTAGGATTAGATTGTGAGCTCCTCTGAGGACAGTCAGTGACATGACTATGTACTCTGTAATGTGCTGCAGAATATGTCAGTGCTATATAAATACATAATAATAATATGGTAGGACATTAGACTATCACTATGGTAGGATTAGAGTGTGAGCTCCTCTGAGAGCAGTCAGTGACATGACTATGTACTCTGTAATGTGCTGCAGAAGATGTCAGTGCTATATAAATACATAATAATAATATGGTAGGACATTAGACTATCACTATGGTAGGATTAAAGTGTGAGCACCTCTGAGGACAGTCAGTGACATGACTATGTACTCTGTAATGTGCTGCAGATGTCAGTGCTATATAAATACATAATAATAATAATATGGTAGGACATTAGACTATCACTATGGTAGGATTAGAGTGTGAGCTCCTCTGAGAGCAGTCAGTGACATGACTATGTACTCTGTAATGTGCTGCAGAAGATGTCAGTGCTATATAAATACATAATAATAATATGGTAGGACATTAGACTATCACTATGGTAGGATTAAAGTGTGAGCACCTCTGAGGACAGTCAGTGACATGACTATGTACTCTGTAATGTGCTGCAGATGTCAGTGCTATATAAATACATAATAATAATAATATGGTAGGACATTAGACTATCACTATGGTAGGATTAGAGTGTGAGCTCCTCTGAGAGCAGTCAGTGACATGACTATGTACTCTGTAATGTGCTGCAGAAGATGTCAGTGCTATATAAATACATAATAATAATATGGTAGGACATTAGACTATCACTATGGTAGGATTAAAGTGTGAGCACCTCTGAGGACAGTCAGTGACATGACTATGTACTCTGTAATGTATACTTGTGTAGAGTGAACACCGCTGCATCCCACCAAAACCCACGACAGTGCACGACCTGGCCAGCAATTCCAAAAGTCGCAAGAAAGAAAACGGTCCGCACTTGTCAGTGACGTTATCCTTTATTGATGGACATATCCAAAACATCCAGGGCATCACATCACATAGCTGACATGTTTCGGACTAACCGTCCTTAATCATAGCTATTAGACAAATGACCATCTAGACATATATGTAGGAATATGTGTGTAGAATGCCCGCCCATGACTCCGCCCGGCCAGGGAGGAGTCAATTTAGGCTTAAATGCAAAATTAAAACACATATACAAAATATACAAGAATAAAAATGCAAAAAATGCAAAAATAAAAACACAAAGTACAGCGTTCTCAATTGTCAGTGTAAAGGGACTAATTCTTAAAAAGTCAGAACAATTTCTCATGGAGATAAGTAAGGTGGATTTTAGGTGATAGTGGCAAGATCCCATCTAGCATTCAATCCATGTGGGATTCTAGTATTTAATTCAAAGATCCACATGGCTTCCCTCCGCAATAATTTTTTATACAGGTCTCCACCTCTATGTGATGGAGTAACTCTCTCAATGCCACAGAAGGAAAAGCCAGTCATGTTCCCCCCGTGGACCTCCCGAAAGTGTCTCGCCACATTGCTAATTTTTGAAGTGTGCCAACCTGCACCCAGATAGTGTTCCGCTATTCTCTCTCTCAGGGGCCGAATAGTGCAACCCACATACTGCAGGGAACATATCCCGCAAGTAATGAGGTACACTACATTTTTAGAGCCGCAATTTATGAATTGTTTAATATTAAAGCTACGGCCCACTGAGAGAGAGACAGCAGTCTTGGTTTTACTGTGTACTCGACAATATTTACAAGTCGAGATGCCACATTTGTGGGAACCAACAGTCGACAACCAATTTTTGACCAATGGCCTGGAATTGAATAGGCTGGGGGACAAAACCTGTCCCAAGGTTGGGGCTCTTCTGCTTGAACACCTAATACCATCCTTCAAAACTGGCATGAGACCGCCATCTGCCTGCAGAACTGGGAGATACTTGGTGATGATCTCAACAACTTTCTTGTATTCAGATGAATACATTGTCACAAAGATAGGTTTGGAGGATTCCTGTTGTCGGGGTTTTAACGGATTTACAAGGTCCATCCTGGACCTTCTAGTTGCCCTAGCTCTACCCCGCTTGATGCACCAACCTGGATATCCCCTTGCTTTGAGGCGAGCCTCTACCATATCCAGTTCTTGCTCTAATTCGCATGGGTCAGAACAATTGCGCTTAGCTCTTATAAACTCGCCCACAGGTATGCCACGTATGGTATGCCCAGGATGGCAACTGTCTGCCCTCAAAAGAGTATTGCCACTACATGGTTTCCTGTAGGTGGAGGTTACAATGATACCCCGACTGGGATCCCCCCTCAGAGTGAGATCTAGATAGCTAATAGATTCCTTGCTGGCAGAATAGGTAAACTCAAGGTTCTGGTTGTTATTGCCGAAATAATTAACCAGAGATTTAACCTCCGAGGTATCACCGCTCCAAATGAGTAGCAGATCGTCTATGTACCTCCCGTACCACACAACATCATCCAGGAGACGGCAGGTTCCTCCAAATACGAAGCGCTCCTCCCACCATCCCATGTAGAGATTGGCAAGGGACGGTGAGAATTTAGCACCCATAGAGGCACCCCGCCTCTGGAGGAAGAACCTGCCGTCAAACATGAAATAGTTGTGGGCCAGGAGGTACTCTACGGCCATCAGAATAAACATGCAAAGGTCAGCCGGGTAGTCTGAGTAGCGGGTGAGATGAAACTCCAATGCCTGTAACGCCAAATTATGGGGAATGCAGGAATACAAGGATTTAACATCTATGGTAATCCATGAGTGTTTTTCCTGCCACTGAAAGGCCTCCAAACTAGCTAACAGGTGCTTGGTATCCTTTACATATCCAGGTAACCGTTTGACTAAGGGCTGTAACAAAGAATCCACCCAACAACCCAGACGTTCCCCCAATGAACCGATGCCTGCCACAATGGGCCTCCCCTCGGGAGGGGAGCTCGACTTGTGAATTTTAGGCAAGTGGTGAAAGATGGGCACAACACGGGATTTTACCCCCAAATATTCCGTCATCTTATGATCAAGAATGCCCATACTTTCACCACAAGACAAAAGGCTCAATAATTTTTGCTGGAAATCCATAGTGGGATCGGTCTTTAAGACCATATAAGTATCACTATCCCCCAGCTGTCTTAGAGCCTCATTTCTGTACATATCACTGTCGAGAACGACCACAGATCCCCCTTTGTCCGCGTCTCTGATGACAATTTTGTCATTATTACGCAGACTCCTCAGGGCTGATCGCTCTACAGCAGTGATATTAGATGGACAGGCACCATCCAAGCTGCTGGCCAGCTTAAGAAGATCTTTCTCTACCAATTCCTGAAAGTTGTCAACATGTGATGTCCTCTCCATGATTGGGTAAAAGTCTGGATTTTTTATGGAGATCAGTTTGGCATCATTCAGAGTTACTATACCCGTGCTATCAGACGACAAAGCGTCTAATGTCCACCTAGCACGGGTATCGCTGAAGTCCCCAATATTGGGTATGTCCAAAGTCTGCAAAGAAAATCCGACCTGTGAAGTGTTAGTTCCTTGGTCAAAGTGTTTTCTTAATAAAAGTGACCTAACAAATTTATTTACATCCAAGAGAGTCTCAAAAACGTTTAAGTGACAGGTAGGTGCAAAAGACAAACCTTTAGAAAGAATTTTTATTTCTGCATCACTCAAAACATATTTGGACAAATTGACAACATTATTCAGTGATTCACCACTATGGGAGGGTGCAGAGTGCTTATTCCGGTTTTTTACACCTGCCCTCCGCGTTTTCCTCCTCGGCCGCCCCCCCCTCTTCCTGTGGTATCTGTGTCTCCTGTAGTAGGAGGGTTGACCCAGCAAGTTTTTTGACTGTGGTGACTGCTCCAAATGGTAACCCCCATTTTGTGGCTGAGCCCCTATCTGGGAATTATCCACAGCAGCCACAGGTGTGTCATGAACTTCCGTAACCTCTGGGGAGCTAAAACTGACCCTGCGCCTATTACGTTTGTCGCGGGACCGTGACCTTGGGCGGTGAAACCCTGGTGACTTGGGTGCACCCTCCCAACGTCCCCACTCATAAACAACATTTTTGGCATAGTCATCAGTATCTCTGATATATTTGGTGCGTTTCATATCCGTGATCATGATTTCCAATTTCATAATATTATCTAACATTTGCTTATTTAGTGTGTCATACATTTCTATGTTATGCGATTTACAGATAGTGGTCTTAATATCATCTACTTTCAATTTTAATTCAATAAGTTTACTTTCTTCATAGGATATAATAAGACGCATCAATTTTAGAGAACAATCAGTCAATATTTCGTTCCATTTGATGACAAATTGGTCAGAGTATACTGTAGTTGGGACTTTTTTAATACGAAGTCCCCGGGGAATTATCCCCTCAGCCACATACTGTTTTAGGCTAGACAAGTCCCACCATACTTTAGTTTCTTTTGCCAAAATGTCCTCCAACCGTAGAAAGGCAGTCCTCATATTTAAATCAGGGTCTAGAGCTGACACATTCAAATTTCTAGAGAAAACTGTAGCAAATTTGTGGCAACGGTCCTGATCATATGCCAGACTCCCTAAAGGAATAATATGTTTCTCCCTCGTACAAACATTTGTGTCTGTGCTGCCAGTACGCAAAATGTCAGCATGAACAAGGCCAGGGGAGACTTCCACAGTATGTGGGCCATTATCCTTAGCAAGGGGTAATTTCACATCTCCCTGAGTTGAGGACCCATCCCCCATAGATAAACCAGTCTCAGGGGGTGCGTGGGGGAGAGGAGCACAAGCTGTGCCAGGGGAGTCCGAGTTAGCCGCGCGGGGAGTAGCAGGGGCGATATCTGAGGTATTAAGAAGATCCCTTACCATCTCCCTGTACTGCGGCTTGAGTTGTCCTGCAATCCCTCCCGGCGTTGTCGGCAAACCTCCAGTCAGATGGGAGCCATCCTGTGCGCATGTCTCAGGGCTAGGCGTCACTTCCTCCCATACTGAGCGGCCGGACCAGGAACCAATAGAGTGTCGGCGGTTCCCTTCCGTTCCGACAGCGCTACACCGCAAGCCACTCTCCTCCAACAGTCTGGGCCACGCTCTCATGACGACAGACGAACCAGGACATTACACTATGACTATGGTAGGATTAGAGTGTGAGCTCCTCTGAGGACAGTCAGTGACATGACTATGTACTCTGTAATGTGCTGCAGAAGATGTCAGTGCTATATAAATACATAATAATAATATGGTAGGACATTAGACTATGAATATGGTAGGATTAGAGTGTGAGCTCCTCTGAGGACAGTCAGTGACATGACTATGTACTCTGTAATGTGCTGCAGAAGATGTCAGTGCTATATAAATACATAATAATAATATGGTAGGACATTAGACTATGACTATGGTAGGATTAGATTGTGAGCTCCTCTGAGGACAGTCAGTGACATGACTATGTACTCTGTAATGTGCTGCAGGAGATGTCAGTGCTATATAAATACATAATAATAATAATATGGTAGGACATTAGGCTATGACTATGGTAGGATTAGATTATGAGCTCCTCTGAGGACAGTCAGTGACATGACTATGTACTCTGTAAAGCACTGATGGGAGGAGGGAATTTTGCCATTATTTGATTTGATGGGGTGAGGGGGGCACATTCTCCCAATAGCTAGTGGGGGTGGGGGCTGGGGGGGGGGGGGGGTTGGTGTGTGAGATGCGGCATTGTTTAATCAGGTGGTGGGGATCACACTTTACCATTAGATACTAGGGGAAGCTTTGTTCGGTCAGATAATGATGGAGGACAGTCTGTGATTGGAGGCTGGGGGAAGGGTCCCCCAGCATTGAGTGGTGGGAAAAGACATTGTGTCATTAGACGGTGGAGGCAGCATTGTGTGGTCAGATGAAAGGGGAGGGGCACTTTACGCTTAGACGATGGGGGAGGGAATTGTACCCCTTGACGGTGATGAGGTGGAAAGGAGGGGGATCATTCATATTAGTACCATTAAATGACAGAGGACGCATTGTATGCAGTGGCGTGGCAATAGGGGGTGCAGAGGTAGCGACTGCATCAGGGCCCTTGGGCCAGAGGGGCCCACCCTCAACCACAGTACTAGCTCTCTATTGGTCCTATGCTGGTAATAATCACTTCTATAAGTGCTTTTATAAGTAGTAATCATTTACAAGCTGTTCCCTATCCCCTCCTTGCACCTCTAACATTGGGGTTGTCCTTGGCAGGTTTTGGTGCTCCGCCTCAATTGTTATGTATAGAGCGCTTGGAGGGTGGAGGGCAATGTAAACCTTGCACCGGGGCCCATAGCTCTTTAGCTACGCCACTGATTGTATGATCAGGTAATATGGATGGTGTTCAGAGATCTTGGGCGAGGCACGTCATGCCAAAACTTACAGAAAGCTCTGCAAATACTTAAACTTTTTAGCTTGGTGGATGGGGAGGCAGGGAGGGGGGTGGGCTGCTAGATTTTTTTAGGGCATTTTAGACTTCCCAGTGTAAAGTAATGTAGAAGAAGAATTATGCCAGCAGGTCGTGGAAATTGCTCAAGATTGTCACTAATCCCCCCCATCTCTTCCCCGTTTCCTTTGCAGATCTTCCCTCCGGAGGTAGAGGCGTCATCGGACGAGGAAAGAGATTCGGAAATTGCGGCAAGAATGAGCAGCGTGCAAATAGAGGAAAACCCCTTTCTGAGGATTAGCGGGACGCAGCTGAAGGCGCTGACATGGCCGGAGCCCCCCCCCCAGGAAGCCCAGAAATGAAGTCATCGCAGGAGACCCTCTTAGGATGCATCCTACACCCTAAATAAACAGACGTGCCGCAGATCCGTCGCCGATTCTTTCTTCTCGGGGGGTCGGAGGAGCTTTCGTCAGGTTGAAATGACTCAGACGCACTTCTCTGCCAGGAACGCTCCTTCTGCAGAGGCCAATTTCTTCCCAATCACACAAGGACGTCCGGCGCTTCTCAGATATGACATGTCAGGGCTCTGGAGGTTGGAGGTGGCCAGAATTTTTATTGCCTGTCACAGTATGAGCGATTCTAGAGAGATCAGCGACGCCTGCCCATAAAGGCGCACAAATCACGGGCAGAAACGTTCTTCAATCAGACACAATCTTTTATCCGGGGGTCTACGACCTCTGCGGAGGTCCACAAAACACCCCCCTTGCAGGAAACTCATCAGAGTGGACAAAGCCAGATTATAGATGGGAAATCCTAGGAAAATCATACTTGAGCCCCAACCAAAAATCATAATTTGAGTTTTGTTTTGAGTTATGTTGGTGGAGGTAATCACCTTCTCTTATTTCCTGATGCTGTTCACTAATAGGGGCTTCACAAAGCTTTTCTGTTGAATTATTTCACCTTACATATTAACTCACAATTTATTTCTCCTTAAAGGATACCGGAAGTGACATGTGACATGATGAGATAGACATGAGTATGCACAGTGCCAGCAATATGCTGTGTTCCTTTTTTTCTTTCTCTGCCTGAAAATGTTAAATATCAGGTATGTAAGTGGCTAACTTAGTCCTGACTCAGTGACTACAGTGCGGCCCTCACTGATAAGAAATTCCAACTATAAAACTCTTTCCTAGCAGAAAATGGCTTCTGAGAGCAGGAAAGAAATAAAAAGGGTGAATGGTTCTTAGATTTTTAGCTCTGGCATACTGCAATGAATGTGTCATTGAGCAAAAACAATAAAACAGTTAAAACTTAAAAAGTAGATTTAAACCTAAAATAAAACCGTGGAATATCTTAAAAAGTCATTTTTAGGAGAAGGAAGATAGATACAATCATGTATTTCATTGGTTTATTTTCGCTTTGGGTGTCCTTTAACTCATGATTGATCGCTCCTTAATTGCAGGGTTGTGGAGTCGGTACAAAAATCATCCAACTCCGACTCCTCAGTTTATGAAACCACCGATTTCGAAATCCAGGTACCTATACATTGCTCCGACTAACTCCACAGCCCTGCTTAATCGTTAATTTCTTCAATTCACTAAGATCATGCTGACGATAATAAGGCAAGAGAAAACTACAGGTGCCCATACACTGGTCGATTTCAGCCATCGATCGATCGGTGGAGGGAGGGAGTTCCATAGAGTAGAGGCAGCTCAGGAGAAGTCCTGGAGCCTCGTGGATGAGCAAGTGATGCGAGGGGTGGGAGGAGCAAAGAGCGCGGGTTGGGGAGTATCTCCGGAAGAGATTGGAGATGTATGAAGGGGAGGTATGGTGGATGGATTTGTATGCCAGGCAGAGCAGTGTAAATGCAACTCTGAAGGGGCCAGTGAAGGGACGGGGGGAGGGGGGGGAGTTCAAAGGCAATGGCAAGGGGTGGAGTCTGGTCTCAGTAAGTTTGGGGAGGATGGCATTGCAGTAGTTCAGACAGGAGATGACCAGAGCATGGACCAGGAGGCTGCTGGTGGAAGTGGGGGGGGGGGGGGTGGGGGGGGGGGGAATAGAGGGTGACACCCAGGCAGAGGGACAGGGCGAAGGACATATTGCCATTACCGTTTTTATTTTTTTTGCAGTTTTGTGTCTTGCTTTTCTGGAGGGTTGTGTAAGTTTAGCCATGTCTTTCTGTTTTGAAACAAACTTCCCAACTTCAAATATCCTTTAAATCTCGCAGACTCATCCAGCCCGACACCCTTACATCCAGCCTGCCCTATTATTATGTATTTATATAATGCTGACATCTCCCGCAGCGCCGTACAGAGTACATAGTCATGTCACTGACTGTCCCTCAGAGGAGCTCACAAGCTAAAGGGGGCCATACACTAGGCGACCAACCAATCGACCATGCAATTCGATTATTATATTCGAATTGGATAGTGCATGCCCGACCGACAAAGTGACCAATTTGGGGACAGAAATTGGCTGCACAGTCGATCGCGCATGTTGGAAAATGTCGGGCCGAGGTCGGTTGGTCAGGTGCGAGGCAGTACGGCAGCCGAATTGCGAACGAGCGACGAGACGACGAAATCCCCACCGCTGCCGCCACAATGTATAAATGTATGCAGTGTGTATACATTACCTGTCCGGTGTCGGCCTCCACGCGGTTTTCGTCCATCTCCGAGTTCCGCATACACGCCGGCGGCGCTCTGACATCACGAAGGCGCATAGCGGCTGACGTCAGACGCTATGCGCTGCTACCGTGTCCGCGGCTTACCCGGCGAGATGGACGGACACCATGCGGAAGCTGCTACAGGACAGGTAGTGTATAAATGCACTACACTACATACATTTATACATTTTGGGGGCAGCGGCTCAGCCGATTCCATGATTATTTCATGCTGAAATCGGATGGGAATCGGCCTGTAGTGTATGGGCAGATTCGATTAGAGACAAATTTGTCTCTTGGTCGAATCTGGCCATATTCGTTCTAATATATGGGCACCTTAATCCTACCACAGTCATAGTCTAATGTCCGCCCATATTATTATTATGTATTTATATAGCACTGACATCTTCTGCAGCAGATTACAGAGTACATAGTCATGTCACTGACTGCTCTCAGAGGAGCTCACAATCTAATCCTACCATAGTCATAGTCTAATGTCCTACCATATTATTATTATGTATTTATATAGCACTGCCATCTCCTGCAGCACATTACAGAGAACATAGTCATGTCACTGACTGTCCTCAGAGGAGCTCACAGTCTAATCCTACCATAGTCATAGTCTAATGTCCTACCATATTATTATTATTATTATGTATTTATATAGGACTGACATCTTCTGCAGCACATTACACAGTACATAGTCATGTCACTGACTGTCCTCAGAGGAGCTCACAATCTAATCCTACCATAGTCATAGTCTAATGTCCTACCATATTATTATTATGTATTTATATAGCACTGACATCTTCTGCAGCACTTTACAGAGTACATAGGCATGTCACTGACTGTCCTCAGAGGAGCTCACAGTCTAATCCTACCATAGTCATAGTCTAATGTCCTACCATATTATTATTATTATTATGTATTTATATAGCACTGACATCTTCTGCAGCACTTTACAGAGTACATAGGCATGTCACTGACTGCTCTCAGAGGAGCTCACAATCTAATCCTACCATAGTCATAGTCTAATGTCCTACCATATTATTATTATGTATTTATATAGCACTGACATCTTCTGCAGCACTTTACAAAGTACATAGGCATGTCACTGACTGTCCTCAGAGGAGCTCACAGTCTAATCCTACCATAGTCATAGTCTAATTCCCTACCATATTATTATTATGTATTTATATAGCACTGACATCTCCTGCAGCACATTACAGAGTACATAGGCATGTCACTGACTGCTCTCAGAGGAGCTCACAATCTAATCCTACCATAGTCATAGTCTAATGTCCTACCATATTATTATTATGTATTTATATAGCACTGACATCTCCTGCAGCAGATTACAGAGTACATAGGCATGTCACTGACTGTCCTCAGAGGAGCTCACAATCTAATCCTACCATAGTCATAGCCTAATGTCCTACCATATTATTATTATTATGTATTTATATAGCACTGACATCTTCTGCAGAACTTTACAGAGTACATAGGCATGTCACTGACTGTCATCAGAGGAGCTCACCATCTAATCCTATCATAGTCATAGCCTAATGTCCTATCATATTATTATTATGTATTTATATAGCACTGACATCTTCTGCAGCACATTACAGAGTACATAGTCATGTCACTGACTGTCCTCAGAGGAGTTCACACTCTAATACCTACCATAGTCATAGTCTAATGTCCTACCATATTATTATTATTTATTTATATAGCACTGACATCTTCTGCAGCACTTTACAGAGTACATAGTCATGTCACTGACTGTCCCCAGAGGAGCTCACAATCTAATCCCTACCATAGTCCTATGTGTATGTATTGTGTAGTGCATGTATTATAGTCCCAACAATGCCAATGAACTTACCCGCATGTTTGTGGGGTGCGGGAGGAGACTGGAGGGGCACGGAGGAAATCCACACAGACACCGGGAGAACATACAAACTCCATGCAGATAGTGTCCTGGCTGGGATTCAAACCGGAGACCCAGCGCTGCAAGGCGAGAGCGCTAACCACTATGCCACTGTGCTGCCTCCTATACATGACATTCACGGGCGGCGGCGGCGGGTTAAAAGGTGGGAGTCTGTTGTGTAGAGGCTCAGGGCACACAGGGGTTAAGGTGTAGGAGGTTGTCGCCCCGGTATCACGTCTGTATTTTACTGCCACTGGTAACCATACAGGACGGCTGAGTAATGAGTTACTTCCATCTGTGCTGGTTCCTCGCGCAGACGCGCCGCGCGATAAATTATTGTTAGGGCGACCACTTTGCAGCCGTAACGATAAAACAAAACAGCAAATTTGCTCTCCATTTTTCTGCATTTTAATTGCCCGACATATTTCAGCGTTTTTATGGCGGTTTTATGCGTATTTACGTATCCCGCCATCCCCGGGCGGCGGGCGGAGGAGCTTCGTCAGCAGCAGATCTCCCAGACACCAGAGGTTTTTCATGTTTACGGCGGAAGATTCGGGGAGCGACAGCCTCGCAGGGCAGCTTTTTATCGCCCGCAACGCCGGCGCTGTTTATTATGTCACATCGGGGGGACGCCAAGATCAACATCCGACCGAAATGTCACAACAGCCCACGCTCGCAGATCCGAAATCTACTCCGCAAAGGGCAAATTTCACATCCCTCATCGCCTACAGAAAACCGCTTTGGTTCATGAAGGATATTCGACAGCAAACGGCTCCACAATTTACTTTTAGACGTCAAAGATACTTTTACGAGTCCTATAATAAATAATAATCCAAACATCTGTATAGCGCTTTTCTCCTTTCGGACTCAAAGCGCTCAAGAGCCGCAGCCACTTGGATGCGCTCAAGAGGTCACCCTGCAATGTCAGGGAGTCTTGCCCGAGTCTTGCCTTACTGAATAGGTACTGACCCTAGCTAGGATTCGAAGCCTGGTCTCCCATGTCAAAGGCGGTGCTCTTATCGTGGACCTGGACTCAGAACTCCTCTCTGCACTAAAAGATACACAGCAGCATAATCACTTTTAACCACTTCAGCCTACCGTGTTGTTTCACCTTATGCATCCGAGCAACATTCACCTTCCACTTGAAACAAAAAGAAAAACCGAGAGCCCAATATAGTGCAGTAAGTCTAACAATTGTTGGCGAAATAATTAACAGATGTGGATATACTCACAAACACGGGTTACCACATAGGCAACCACTTGAACTGCAGGTGGGGAGTATTAGAACCTGACCCCACTCAGGTTTAAGAAGTCGCTCTCTGTAGATAGAAAGAAGGGGACAGTCCCCTCCACCCAAGGTGGACTATATACTGTGCAAATTTGGACAGAGGCGCCAGGCAGGTTAAAATGATCTAAAAACAACTAAAAAGGAGGAGTACAGGTGGACTTACCTCCTGAAATGATGGACAATCAAGATTGTTCAAATCGCAAATAACAATTTATTTTGGCACTCCGCAACGCGTTTCGCAGGTATAACCCGCTTCATCAGGCAAGGAGTGCAAGCTCAAAAAGGTCCAATAGTGGCAATGCGCCTCTGTCAGAGGACAGAGGCGCATTGCCACTATTGGACCTTTTTGAGCTTGCACTCCTTGCCTGATGAAGCGGGTTATACCTGCGAAACGCGTTGCGGAGTGCCAAAATAAATTGTTATTTGCGATTTGAACAATCTTGATTGTCCATCATTTCAGGAGGTAAGTCCACCTGTACTCCTCCTTTTTAGTTGTTTTTAGATCATTTTAACCTGCCTGGCGCCTCTGTCCAAATTTGCACAACTTTCACCTTCCATTCATTCGCCAATAACTTTATCACTACTTATCACAATGAAATGATCTATATCTTGTTTTATCTGCCCCCATTTAGGCTTTCTTTGGGTGATACATTTTGCTAAGATTTATTTTATTCTAAATACAGTTTAACAGGAAGATTAAGAAAGAAATGGAAAAAAATTATTTCTCAGTTTTTGGCCATTATAGTTTGACATTAATACATGCTACAGTAATTAAAGCCCATTTAATTTATTTGCCCATTTGTCCCGTTTATGACACCGTTTAAATTATATCCCTATCACAATGTATGGCGCCAATATTTTATTTGGAAATAAAGGTGCATTTTTTCAGTTTTGCGTCCATCACTTATTACAAGCCCATAATTTAAAGAGAGTCTGTAACAAAATTTTCAGCCTTATTTCTTCTATCCTATAAGTTCCTATACCTGTTCTAATGTGCTCTGGATTACTGCTGCCTTTTCTAGTTGCACTGTGTCTGTAATAAATCTAATCTTTTCTTTGTCAAGCCTTGTCAAGGCAGAGAGGAATGCACTGCTCTGCTGTGATAGGGAGAAGTTATACACACCTCCTCCACGCCCCCTGCAGGCTCTGTGTGTGTGCTGTGTGTATGAGTCAGACAAGGTCTCTGCTCACAGCCAGCGTCTGCAGGCTCAGGAGCTGTGACCTTGTGAACAGCTGTGAGTGCAGAAAGATTAGTGCAGAGCCCAGACAAGCAGCTAAGGCAACAAGTGGGAGTAACATTCAAGCAATCAAATCACGTTTGAGAGGAGCCTCTGCAAACAGGCACCGGCGCTGAAGATGTATTTTTTGTTTGGCGGCCATCTTCATTGTTTACAAAAACAATGAATAAGGCCTCTTTCACAGTGGGACGGTGCGTTTGATGCGACGTTAAGGTTGCATAACATTCCCCTAATGCAACGCATTGAACGACTATAACTTTGACATATAGTACATTCTTTAGCCCTGCGTTTGGTGCGCCGTTTTCGTCGCAATGTGATGGAACGAAAACGGCGCATGCGTTACATTAAAAAAAAAAAAAACATTACTGAGCATGTGCAACACACATAACACAGCAGATTTCTTGCTAAACGCACAGCATGCAGCACTTTCTAATATTGCTACACGTTGCACACAACGCAATGTGTGCACTGTGAATGTCACACAGACTTAATATTGCTGTGCATTAGTCCACGTTAAAACATTTCCTAACATGCGACTTTAACGTCGCACGGTGAAACAGGCCTAAACCAGTGATTTTATCACCAAGAAAGCAACGGGGAGCGGCGAAAATGTCACAGAGGGGGCTAGGAGACGACAACTAACAGGCTGGTACGTTTATTTATGTAAGATTTTCACAGTACAGATTATCTTAAAAAAAAAAACAACAACATTAATATACCTTACTACCTACATATTGGAGAAGTTTAGTCCCAAAGGTAGCTTTTTATGTATTTTTTATTTTATTTTATTTTTTACAAAAAAATGTTGGTGTAGCTACTGAGGAGTGTGGAAGGTAAGGGACTATCTTTAACAGTAAAAAAAATGTTATCTGGACATTTTTATTTCCAGATGTAATTTTACTATTTGGCCACAAGATGCCCTCGGAGCTTACTTCTGCACGCCTAGTATCACTACGCAGGCGGAAGTAAAGCGTGGAAGGGGATTTATGAAAGACGGAGCCGTCTCGCTGACAGTGTCGGTCTTTCATACGGAGACTTAGATGAATGAATAGGAACTGTGTTCCCATTCATTGATCTCCGGGACAACGGAAGGTGGCGGGAGCATGCGTGATCACGCGCTAGGCTCAGCGGCAGCAGGGCAGGCCAGGGCCGGGCCGAGGCATAGGCTGGAGAGGCTCCAGCCTCAGGGCGCAGTGTGGGAGGGGGCGCAGAATTCATTCAGCTGTCATTCCTAATTGTGTTTGAAGCAGAAAGAAATAAGAAAAGGGGATACATGGCAGTGACTGCAAGCCATATAACTAGATATTAAGGTGTTGGGGAGGTTGTGGGCCCTGTGGCGCTCTTAGTCTAACAGCAATCAGTGTGTGATGGCTGGGGTGGTAGGGATGGAGGGGCGCACTTTGGTGTCTCAGCCTTGGGTGCTGGAGGACCTTGTCCCGGCTCTGGGGCAGGCTATCTGGACGGATATATCCGTCCAGATAGACCTAAGTGGTTAAACAAAAAAACATTTCTTTGTTACAGCCGATACAAATCCTAAAATAAATCTGCACTGTTTCTACTTCGTGATTCATGGAAGCAGACATATTGTTTACAGCCTGTGCTTTGAAATAAGGCTTATCTGCTGATGTGCCATAGGCCGTCATGTGACAAAGGGGGGGGGGAGATCAAATTACTACTAGAGATTAGACACAAATGAGGGGGAATTGCACAGGCTAAACTCTTTAAATTCATACAGGGTGCATTTCTGTTATGCATTCCTTGTGTCCTGAGCAAGAGTTCGGGTCCACTTTAACCAGTACACTATCCAGCCACTACTAGTCCTGGTGAATTAGGCTGGGGTCACACTATCACAAAACAACTGCATGCAGCTCGTTTGCATTCTCTCAACGCAGCCGATAGAACAAACACTTTCAGGGGCCGTTCACACTGGGCTGGTGCAGCGGGGTAATTGTACCGCAACCCACCGCAGCCCAATGAAAGTCTTCGGAGCCGTTCATAGCGATGCGATGTGGCGCAATGTGACAGAAGTGACTTTTTGCCGCATCCCCGACGCCATGATAGAGCTACGTTACCGCGCAGTTCTGCGGCCACGTGGGGCAGACCAGAACTCATGTAAGTCTACGGCGATGCAGGTGCGTGTGAGATCCCGCCGCAAGTTTTAAGCATCGCGCATCCGCGGAAGCATATTTTTCGCAATACGCTTCAGCCACAGGAAAGCTTGTCCGGGTGCCAGACCTTGTGTGTCTCCAAAAAGAGGCCTGTTTTTGACGGTGCACAGAGCCGGGCCGAGGCATAGGCTGGAGAGGCTCCAGCCTCAGGGCGCAGTGTAGGAGGGGGGCGCACAATTCATTCAGCTGTCATTCCTAATTGTGTTTAAAGCAGAAAGAAATAAGAAAAGGGGATACATAGCAGTGACTGCAAGCCAGATAACTAGGGATGAAGGTGTTGGGGAGGTTGTGGGCCCTGTGGCACCTCTTAGTCTAATAGCAATCAGTGTGTGACGGCTGGGGTGGCAGGGATGGAGGGGCGCACTTTGGTGTGTCAGCCTTGGGTGCTGGAGGACCTTGTCCCGGCCCTGACGGTGCAGTCCCCGGTTCACACCGCTAATACTAAGGTCTGAGTTAGGGATGATCAAAGATATGCGAATTCTTCCGAGTTGATGCAAATTTTTATGCAAATGTATGCAGTTTGAATATAGATCAATCAATTTAAACCTGGGTTTAAATTGATTGGTCCATTTTCAACCTCAGGGGTGTAACAATAGACCCTGCAAGGGATGCAGCCAAGGGGGGAGGGAGAATTTTTTTTTCCTGTCCTAAGAGACTGACAACTAGGAACACGGAGAGAGAAAAAACTTTCTGCTCTCTGTACAATTGCTCTAATGAATGCAACTGCTCAGCCACTGATAAGGAATCATACAAAGTTTTGCAGACAAATATTTGTAGACAGTCCCTATTCAGTGTGCAGCAGGCTCTTGTGTACAGAGCCTAGCCCCAACCTCTTAACCCTTCCCTAAGTGCTCTGTACTGTAGTGCTGTTTGAGAAGTCTGCATCTGAGATGGACAGAGTGAGTGTGATAAGCTGATTCTGGGGGTGCGTTTTCTGCACACCAGGGGCCATATGCAATTCACGTTTTCACCTGAGTTTTCTCCTATGAGAAAAAATTTGATCTTCCCTGGTTGTGTGTATGTTTTTACTTTCACTTTGAGAATGACCAACAGCATCTCACACATGTTCCCAATCAACGATCAGTGTACTATCCGGAGCAGGTGCAAACAAGTGCGCAGGGGGGAATTGCTGCGAGCTACTGAAGCTAAGATGAAGTCTCCAGGGGTGTAGATATACTGTAGCCACTCTATTAGGTGGTTAAAGGGAAGGTCCAAGCAAAATAAAAAAATTAGTTTCACTTACCCGGGGCTTCTACCAGCCCCATGCAGCCATCCTGTGCCCTCGTAGTCACTCACTGCTGCTCCAGTCCCCCGCTGGCAGCTTTCCGACCTCGGAGGTCGGCGGGCCGCATCGCGTACGTTTTTACGCATTCCCACTAGTGCAAGAACATTAACACATACATTTTTACGCATTACTAGCTCAATGCGTAAAAATGTACGCATAGAACCAGTAACGCGTAAAAATGTATGTGTTATTGTTCCTGCACTAGCGGGAATGCGTATAAACGTACGCGATGCGGCCCGCCGACCTCCGAGGTCGGAAAGCTGCCAGCGGGGGACTGGAGCAGCAGTGAGTGACTACGAGGGCACAGGATGGCTGCATGGGGCTGGTAGAAGCAAAACTAGCTGGTGGCGGGGGACTGGAGCAGCAGTGAGTGACTACGAGGGCACAGGATGGCTACATGGGGCTGGTAGAAGCCCCAGGTAAGTGAAACTAATTTTTTTATTTTGCTTGGACCTTTCCTTTAAAGGACACTTAAAGTGAGAGTGATATGGAGGCTGCCATATTTATTTCCTTTTAAACAATGCACATTGCCTGGCAGTCCTGCTGATTCTCTGCCTCTAATACTTTTAGCCCTAGACCCTGATTAAGCATGCAGCAGATCCAGTGTTTCTGACTTTCAAGTATGACTAGATTCGCTGCATGCTTGTTTCATGTGTGTGGTCAGGGCCGGTTCTCTCATGAAGCAAGGTGAAACATTTGCATAGGGTGCTGAGATTACATGGGCAGCATGTTTGAACTGTGTTTACACTAACAGCATGCAGTCAGAGTAGAAGGAGACGCGAGAGGAGAGCAAGGTGAAGAGGTCATCACTGGGGAAAAGCAACTTGTTGTGCTGTGTGAGGAGTCTGACAGTGAGTGAGGAGGGGGGAGGCAGGAGAGCATCATTGGGGAAAAGCAGCTTGTTGTGCTGTGTTAGGAGTCTGACAGTGAGTGAGGAGGGGGGAGGCAGGAGAGCATCATTGGGGAAAAGCAGCTTGTTGTGCTGTGTGAGGAGTCTGACAGTGAGTGAGGAGGGGGGGAGGCAGGAGAGCATCATTGGGGAAAAGCAGCTTGTTGTGCTGTGTGAGGAGTCTGACAGTGAGTGAGGAGGGGGGAGGCAGGAGAGCATCATTGGGGAAAAGCAGCTTGTTGTGCTGTGTGAGGAGTCTGACAGTGAGTGAGGAGGGGGGAGGCAGGAGAGCATCATTGGGGAAAAGCAGCTTGTTGTGCTGTGTGAGGAGTCTGACAGTGAGTGAGGAGGGGGGAGGCAGGAGAGCATCATTGGGGAAAAGCAGCTTGTTGTGCTGTGTGAGGAGTCTGACAGTGAGTGAGGAGAGGGGAGGCAGGGGAGCAGCAGTGTCTCATTTGACTTGCACAGCAATTGTCAGGTGCTGTGTGATCATTGCAAATTGGGGGTGGGGGGCATCCTCACAAATATGCCTCAGGCAGAAAATAGTCTAGAACCGGCCCTGTGTGTGATTCTGACATTACTGATGCATGAAAGATCAAAAGGACTGCCAAGCAACTGCCATTGTTTAAAAGGAGATAAATATGGCAGCCTCCATATCACTCACTTTAGTACAGTGAAGTGGAAGGGGAGAAGGGACTCTGGAGCACTGGAGAGAACAGAGGACACTCCCAGTCAGAAGCTTTGCTTAGGCGAGTTGAGGGGCGCAGGTTTTTGGATTGCATTTTCTCCGATTTGCTGGCTTTGCTCCTCGGGGTGAGCACAGAGGTGGGGAGGTTCCTGGAATCGCTCCACACTCTGGGGGAATCTCCTCCGCTGTCACGTAAGTGGAGGTGACAGCGTGACATCCGCACAATATTTGGGTCATCTGAGTCATGGCGGGCGCATCGACGGCCGAGTGGCGGTAATAAATCTCTGTCAGGCCTTGTGGTCTGGTGACATTCTCTCCCGTGAAGGGCGAGCGAGCTGGCGGCTGAGATAGCTTCGCATTTCATCGCAGGGCGCGCTGCCCGGACGCCGAGGAAGACTAGCGTCATTCTTCCCGCGAGCAGCCGCATGACTCCTGGGAGCGCCCGCCGTGACAGCGCCAAGACCTGAACCTCACTCGCTGCTTACTGTGGCTTCGTCCCCAAACCGGGAACAAAGGGGACCTGTGTCAGGCAGCTCAGGTCCCAAGAGCTGACACTCTACACATCACAAAACGCAGTCGCCTCAGCCCTGAGCCACGAGAGGCTGCGCAAGCGGGCAAAACAGTCACCACAGTGATTTCTCAAAAATAGCACTGGATTATCACAATAAAGCATTTACTATTGTTATGACTATCAGTTTGGTGCACGCTGCGCACAGGAATGTTGGGGAAAGTTTGTAAACACATAGGGAAGGTGTAATCGGAGCAGAGATGGATGGAGATGTAATGGGCCCGCATGTCAATTAGCGCACAGGAGATTTGGGCACAGCCGGCGCCACCATAGGCTGTAATAGAAATGACGGCTATAGCGGCGTGGACCTGGAGGGGGAACAGTAGTTAATGCAGCCGGGACTTGTGCAGCAGCAGCGTGACCCGTATATCGGCTGTATCCTGCGCCCAAATCTCCTGGCGGTGATTTCTCTCGTATGCTCAAGGTAGTACATTTGGGGGCATACATCAAATAAGGGAGCGGGATATAGCTAAAATCTTAAGATATTGTCCGTAACTATTTTTATCGTTTATTCAGCTTTGTCTGAGATGGAATGATAAATATGTTAAAATAACGGTTATAAAATCGCTAAATATCGTCTATAGCAATGAAAATGAAAATATAGTTACAGTCAAAATAAACATAGAAAAGCATTGGTAAATATTACTAATATTTTATTACAACTAAACCTAATGCTACTCTCACATAGAACCCTCCCTCTACCGATGCCCTAACCCTAAGACTCCCCCTGGTGGTGCCTAACCCTAAGATCCCCCCCCCGGTGGTGCCTAACCCTAAGACCCCCCTGGTGCTGCCTAACCGTAAGACCCTCCCAGTGATGCCTAACCCTAAGACTCCCCTGGTGCTGCCTAACCGTAAGACCCTCCCAGTGATGCCTAACCCTAAGATCCCCCCAGTGGTGCCTAACCCTAAGACCCCCCCCTGGTGGTACCTAACCCTAAACCCCCCTGGTGGTGCCTAACCCCCCCCTAGTGGGGGACTCATGGTGCCTAGCCCAGGTGGTGCCTAACCATAAAACTCCCCCGGTAGTGCCTAACCCTAAGACTCCCTGGTAGTGCCTAACCCCCCCCCCCCCCTCCCGGTGGTGCCTAACCCTAAGACCCCCCACTGGTGGTGCCTAACCCTAAACTTCCCCTGGTGGTGCCTAACCCCCCTGGTGGTGCCTAAGAAGGTGGCAGGTGGGCCACTTGAACCCACTAGGCCTCAGGCACCTGCCTAGGGTGCCTGGTGGATGAGCCTGCTCTGAGAGGCGCTTGGCTGTATACCAGACCCTTACTAGTGTGCTCTCCTTGTTTTGCCTAATGAAGCAGGATTGTGCCTGCGAAACGTGTTGTAATTTGGAGTACCTATTAATGCTGTTTTTTGTATGAAATAACAGAATTGTGTCTGTTTGGTTTACGGGGGTGGGGGTGGGGGGTGGTTATCCTATTTTGGCGCCTCTGTGTCTACACCATAGTAGAGAAAATGTCATGTGTGTCAGTACGTATGTGTATGTAAATACTGTATATGTGTGAGTGTATATAAGCAAGGGAGAGTAAATAAGTGGGTTTGCGATCCACAAACCATACCTCTCAACTTTTTGAGATAAGAAAGAGGGAAGACCTAAGCCACACCCCTAATCACACCCTGCCACGCCCCTAGTCACGCATACCATAAGGATTTCATAAAAAAAAAAGATGTTACATAATTCAAACCACACTGGTCCTTTCTATCCTGGATCATTTTCCTTCATATTAACACATGAAAATAAGAAATGTATCGATGGGAATAAAGTTTAGTCAATTAAACACCCTTTTCAGTACATAAAATACATCTATTTACACAGATCTGTACATCAGTACTGAAGGAGGGACAGACAGATGAGTAAGAAAGAGTGACAGAGGGACCAGAGGCAATCTAAACAACATTTGACTCCACTCATGACCACAACCACTGATGTGTGGCCACGCCCATTTTGTCCAGGGGAGGGGGAGCAAAAATGCCCCGGGCGTTACGCCTCTGACGGGGACTGGGTCACCAAGGAGGGGCTGTCCCTCTAAAAGTGGTACAGTTGGGAGCTCTGGCAGAGGCACCACCGTGGGAAGTCAGATACAAATCTGCCGTGATGAAGACGTAGGATAAGTATGATGCTCGAACAACTAGCACACTGTACACATATCAGCAGAGGCAGCTCGTGCGGTACTATCTCTGGCATCTGCTGGATAATGGTATCACCGGCTGCCGGATTGCCACGCGGTGGATTACTGGATGTAGCAGCCTTGGTTGGGTTTAAGTGGACCTGAACTCTTGCACAGGACAGAAGGAAAACAGAGAGAAATGCCCCCTGTATGTATTTAGAGAGTTTAGCCTGTCTAATTCCCTCTCATGTATGTCTAATCACTAGTTGTAATCTGATCTCTCAGCTGTGTCACATGGCTGCCTATGGCGGAGATGGCAACTAAGCTCATTTGAAAGCACAGGCTGTAAACCATATGTCTGCTTCCATGAATCAGGAAGTAGAAACTGCAGATTTATTTCAGGATTTGCATCAGCTTTAATAAAGAAATGTTCTTTTTATTTAAAAGGGCAATATAGCAAAAAAATCGTAAAATTTAAAATATGTGCAAACATAGACAAACAAGAAGTACGTTTCTGTCCAGAGTAAAATGAGCCATAAATGACTTTTCTCCTATGTTGCTGTCACTTACAGTAGGTAGTAGAAATCTGACAGAAGTGACAGGTTTTGGACTAGTCCATCTCTTCATGGGGGATTCTCAGCAAGGCTTTTATTCTTTATAAATATATTCCCTGAAAAGGATTTAAAGAAAACCTGTACTGAAAATAAAAGTCAAAATAAGCACACACAAGTCATACTTACCTTCCATGTAGTCTACTCCTCAGTGTCTTTCTCCTGTCCCGCGTCCTGTTTGTTCACTGTGATCAAGGGAATTTTCCATCCTCCATTTTGAAAATAGCCATTACCCCATAACAGCTTTCTGGTCAGCACACAGTTAAACTGTAACATTGCCCACTTGAGCCATAGGGAAACATGGACATTACCTGGTACATCCGTTTTCCTCTCAGCTATAACCGACAGCAACCGATATATTTCAGATCTGACAAAATATTGTCAGAACTGGAAGGGATAATTGTCAGAAGAAAATGGTGAGCTTCTGAGAGGAACTGATGGCAAGGTAACTATGTAATGTTCATTTGAAGTTACCTCGTGTTTATTTTAAATATTTTTACTCAGTACAGGTTCTCTTTAAACAATGATGCTGGCCAGCTTCCCTGCTCGCTTCTCAAGATTTTTGGCAGTTGGACAGAGCAACTGCCATTCACTAAGTGCTTTTGAAAATAAATAAATCCCTGAAAATCTCCCTGAAGATCTCCTATGAAGAGATGGACTTGTCCAAAACCTGTCGCTTCTGTCAGAGTTCTATCACCTACTGTAAGTGACAGCAACATGAGAGAAAAGCAATTTTTGGCTAATTTTACTCTGGAAAAAAACATACTTCTTATTTGTATGTTTGCACAAATTTTACAATGTTTCGCCATAGTGCCCTTTTAAAGGTTATTATGCTGTAGCATGTAGAGCAGAGAGGACTTCTGGGTTTAGCTCCGCGGTTTCCCATCACACCGCGCATATAAACAGTTCAGCGCGGACGCGTTTATTTACTCGCCTTCGGCTGCCCCTTATCACAAGGGCACTGTTCAGCGGGTCACAGAGCCAGATTGTGCCGCGAGCCAACAGCCCCGGCCACCAGCCAGACGCAGCCCTGTTATCCTAACCTGTCCACCGCGGCTACGGGGAAACTGAGGAACGACACGGCGCCAACAGCACTGAACACCACGCATCACAGGGACGCCCGGCTTAACTCTACAGCAGCCAATTCATCTAGAAGCTTGCAAGTGCTCCAGGACAATTTATTTTATCACTTTTTTATTTCTTGTTACATTTCCCCGCTTCTAATTAGCACTGCTGTAATGTGTATTTATGACCATTTGTCACTAGGGGGCAGTGTGTGACAATAACAGAGGACTTCTTTCAGTTCCTATCAGTGTTGCCAACTCATCCCTTTAAATTATGGACACATATGAATTATACAGGTTTTGTGGCTAGGAAGATGCAGTTAAGGTACTGATTATGTGCAAATAGCCGTAGAACTTGTATAACTTAGATGTGTCAGTAATTAAAGGGATGAGTTGGCAACACTGGTTCCTATATCCTCTAGCAGCAAGACATCAAAGCATTCCAAGAATTTACAGTACAAGTTCTGCCTGATGAGGTCAAACGAGATAATTCCTTTGAAGCTGCTAATGAGTTAAAAGGAAATAAACATGGCAACCGCCATATCCCTCTCACTTTAGTTGTACTTTAAGTTGTGTTTGCAGCTGAAGGAGATGACTTAGTTTGGGGATCCTCCCCTCTTCTCGCGCTCCGTAGGCTGCTGCCTGTATGTTCTGTGTATGGGGGTCCCCCCCTCTTCTCGCTCTCCGCAGGCTGCTGCCTGTATGTTCTGTGTTTGCGGATCCCCCCTCTTCTTACTCTCCGTAGGCTGCTGCCTGTATGTTCTGTGTATGGGGATCCCCCCCTCTTCTCGCTCTCCGCAGGCTGCTGCCTGTATGTTCTGTGTTTGCGGATCCCCCCTCTTCTCACTCTCTGTAGGCTGCTGCCTGTATGTTCTGTGATTGAGGATCCCTCCCTCTTCCTGCGCTCCGTAGGTCGCTGCCTGTATGCTCTGTGTCTGAGCCCCCCCTCTTCTCACACTCTGTAGCCTGCTGCCTGTATGTTCTGTGTTGGGAAATCCTCCCCCCTCTTCCTGCGCTCCGTAGGCTGCTGCCTGTATGCTCTGTGTTTGGGGATCCCCCCTCTTCTCGCACTCCGTAGGCCGCTGCCTGTATGTTCTGTGTTTGGGGATCCCCCCTCTTCTTGCGCTCCGTAGGCTGCTGCCTGTATGTTCTGTGTTTGTGGATTGGAAACGGCTGCTCTGCCGGAGAAAGGTACAATTGGAAGGAATAAAACCACAAATCACTTCACCCCGAATTAATACCTCAGCCTCCATTTATTCACTTGTTTAAAATCTGCCTCACAGATAATTAAAGTACCGAGAAAATTCAATTTATTTCCCCCTTGGGCTGAGAATGATGTTTGTGCAGAAAAATCAAATACAACATGGAGCCCGAACCAGCCGGAGCCGCCGCATATTAATATCGCCAGCAGCTGTTTAATATGTTTATTTGGAGTTAATTCTCTGTCAATAATTAGCAGACTGAACTGTGACTCCCCGAGGCCCACCGAGGGGCCCCGGACTGTGCATAGGGCAATCTGGGCTGTGCAGCTAACTAAAGGCCTCTGATGGTGTCAGACGATGTATGGGCAGATCGGCCAAGCGACAAATCCCTCTCTGATCCAATCTGATCGCAGAGAGAGATCTGTCGGCTGCCAATACACCACAGGCCGATTCCTGAGCGATTTCAGCATGAAGTCTCTCAGTAATCATCCTTGTGATGCAGCATCTGCAATCCCCTGCGCTGTCGCCCCCTCTGGCAGTATATATATCCGGCACTGGCTCTGGGCAGCACCGCAATCCGCTTACACATGGTTGCTGGGGTAACGTGGCCAACGTTTGTGACACACATGCCCACGTTACTCCAGCATGTGGGGCGCTTGTACACGGTTTGCGGTGGAGCCCAGAGCCATCGGCAGACATGGACAGGTAAAGCATACTGCACGGGGGGCACATTTTACATTAAAGAGAATCTGTACTGTCTGATTTGTACAATAAAAAAAAACATACCAATCGAGTCACTGTGATCTCCTGGATCCCTCTTTACTGTTTCTGCCACGATCCTGACTTTTAATCGCCAGTTTTAGGCAGAAAACAAAAACTATGGCTGTTAACCAGGAAGTGATGTATGTGTGTGTGTGTGTGTGTGTGTGTGTGTGTGTGTGTGTGTGTGTGTGTGTGTGTGTGTGTGTGTGTGTGTGTGTGTGTGTGTGTGTGTGTGTGTGTGTGTGTGTGTGTGTGTGTGTGTGTGTGTGTGTGTGTGTGTGTGTGTGTGTGTGTGTGTGTGTGTGTGTGTGTGTGTGTGTGTGTGTGTGTGTATATATATATATATATATATATATATATACATACACACTAGCTGATTGCCTGGCGTTGCCCTGGTAGGTATTTGGCTGGTGTTGGCTCTGCATACTTTTTCTATATCACACAATTACTCAATGACCAAGTTTGTGAGCTTTGCAGTATTTGGTATCAATAATTTGCATTGAAATGAAAAAAAAAAACTGATTGGCTGTTTGTGGCTCCACCCCCTTTTCTGAATTTGAACCCCAGTCACCCAATAACCAACTGTACCAGGTTTGAGGCCTGTGCCATTAACAGTGCAAGAATGGTAGCAATTAAATATTCCCCTTGAAAAGCAATAGGTGAAGTTTGATTAACTTTTGTAGGCTCCACCCACTTTTCTGAATATTAATCCCAGTCACCCAGTGACCAACTGTGCAAAGTTTAAAAACCCTGCCATCAACAGTGTAAGAATGGCTGCAGTTTACATGTTCCCAGTGAAATTTGTATTTGTCTCCACCCATTGATGACTCGGCGTTGCCCGGGTATGTATTTGGCTGGTGTTAGCTCCACCCCATTTCTAACCCTAACGCACAAACACTCAATGACCAAGTTTGTGAGCTTTGGAGTCCTTGGCATCAATAATTTTTATATTCCCATAGAAATTAAACAAATCTGATGGGCTGTTTGTGGCTCCGCCCCTCTCCAGCATTTGAACCCCAGTAACTCAATGACCAACTGTAGCAGGTTTGTGGCATCTGCTATTAACAGTGTAAAAATGGCAGCAATTTAAATATTCCACTTGAAAAACCACAGGTGAATTTTGCTGGCTATTATAGGCTCCACCCACTTCCCTGAATATTAATCTCAGTCACCCAGTGACCATCTGGGCAAAGTTTGAGAACCCTGCCATAAACAGTGTAAGAAGGGCTGCAGTTTATATTTTCCCAGTGAAATTTGGTTTTGGTTCCGCCCACTATTTGTAACCTAGACACACAGTCACTCAATGACCAAGTTTGTGAGCTTTGGGGTCCTTGGCATCAATAATTTGTATTTTCCCATGAAATGAAACAAATCTAATTCACTGTTTGTGGCTCTGTTCCCTTTTCTGAATTTGATCCCCAGTGACCCAATGACCAACTGTACCAGGTTTGAGGCTTGTGCCATTAACAGTGCAAGAATGGCATCAATTTTAATATTCTACTTGAAAAGAGATATGTGATTTTTGATTGGCATTTGTAGGCACCACCCACTTTTCTGAATATTAATCCCAGTCACCCAGTAACCAGCTATGCTAAGTTTGAGAACCCTGCCATTAACAGTGAAGAAGAGCTGCAGTTTACAATTTCCTCGAAAAATCTGTTTTTAACTCCACCCACTTTTTGTAACCTGGACACTCAGTCACTACTCAATGACCAAGTTTGTGAGCTTTTGGGCTCCTGGCATCAAAATTGTGCTAATGTAAGCAGTTTATCCAGCAAATAATTCTGGCTGTTTTTTGCTCCACCCCTTTACTGAATTTGAACCCCAGACACTTAACGACCGACTGTAGCAGGTTTGAGGCCTCTGCCATTAACAGTGTAAGAATGGCTGCAGTTTCAATATTTCCCTTAAAAATCAAAAGGTGAATTTTGATTGGCTGCTGTAGGCTCCACCCACTTTCCTGAATATTAGTCCAAGTCACCCAGTGGCCAACTGTGTGACGTTTGAGAACCCTGCCAATAACAGAATGGCTGAAATCAATCTAACACATCTGATTGACTGTTTGTGGCTCCACCCCTTTAGTGAATTTGGACCCCAGTCACCCAATGACTGACTGTATTAGGTTTGAGGCCTCTGCCACTAACAGTGTAAGAATGGTAGCAATGTGAATATTCCCCTTGAAAATCAATTGGTAAATTGTGTTTGGCTGTTTCATCCCAGTCACCCAGTGGCCAATTGTGTAAAGTTTGGGAACCCTGCCATGTTAAAAATGTAGTTGTTGGCACCGCCCACTTTTTCTAACCTTGACATACAGTCACTAAATTATCAAGTTTATCAGCTTTGGGGTCCTTGGTATCAATACTTTGTATATTCCCATTTAAAAATAAACAAATCTTATTGGCTGTTTGTGGCTCCACCCCTTTCTGAATTTGGGTCATAGTCACCCAGTAACCAACTGTACCAGGTTTGAGGCATCTGCTTTTAACAGTATAGGAGAATGGTAGCAGCTTAAATATTCCCTTTGAAAATCAAAAGGTGAATTTTTATTGGCTGTTGTAGGCTCCACCCACCTTCCAAAATCTTAATCTCAATCACCCAATGACCAACTGTGCAAAGTTTGAGAACCCTGCCATTAACGATGTAAGAATGGCTGCAGTTTATACTTTCCCAGTAAAAGTTGGTTTTGGCCCCGCCCACTTTTTGTAACCTTGACACACAGTCACTCAATGACCACGTTTGTGAGCTTTCAGGTTCCTGGCATCAAAAATGTGTGAATGGAAGCAGTTTATCCACCAAGGAAATCTGATTGGCTGTATGTGGCCCCGCCCCTTTAGTGAATTTGGACCCCAGTCACCCAATGACAGACTGTAGCAAGTTTGAAGCCTCTGCCATTAACAGTGTAAGAATAGCAGCAGTTTAAATAGCAGAAAATCAATAGGTGAATTTTGATTGGCTGTTGTAGGCTCCACCCATTTTATTGAATCTTAATTGCATTCACCCAGTGACCAAGTGTGCCAAGTTTGAGAAACCTGCAATTAATCTAAGAATGGCTGCAGTTTATATTTTCCCATTTAAAATGAACGGCTGAAATTTGATTGGCTGTTTTATGCTCCACCCACTTTTCCTGGATTTGTAACCTCGGTCACCAAGTGACCAACTGTGCCAAGTGCGGGGACTCTGGCTTGATTACTGTGAGAATGGCAGCCTTTTACATTTTTTCCATTGACTTGAATAGGTGAACTCTGATTTGCTGTTTGTAGCTCCGCCCATGTGTGCAGGGGGGCCGCGAGACCCCCAGAACATATCATCCCAGGTAGTAAGGGATCTGTGTACCAAGTTTCGTTCAAACTGGTGAAGGCGTTTTCGAGTGATTGCGGCACATACACAGGCACACACACACACACACACACACACATACATACATACATACATACATACGATTTTATATATACAGGATCTTCTCAAAAAATTAGCATATTGTGATAAAGTTCATTATTTTCTGTAATGTACTGATAAACATTAGACTTTCATATATTTTAGATTCAAATACACACAACTGAAGTAGTTCAAGCCTTTTATTGTTTTAATATTGATGATTTTGGCATACAGTTCATAAAAACCCAATTTCCTATTTCAAAAAATTAGCATATTTCATCCGACCAATAAAAGAAAAGTGTTTTTAAAACAAAAAAAGTCAACCTTCAAATAATTATGTTCAGTTATGCACTCAATACTTGGTCGGGAATCCTTTTGCAGAAATGACTGCTTCAATGCAGCGTGGCATGGAGGCAATCAGCCTGTGGCACTGCTCAGGTGTTATGGAGGCCCAGGATGCTTCGATAGCGGCCTTAAGCTCATCCAGAGTGTTGGGTCTTGCGTCTCTCAACTTTCTCTTCACAATATCCCACAGAGTCTCTATGGGGTCAGGTCAGGAGAGTTGGCAGGCCAATTGAGCACAGTAATACCTTGGTCAGTAAACCATTTACCAGTGGTTTTGGCACTGTGAGCAGGTGCCAGGTCGTGCTGAAAAATGAAATCTTCATCTCCATAAAGCTTTTCAGCAGATGGAAGCATGAACCCACTTTTGAACCAGAAACAGCGGCAGAAGCGCCTGACCTGGGCTACAGAGAAGCAGCACTGGACTGTTGCTCAGTGGTCCAAAGTACTTTTTTCGGATGAAAGCAACTTTTACATGTCATTCAAGATGCCAGAGTCTGGAGGAAGACTGGGGAGAGGGAAATGCCAAAATGCCTGAAGCCCAGTGTCAAGTACCCACAGTCAGTGATGGTCTGGGGTGCCATGTCAGCTGCTTGTGTTGGTCCACTGTGTTTTATCAAGGGCAGGGTCAATGCAGCTAGCTATCAGGAGATTTTGGAGCACTTCATGCTTCCATCTGCTGAAAAGCTTTGTGGAGATGAAGATTTCATTTTTCAGCACGACCTGGCACCTGCTCACAGTGCCAAAACCACTGGTAAATGGGTTACTGACCATGGTATTACTGTGCTCAATTGGCCTGCCAACTCTCCTGACCTGAACCCCATAGAGAATCTGTGGGATATTGTGAAGAGAAAGTTGAGAGAGGCAAGACCCAACACTCTGGATGAGCTTAAGGCCGCTATCGAAGCATCCTGGGCCTCCATAACACCTGAGCAGTGCCACAGGCTGATTGCCTCCATGCCACGCCGCATTGAAGCAGTCATTTCTGCAAAAGGATTCCCGACCAAGTATTGAGTGCATAACTGAACATAATTATTTGAAGGTTGACTTTTTTTGTTTTAAAACTTTTCTTTTATTGGTCGGATGAAATATGCTAATTTTTTAAGATGGGAAATTTGGGTTTTCATGAGCTGTATGCCAAAATCATCAATATTAAAACAATAAAAGGCTTGAACTACTTCAGTTGTGTGTATTTGAATCTAAAATATATGAAAGTCTAATGTTTATCAGTACATTACAGAAAATAATGAACTTTCACAATATGCTAATTTTTGAGAAGATCCTGTATATATAGATATATTCAAATCCCAGCCAGGGCACTATCTGTGTCTGTGTGGGTTTCCTCCGGGCACTCCGGTTTCCTCCCACATCCCAAAAACATACAAATAAGTTAATTGGCTCCCCCCTAAATTGGTCCTAGACTACAGTACTTACACTACTTAATATAGACATATGACAATGGTAGGAATTAGATTGTGAGCTCCTTTGAGTGACAGTTAGTGACAGGACAATATATATATACTGTACAGCACCGCGTAAGATTACAAAAAAAATTAATAAATACACCAATTCCTAGATCCACATTCCTCCCTGGATGACCTACAGCTACCTGCTTACTCCCCAGCAGTCCGTAGTCACAGTAGAGAAAGAGATTGCTTAGTCTGATGAAGCCACGCCTCCCTCATTGTCACCTATCATAACTGACAATGTCTAGCAGGGGAGTAGGATTAGACTGGCAGGAAAGGAGTGGCTGGAGTGAGCAGGCAGGTAGTATTCGCAGAGGATCTATAAATTGGTGCAGCAGGTCATTTATCTCTTTATTCTAAAAGAGAAAAAAAGTTATTTTTCCGTCTGCACAAAATGTAATTGTATTTTTTTTTTTTTTGTGGCAAAACTTTTAGTTCTAGTTTTTAATTTTGTCTACTGAATACATTTAAAATGATAACTCTGCCATAGCTTTAATAGAACTGTTTTGTAAGAAAAGAAAAACTCAGGTCAGTGCACACCAAAAACCTCTCGCAGATCTGCAAAACACTAGAGGTTTTTGGAGCAGATTTCAGAGCGATTCTAGGCCTGTATAGAGACGTTTTCTAAACATGCCTAGCGTTTTTGGAGCGTTTTTGTGTAGCAGATTTCATACATTGTTACAGTAAGGTCCACACTAGGCACGGTTGCAGTCCGGGATCAGGGGAAGATCAGGGGAAGTACCACCAGACCGCAAACTGATCAAAGTGCCAAGTGACTAAACTGAAAGTGATGGGCAGCACGGTGGCATAGTGGTCATCACTCTCAACTTGCTAGTGCTGGGTCCCCGGTTCGATTCCCAGCCATAGCACTGTCTGCACAGAGTTTGTATGTTCTCCCCGTGTCTGTGTGGGTTTCCTCCGGGCACTCTGGTCTCCTCCCATATCCCAAAAACATACAGATATGTTGTCTTCCCTCTACAATACATACATTACACAATATAGACATATGACTATGGTAAGGGTTAGATTGGGAGCCCCTCTGAGGGACAGTTAGCGACAAGACAATATACTCTGTGCAGCGCTGCAGAAGATGTCACGCTATATAAACACTAATAATATTAATACAGACTGACTGGAGATGAGCAGGCATCAGCAGGTCACAGAGGAGCTGAGGTCTGTGGATTGATGCAGCCGGCATTTCCTCTATTTTTCTAAAGAAATATAAATAAATACACGTTCAAAACCTTTTTCTAAGTAGAATTAATCTAACGAGGAACTGTAGTGAAAATGCGTAATGAATAGAATAGCTTATTTATATATATTTTTTTGCAATATTTATAAACTACCATATTTTTCATACTATAAGACGCTCCTCGCCATAAGACCCACCTAGATTTAGAGGACATAAACCAGGGGAATAATATATACTGAATCTGGTGCATCCATGGTGAAGGGGCATCCTGTGGATTATATCCCCTTTGTACTTCATGCTCCCTTGTACCTCTTGTGTCTCTCTGCGGCCTCCTCTATGCCCCTTTGTGTCCTCTGTTTGTCCCCCTGTGTCATCCTCTGCATGGGCACAGTACAGGGAGTCCCCGACATTGCAGCGGGTTGGAGGTTCGTATTGGCAGGCATTCACAAGTCAGGACTATAAGCAGGCCCGGCCCTAGATCATTTGCCGCCTGAGGCAAACTTTAAAGAAATCGCCGCTGCGCCCCCCCCCCCCCCCGTGGGTGTGGGGGGGGGCGCCCGAGCTGGAGGGGATAGCGGGCAGGAAGGGGGTATTGGGCCTAGTAGCGGCGGGGAGGGGGGTCGGCCCCCCCCCTTCCCTCGCCTGGGTCCCCCGTCCTCCGCTCCCCTCCAGCTTGTTATGCGCGCTGGCTGGCTGGCTGCAGCTGTAAGAGGCAACGGGCGGGGATCACTCACCTCTTCCTCGTTCAGCCTGCGCTCCACTGACGTCACTTCCTGCTACGCCGCAGGAAGTGACGTCAGTGGAGCGCACGTTGGAACGAGGAAGAGGTGAGTGATCCCCGCCCGTTGCCTCTTACAGCTGCAGCCAGCCAGCCAGCGCGCATAACAAGCTGGAGGGGAGCGGAGGACGGGGGACCCAGGCGAGGGAGGGGGGGTCCGACCCCCCTCCCCGCCGCTAGGCCCAATACCCCCTTCCTGCCCGCTATTCCCTCCAGCTCGGGCGGCACTCCACACCCACGGACGGGCGGGTGCCGCCCCCTCAGAAGCGCCGCCTGAGGCAAACGTTTCACCCCGCCTCATGGGCGGGCCGGCCCTGACTATAAGACACAGTTACTTTTTTTTCCACTACTTTTGGGGAAGAAAAAGTGAGACTAATAGTCCAAAAAACACAGTATTTAGTCAGAGTTTACCCATTGTAAAATCTTTCCTCTCCCTGATTTACATTTTGACATTTAGCACAGGTGGCGACATCTTTACTGCTGGCAGTTCCCATACCACGGCTCACTTTCACGTCACACAGTGGGTGTGCACTGCGCCTGCGTGGCCGTGTGCATCCTCGTTCACGCTCCTGTCGGCGCATGCACAGGATGCTCCTGGCCACAGGAATGAGTGCGAGGATATGCGTGCCCGGGCCGCAGTGGAGATCGACTTAGAAGTTGCCTTCCACTATGAGAAGAAAAGTGATCTGTAGCGGGGGAATGGAGAATCGTATAGTAACGGTGTAGGCACAGGTCAGCTGCAGGGGGCTGGCAAAAGCCTTAGATAAGTGAAACTCTTATTTTTTTTAAAGTTCTGCTTTAAGCGAAGGCATTGCAGAAGTTTGAAAATTGTCTTGGTCCTTTTAATGCTGTCATTTCCCCTATTCTACAAGATAAGGAGACATGAAGAATAGCACATCATATAACAAGCAGCAGATTAGGTGTAATTAGGGGTGTCCCAGCCCCCACTTGTGTGGCCGGCATGCCTGAGGAGTAACAGGCAGTTATAATTAGGCAGCTACAGACCAATAATTATAGCAAGTTCTGCAGACCAAACAACCAGCCAGATTCCCGACATCTTACTACATCTCTTTATAATGAAGAGCAACACTGCCATCATGTGGTGACATTGGGGAAGTGCAGGACCTCATCCAGATCTACTTATTACTTACAACACAAACACCAACCTCAAGCAATTGAGCAAACACAGTTCTTACTATCAGTAGTGGCAAATTTACTATGGGGCTGCTGTGTTTTCAGGAGGCATCTGCGATTCTACACAGTGCTTTATGCAGGGACCTCCGAATAGGGCAGATCCTGCTGCTTACACTGCAAAACACAACAAAGTCCCCAGCATGCGACACAGGCGGGAATTGCCCAATGCCGGATACGTGTGCTGGCCGGTTCCACGAAAATAGCACAAATCTGCCACCAACGACCCCTCCTGACCCCCTGCAGGAGAACTACAAAGCTCCCAACTGTCCCTTTTTTGGAGGAGCCCTGTCCTCATTTGTCCCTCTTTCTATATAAATATATGTATTTCTCTGCTGAAAAATGTGTTGATATATTTCAAATTTTCAAATGTTAAAGTGCATCCGAGATGAAAAACTAACTATAACAAGTAACTTGTCTATATATCTTATCTAAAGTTTAGATAGTTTACACAGCAAATCTAGCTGCAAACAGCTTCAACAGTTAAGCCCAGTGCACACCAAAACCCTCTAGCAGATCTGCAAAACACTAGAGGTTTTTGAAGCAGATTTCAGAGCGATTCTAGGCAGGGCCGGGCCGAGGCATAGGCTGGAGAGGCTCCAGCCTCAGGGCGCAGTGTAGGAGGGGGCGCACAATTCATTCAGCTGTCATTCCTAATTGTGTATGAAGCAGAAAGAAGAAGAAAAGGGGATACATAGCAGTGACTTCAAGCCAGATAACTAGATATTAAGGTGTTGGGGAGGTTGTGGGCCCTGTGGCCCTCTTAGTCTAATAGCAATCAGTGTGTGACGGCTGGGGTGGGAGGGATGGAGGGGCGCACTTTGGTGTCTCAGCCTTGGGTGCTGGAGGACCTTGTCCCGGCTCTGATTCTAGGAATGTTTAAGATGGCTATAAACTTATAGAATTACAGCAGATTCGACCATCAGATAGATTTCTGTCAGATGCCTGTCAAGTAGAATCTATCTGATGTGTGTCACACACTAGGAACAGATTTCCAACAGATTTCAGAATTAAATCTATTGGAAATCGATCTATATGCATTATTGGACCATTAGATCCAATGCAACTCTATGGGCCATGAATCTGCTGCCAGCGATCGACCTAGATTTTCCATCCTCTCAGATCGATCAAAATTGTCTGCAAATCGATTTGGGAATTTGAAGGAAACGATTTCTGATTGATTCTATTGAATCGATCCATCGATCGATGGCTGAAATCGACCAGTGTATGGGCCCATTTAGAGAAGTTTTCTAAACATGCTTTGCGTTTTTTGGAGCGTTTTTGTGTAGCAGATTTCAAATATTGTTACAGTAACACCTGTTACTGAACAGCTTCTGTAACAAAAATGCTTGGAAAACCACTTTGATCTAGCGCTTTTCAGAGCAGTTTTCCACTTTCCTATACTTAACATTGAGGCAAAAACGCCTCAGAAATCTAAAAAATGCTGCAGCCCTCGAGTTTGCGTTTGTGGAAAATACGAACCGCTCTGGTGTGCACCAGCCCATTCACTTCCATTAGCCAAGCTGTTTTCCCCCTGCAAGCGTTTTAAAAAACGCTTCAGAACCGCTCTGGTGTGCACCAGCCCTATATGATTATTTCTTCCTGTGATACGAGGGCAGCCATGTTCTGCTTGTGATCATTACACACAGGCAAGCTGCTCTGTATCTCCAGCCTGTGAAAACTCTGTCCCCTCTCCTCCTCCCTCTGCCCCTGAAATCTCTGGCTAGTAACACCTCCTCCTGCCCAGACTGAGCTCCCATAAGCCCTTGCTACATAGGTCTGAGTGCCTTGGCGTTTTGGAGAAGCTGTGGGCGAGGCTTGTTTAGTTTATAGGGAATTAGGGTATTAAAATAACAACAAAAAAAGTATTTGGCTTGGGGAATGGCCTATAAATCATAAGTAAGGAACACAATTATGCAATGAGTAAAAGTTTATCTTGGATCCACTTTAATATGAAGGAAAATGAACCAGGACAGAAAGGAGTTTTTTGAGTTATAAAACAACATATTTTTCTTATGAAATCTTTATGGTATGCGTGACTAGGGGTGTGGCGGCGGCTATCAGGGGTGCGGAAGGGGCGTGGCTGAAGTGTCCCTCTTTCTCATCTTAAAAAGTTGGGAGGTATGGAACTACTTACCGATCTTTCGGGCGCGATCCTCCGCACCTCCTGTAGCTCCCAGCGGGTTTTCCGGCATCCTCTGTGTACGACTCCTGGCCGCCTTGGGTCAGGTGAGACGCCAGGAGCCATGCATGGACGCCGAAAACCAATTTTTGGAACGCACCAGCGGTGCCACACAATGGGCTACTGGAGTAGGTTGCAGTTTGAATGACGACAGTGATGGAGCGCTGAAGCCTGGCACCTAAGTTTGGGACTGGAGGAGCCGCCTCTGGCTCCTCCCTGCCTCTCCTTGGAGGCCTGTATAAAATCTGGCATATGAGAGGAATCGGCGCAGCAGACTTGGGCGCAGGATACAGCCGGTATATGACTGATCCTGCTGTTGCACAAGTCCGGGCCGTGTTAAATACTATTCCCCCTCCAGGCTGCCATGGATGCTGGGGAATGATAATTTGGCTTCCAGCAATTGCTTGAAGATGAATTATTGTGTGTGCTTTAAAAGGAACTTCAGCTCAGTCTTCTGACGGCACCAAAGTTACTCACTGCTGCGCCCAAGTCTCCTGCGCTGGATTCACTGTGTTCGTAAAATCTGTCTCGTTCCCTTGACCATAAAATGGCCTCACCTGTAGCATTAAGATCCCCTGCTGATTTTGTCTTGCCTTGTACAGTGTTGTGAGAGCTGTGAGAGTCTTGACATGCTGTTTTAAATGTATCCCAAGTCTGTACAAGGCCTTCACAGTCCCGAAAACTAACCCAAATTACTTCCCATTGAAGGGAAGGTCCAAGCTAACAAAAAAAAATCCACTTACCCGGGGCTTCCTCCAGCCCCTGGCAGCTGTCCTGTGCCCTCGCCGCAGCTCCAGTGCCTCCCGTTGTCCCACGCTGCAGAAGCCAACCTGGCGAGGTCGGCTTCCTAGTCGGCATCTTCTGCGCTGCACGGTGCGGGTCACGTGGTCCGGCCAATGTCATCAGCATCCTACTGCGTAGGTGCAGTAGTTCTGCGCCTGCACAGTACGATGCTGATGACGTTGGCTGGACCACGTAGCTTTCAGCCCCCTGCAGTCCTCCTGGCCCCTCACTGTCATTCTACTCTGTTCCATCCGGCAGCTGTGCCCTTCTTAAAGCAAATCCAAGATAGCGACAAACAAAAAAAAGGGTATACATACCTGGGGCTTCCTCCAGGCTCCTTTGGCCTGATTGGTCCCTCACAGTAAAATTTACGCATTGAACCACTAATGCGTAAAATGTATGTGTTAATGTTCCTGCACTCGCGGGAATGCGTAAAGATGTATGCAATGCGGCCCGCCGACCTCCGAGGTCGGCAAGCTGCCAGCGGGGGACTGGAGCAGCAGTGAGTGACTACGAGGGCACAGGATGGCTGCATGGGGCTGGTAGAAGCAGAACTAGCTGGCAGCGGGGGACCGGAGCAGCAGTGAGTGACTACGAGGGCACAGGATGGCTGCATGGGGCTGGTAGAAGCAGAACTAGCTGCCAGCGGGGGACTGGAGCAGCAGTGAGTGACTACGAGGGCACAGGATGGCTGCATGGGGCTGGTAGAAGCAGAACTAGCTGGCGGAGGGGGACTGGAGCAGCAGTGAGTGACTAGGAGGGCACAGGATGGCTGCATGGGGCTGGTAGAAGCAGAACTAGCTGGCGGCAGGGGACTGGAGCAGCAGTGAGTGACTACGAGGGCACAGGATGGCTGCATGGGGCTGGTAGAAGCAGAACTAGCTGGCGGAGGGGGACTGGAGCAGCAGTGAGTGACTACGAGGGCACAGGATGGCTGCATGGGGCTGGTAGAAGCCACAGGTAAGTGAAACTCATTTTTTTTATTTTGCTTGGACCTTCCCTTTAAAGAGACACTGACGCGAAAACAAAATGATGATATAATGATTTGTATGCGGAGTACAGCTAAGAAATAAAACATTAGGAGCAGAGACATAAGTCTAATAATGTTTCCAGTACAGGAAGAGTTAAGAAACTCCAGTTGTTATCCATGCAAAAGAGCCATTGAGCTCCACCACTTTCAAAGTTGCAGAGAGCTCTGTCTTCTGAAGCTGGTTATCTCAACTGTCGGTCGTATTTTCTTTTTCTCTGCAGAGAAGGTTTCCAAAGGTCACTATCCTGCTCTGTAAAATCATTTAGAATGCTGAGTAGTGTGTAAACTGCAAATATTAGAGAATGATGCAATGTTATAATAAAAACACTATATAACTGAAAATAAAAATATGAGACTATTTGCTTTGCTACTAACGTTCTAGTAATTATCCATACTGCACAACCAAGTCATTATATCATCTTTTTTTTTTTTTTTCGCTTCAGTGCCTCTTTAAGCTTCCACTGCTGACTTGAACAAGGATTTAAAAAGTTTCCTTCCTTGTTTAAAGGTCCTATGAGGTGTACCACCGAGATTCACATCACCTTTCCTTCCACCCAATGATTAATATACGAGGTAAAACTTAGAGGGCCTCTATTAATGCAGTTGGCTGTTGCATACGTCTTACTGCACCTGTTCCCAGGAAGGCCTTGCCCACGGCCTGAAGCTCCCTGAGGACTCATCTCTGAGATCTAAGAACCACATTCCGACACAGTTGGTGAGGCTGTGTTGCCCCAATCCCCAGCAACTTTTCTAATTTTCAGGTACTCTTGGGTAGGCATGGTCAATGTTCTCCTCACCTGGTGGCCACCACCACTCACGCTTGACACCATCAGAAGTTTATCTTGGTCTCATAAATTCACAGGATGTGCTTCCAGTATCTCTTGTCCTTGGTCTGTTTGTCTTCAGCAAGCTTTTTGGGTCTTTTTTGTGCACCATCCTTAGAAATGGCTTCCTTCTGGGAGGACAGTCATGCAGACCAATTTGATGCCGTGTACAGCGTATGGTCTGACAGAATGACCCCCTTTCCCCCCGACCCCCCCCCCCCCACACACACACACACCCCTTCCAACCTCTGCAGCAATGCTGCCAGCACTGATACATCTATTTGGAAAAGACAACCTTTGGATATGATGCCAAGCAGGTGCACTCAACAACTCTGGTCAACCATGGTGAGGCCTGTTCTAAGTGGAACCTGTCCAGTTACACCGCTGTATGGTTTTGGCCGCTGTGCTGCAGCTCATGGCATCTTCATGATAGCAATCTTCTTATAGCCCTGGGCCATCTTTATGAAGAGCAACAATGATGTTTTTTAAGTTCCTCAGAGACTTCTCTGTCATGAGGAGCCATGTTTATCTTCCAGTGACCAGTATGAGAGAGTGTGAGAGTGATAACACTGAATGTAACACACCTTCTGCTCCCCATTCACACCTGAGACCTGGTAACACTAACCAGTCACATGACCCCAGGGAGGGAAAATGTCTGATTGGGCAGAATTCCTCTATAAGCTCCTCAGAGAGCTCTCTGCCATGAGGAGCCATGCTGAGCTTCCAGTGACCAGTATGAGAGAGTGTGAGAGAGATAACACCAAATGTACCCCACCTGTTCCCCAGTCACACCTGAGACCTTGTAACACTAACCAGTCACATGACCCCAGGGAGGGAAAATGTCTGATTGGGCAGAATTCCTCTATAAGCTTCTCGGAGAGTTCTCTGCCATGAGGAGCCATGCTGAGCTTCCAGTGACCGTATGAGAGAGTGTGAGAGCGATAACACCAAATGTAACACACCTCCTGCTCCCCAGTCACACCTGAGACCTGTAACACTGACCAGTCACATGACCTCAGGGAGGGAAAATGTCTGATTGGGCAGAATTCCTCTATAAGCTTCTCAGAGAGTTCTCTGCCATGAGGAGCCATGCTGAGCTTCCAGTGACCAGTATGAGAGAGTGTGAGAGCGATAACACCAAATGTAACACACCTCCTGCTCCCCAGTCACACCTGAGACCTTGTAGCACTAACCAGTCACATGACCCCGGGAGGGAAAATGTCTGATTTGGCAGAATTCCTCTATAAGCTCCTCAGAGAGTTCTCTGCCATGAGGAGCCATGCTGAGCTTCCAGTGACCAGTATGAGAGAGTGTGAGAGCGATAACACTGAATGTAACACACCTCCTGCTCCCCATTCACACCTGAGACCTTGTAACACTAACCAGTCACATGACCTGGGGGAGGGAAAATGTCTGATTGGGTAGAATCCTTCTATAAGCTCCTCAGAGAGTTCTCTGCCATGAGGAGCCATGCTGAGCTTCCAGTGACCAGTATGGGAGAGTGAGAGAGCGATAACACCAAATGTAACACACCTCCTGCTCCCCAGTCACACCTGAGACCTTGTAACACTAACCAGTCACATGACCCCAGGGAGGGAAAATGTCTGATTGGGCAGAATTCCTCTATAAGCTCCTCAGAGAGCTCTCTGCCATGAGGAGCCATGCTGAGCTTCCAGTGACCAGTATGAGAGAGTGTGAGAGAGATAACACCAAATGTACCCCACCTGTTCCCCAGTCACACCTGAGACCTTGTAACACTAACCAGTCACATGACCCCAGGGAGGGAAAATGTCTGATTGGGCAGAATTCCTCTATAAGCTTCTCGGAGAGTTCTCTGCCATGAGGAGCCATGCTGAGCTTCCAGTGACCGTATGAGAGAGTGTGAGAGCGATAACACCAAATGTAACACACCTCCTGCTCCCCAGTCACACCTGAGACCTGTAACACTGACCAGTCACATGACCTCAGGGAGGGAAAATGTCTGATTGGGCAGAATTCCTCTATAAGCTTCTCAGAGAGTTCTCTGCCATGAGGAGCCATGCTGAGCTTCCAGTGACCAGTATGAGAGAGTGTGAGAGCGATAACACCAAATGTAACACACCTCCTGCTCCCCAGTCACACCTGAGACCTTGTAGCACTAACCAGTCACATGACCCCGGGAGGGAAAATGTCTGATTGGGCAGAATTCCTCTATAAGCTCCTCAGAGAGTTCTCTGCCATGAGGAGCCATGCTGAGCTTCCAGTGACCAGTATGAGAGAGTGTGAGAGCGATAACACCAAATGTACCTCCTCTCCTGCTCCCCAGTCACACCTGAGACCTTGTAACACTAACCAGTCACATGACCCCCGGGGAGGGAAAATGTCTGATTGGGCAGAATTCCTCTATAAGCTCCTCAGAGAGTTCTCTGCCATGAGGAGCCATGCTGAGCTTCCAGTGACCAGTATGAGAGAGTGTGAGAGCGATAACACAAAATGTAGAAAAAAGAAAGAAAGACAATGGAGAGCCCCCAATAGTGTATTACTGATGGACAAGTTGTGTAAATAGTAGTAGATGAAATTTTACTCACAAGTCTGGGTTGCCGGCCTCAGGTAACCACTCTCAATGCGTATGGGGAAATTAGACCTGTCCCCACTCAGGCTAAGAGAGTCGCTCTCCGTAGAAAAGAAAAAGGGGTATACACACCCATCCACCAGGTGGATCACAATGTATAAGGAGGGTACAGAGGCGCCAACAGAATAAAAATAGTGATACCAATTAAAACCAATTAAAATGTGGGTGGCGAGGGTGGACTCGTCTCCCCAACAAAAAACACAACCGCTGTGTGTGGTGCAACAAATTTTATCAAATTTAGTTAGTACTCCAAAAACAACTGCAACGCGTTTCGCGGGTCTCAAGCCCGCTTCCTCAGGCAAAGGCGCTACACTAGCATACACCACTGCGCTATTACTCCTGTTGCATTTTTGCCTGAGGAAGCGGGCTTGAGACCCATGAAACGCGTTGCAGTTGTTTTTGGAGTACTAACTAAATTTGATTAAATTTGTTGCACCACACACAGCGGTTGTGTTTTTTGTTGGGGAGATGAGTCCACCCTCGCCACCCACATTTTAATTGGTTTTAATTGGTATCACTATTTTTATTCTGTTGGCGCCTCTGTACCCTCCTGATAACACCAAATGTAACACACCTGCTCCTCATTCACACCTGAGACCTTGTAACACTAACCAGTCACATGACCGGGGAGGGAAATGTGTGATTGGGCAGAATTCTTCTATAAGCTCCTCATAGAGTTCTCTGCCATGAGGAGCCATGCTGAGCTTCCAGTGACCAGTATGAGAGAGTATGAGAGCGATAACACTAAATGTAACACACCTCCTGCTCCCCAGTCACACCTGAGACCTTGTAACACTAACCAGTCACATGACTCCGGGGAGGGAAATGACGGATTGGGCAGAATTCTTCTATAAGCTCCTCAGAGAGTTCTCTGCCATGCTAAGCTTCCAGTGACCAGTATGAGTATGAGAGCAATAACACCAAATGTAACACACCTCCTGCTCCCCAGTCACACCTGAGACCTTATAACACTAACCAGTCACATGACCCCGGGGAGGGAAAATGTCTGATTGGGCAGAATTCTTCTATAAGCTCCTCAGAGAGCTCTCTGCCATGAGGAGCCATGCTGAGCTTCCAGTGACCAGTATGAGAGAGTGTGAGAGCGATAACACCAAATGTAACACACCTCCTGCTCCCCAGTCACACCTGAGACCTTGTAACACTAACCAGTCACATGACCCCGGAGGGTCATCCTCACAAGTTTGCCTAAGGCAGCAAAAAGTCTAGGACTGGCCCTGCTGCTAACCTGACTGAGCACTAACCAAATGCCGATTGGGGAGATGCAGTTTTCCTTTCTCACCTCCTCTGTATGTGTTTTAAAACAAAAATAAGTAAACAACACGGGGAAAGAATATAGTATAATGCAAATTTTAATGACCATATATACATAGCTTTAAAACAAACATCTGAAAACATTCTAAAAATAAAAATAAATTAAATACAATTTATGGTACAAAATGCACAATATGCATACAGAGGAGCCTGTGATACTTACAGTATGAACAGTATCTGTGACACAGAGAATTGCATTGCACTTAAACATTTGTACATAATGCCCTTTCATGGTTGAACGATAGCCAATAAGAAGCCAGATCTGCGTCAGTGCAAGGAAACCTATCGCTACGGGATGGGCACACCGCGCACATGATAAGGGGAGGGGCACGCCGCGCACATGATGAGGGGAGGGGCACCCCGCACACATGATGAGGGGAGGGGCACGCCACACACATGATGAGGAGGGGCACGCCGCGCACGTGTCGGGGGGAGGAGCGCGCCGTACATGTGCTGGGGGGGAAGGGCACACCACGTACGTGTAAGGGGAGGGGCACACCACACGTGCTGGGGGAGGGACACGTTGAGCACGTGCTAGGGGAGGGGCATGTCACGCACCCAATACAGCCGCTAATAACTATGTCACCCAGCAGCAGCTTGTAGCTGTACAGACATGTATTGTAGCGGCTACAAATCTCCAGCCCAGGTAATGTCACCCAATACAGCCGCTAATAACTGTCACCCCAGCAGCAGCTTGTAGCTGTACAGACATGTATTGTAGCGGCTACAAATCTCCAGCTCCGCTAATGTCACCCAATACAGCCGCTAATAACTGTGTCACCCCAGCAGCAGCTTGTAGTTGTACAGACATGTATTGTAGCGGCTACAAATCTCCAGCCCCGCTAATGTATCCCAATACAGCCGCTAATAACTGTGTCACCCCTGCAGCGGCTTGTAGTTGTACAGACATGTATTGTAGCGGCTACAAATCTCCAGCCCCGCTAATGTATCCCAATACAGCCGCTAATAACTGTATCACCCCTGCAGCGGCTTGTAGTTGTACAGACATGTATTGTAGCTGCTACAAATCTCCAGGCCTGCTAATGTCCCCCAATACAGCCGCTAATAACTGTGTCACCCCTGCAGCGGCTTGTAGTTGTACAGACATGTATTGTAGCTGCTACAAATCTCCAGGCCTGCTAATGTCCCCCAATACAGCCGCTAATAACTGTGTCACCCCTGCAGCGGCTTGTAGTTGTACAGACATGTATTGTAGTGGCTACAAGTCTCTGCTACAATTCTCCAGCTCTGCTAATGTCACCCAATACAGCCGCTAATAACTATGTTACCCCAGCAGCGGCTTGTAGTTGTACAGACATGTATTGTAGTGGCTACAAATCTCCAGGCCTGCTAATGTCCCCCAATACAGCCGCTAATAACTGTGTCACCCCTGCAGCGGCTTGTAGTTGTACAGACATGTATTGTAGTGGCTACAAATCTCCAGGCCTGCTAATGTCCCCCAATACAGCCGCTAATAACTGTGTCACCCCTGCAGCGGCTTGTAGTTGTACAGACATGTATTGTAGTGGCTACAAATCTCCAGCTCTGCTAATGTCCCCCAATACAGCCGCTAATAACTGTGTCACCCCTGCAGCGGCTTGTAGTTGTACAGACATTTATTGTAGTGGCTACAAGTCTCTGCTACAAATCTCCAGCTCCGCTAATGTATCCCAATAAGCCGCTAATAATTATGTCACCACAGCAGCAGCTTGTAGCTGTACAGACGCATTGTAACTGCTACAAATCTCCAGTTCCGCTAATGTCCCCTAATACAGTCATTAATAATTGTTACCCCAGCAGCGGCATGTAGCTGTACAGACATGTACTGTAGCTGCTACAAATCTCCAGCTCCGCTAATGTCCCCCAATACAGCTGCTAATAACTATTTCACCCAGCAGCAGCTTGTAGCTGTACAGACATGTATTGTAGCGGCTATAAATCTCTGCTACAAATCTCTAGCTCCGCTAATGTCACCCAATACAGCCGCTAATAACTGTGTCACCCAGCAGCAGCTTATAGCTGTACAGACATGTACTGTAGCTGCTACAAATCTCTGCTACAAATCTCCAGCTCTGCTAATGTCTCCCAATACAGCTGCTAATAACTATGTCACCCAGCAGTAGCTTGTAGCTGTAAAAACATGTATTGTAACTTCTACATGTCTCTGCTACAAATCTCCAGCTCTGCTAATGTCTCCCAATACAGCCGCTAATAACTATGTCACCCAGCAGCAGCTTGTAGCTGTACAGGCATGGACTGTAACTGCTACAAGTCTCTGCTACAAATCTCCAGCTCCGCTAATGTCCCCTAATACAGCCGTTAATAACTATGTCACCCCAGCACTTGCGTGTAGCTGTACAGACATATACTGTAGCTGCTACAAGTCTCTGCTATAAAGTTGGTCGCGAAACACAGTCCTTACTTCTAAGTCTTATTTCAGCTTTGAAGCAGTAAGAAGGAAAGGATTCTTTTTGTAAAGATATATAATCAGCACTTTGCGGTTTGGCCTTGTAATTCGAGCACAAAAAGGCCGACAGGAAAATAAATACCTCCTCTCTGCATAGGACAGTACATGCAGCCTCCTGCCTCTCCTCCCCTCTCCATAGGACAGTACATGCAGCCTCCTGCCTCTCCTCAGGACAGTACATGCAGCCTCCTGCCTCTCCTCCCCTCTCCATAGGACAGTACATGCAACCTCCTGCCTCTCCTCCCCTCTCCATAGGACAGTACATGCAGCCTCCTGCCTCTCCTCTCCATAGGACAGTACATGCACCCTCCTGCCTCTCCTCTCTATAGGACAGTACATGCAGCCTCCTGCCTCTCATCCTCTCTCCATAGGACAGTACATGCAGCCTCCTGCCTCTCCTCCCCTCTCCATAGGACAGTACATGCAGCCTCCTGCCTCTCCTCCCCTCTCCATAGGACAGTACATGCAGCCTCCTGCCTCTCCTCTCCATAGGACAGTACATGCAGTCTCCTGCCTCTCCTCTCCATAGGACAGTACATGCAGCCTCCTGCCTCCCCTCTCCTCTCCATAGGACAGTACATGCAGCCTCCTGCCTCTCCTCTCCATAGGACAGTACATGCAGCCTCCTGCCTCCCCTCTCCTCTCCATAGGACAGTACATGCAGCCTCCTGCCTCTCCTCCCCTCTCCATAGGACAGTACATGCAGCCTCCTGCCTCCCCTCTCCATAGGACAGTATATGCAGCCTCCTGCCTCTCCTCCCCTCTCCATAGGACAGTACATGCAGCCTCCTGCCTTCCCTCTCCATAGGACAGTACATCCAGCCTCCTGTCTCTCCACCCCTCTCCATAGGACAGTACATCCAGCCTCCTGCCTCCTCTACCCTCTCCATAGGACAGTACATGCAGCCTCCTGCCTCTCCTTTCCATAGGACAGTACATGCAGCCTCCCCTCCCCTCTCCATAGGACAGTACATGCAGCCTCCTGCCTCTCCTCTCCATAGGACAGTACATGCAGCCTCCTGCCTCTCCTCAGGACAGTACATGCAGCCTCCTGCCTCTCCTCCCCTCTCCATAGGACAGTACATGCAACCTCCTGCCTCTCCTCCCCTCTCCATAGGACAGTACATGCAGCCTCCTGCCTCTCCTCTCCATAGGACAGTACATGCACCCTCCTGCCTCTCCTCTCTATAGGACAGTACATGCAGCCTCCTGCCTCTCCTCCCCTCTCCATAGGGCAGTACATGCAGCCTCCTGCCTCTCCTCTCCATAGGACAGTACATGCAGCCTCCCCTCTCCATAGGACAGTACATGCAGCCTCCTGCCTCCCCTCCCCTCTCCATAGGACAGTACATGCAGCCTCCTGCCTCTCCTCCCCTCTCCATAGGGCAGTACATGCAGCCTCCTGCCTCTCCTCTCCATAGGACAGTACATGCAGCCTCCCCTCTCCATAGGACAGTACATGCAGCCTCCTGCCTCCCCTCCCCTCTCCATAGGACAGTAGCCTCCTGCCTCTCCTCTCCATAGGACAGTACATGCAGCCTCCCCTCTCCATAGGACAGTACATGCAGCCTCCTGCCTCCCCTCCCCTCTCCATAGGACAGTAGCCTCCTGCCTCTGCACATATTCACCACTTTTGTCACATTTAGAGCCATTTTGGAGGCCGATATTCCCGTAGACAATTTTCCATATTTTGGCTAAGGGGGAAACAATGTGCTCAATTCCCTTCAGCAGACAACCACCCCAACCATAGAAAGAGAAGCCCGCCCTCTTTTAAATGATACAATATAACTTAGGTATTTAATATAATTAATAATATAATATAAATGATAAAGTAGTTGCCTCCACCGTATATCAGGTGCAATGCAAGATGTTCAACTGTTGCTTTTCCCTCTTTCATCCTTTTTAGTTTTTATTATGTCATTTAATTCATCCATAAGCTACAAAAAAAATTGAAAAATTTCCTGTCTTATTTCGTACTACTTTGTACTGTTTGGCAAAGCAAAGTGTATAATTTACTAATGCCCCCAGGCAACCTTGACAAGTAGTGATAGTAATGTCTATAAGAACTGATGGTGAAGCATGTGATCAGTTTGGTCAGGTGACAGATATGTAAGTCTCTGATTGGCTGGTCATGAGATCATGTGCTGAAGCAGGATGTGATCACAGCAAATCAGAGCTCTGCAAATCTATCAGCTGATCAAACAAATCACCTGCTTCTCCATGAGTTCTAGATATAACTAGCATTACTGACAAGTTCTCAGCCTGCTCTCTGTCCAAAGCCTGGCAAATAGGAAACCCGCCGGGCACAGTCCAGTCATCCCTGTCCGTTTTGCTTCACGCCTATATGGTGACAATGCGCTCAGGTTCTGGGGTTTTTTGTTACATTTTGTCCCGGGTTCTTCTGTACAGAGGGAAACATTTTGTTTTTCCTTTGCCTGAAGATGCACTTTAAATGTTTAATGCCACAAAGCAAGCTCTGTGCTGCACAGCAATGGTGGGATGACGGACAATGGGCGGTGAGAGGGATGAAGGACAATGGGCGGTGAGAGGGATGAAGGACAACGGGCGGTGAGAGGGATGACGGACAATGGGCGGTGAGAGGGATGAAGGACAATGGGCGGTGAGAGGGATGAAGGACAATGGGCGGTGAGAGGGATGAAGGACAATGGGAGGTGAGAGGGATGACGGACAATGGTCGGTGAGAGGGATGACGGACAATGGGCGGTGAGAGGGATGACGGACAATGGGCGGTGAGAGGGATGATGGACAATGGTCGGTGAGAGGGATTATGACGGACAATGGTCGGTGAGAGGGATTATGACGGACAATGGGCGGTGAGAGGGATGACGGACAACGGGCGGTGAGAGGGATGACGGACAACGAGCGGTGAGAGGGATGACGGACAACGGGCGGTGAGAGGGATGACGGACAATGGGTGGTGAGAGGGATGACGGACAACGGGCGGTGAGAGGGATGAAGGACAATGGGCGGTGAGAGGGATGACGGACAATGTGCGGTGAGAGGGATGACGGACAATGGTCAGTGAGAGGAATGACGGACAACGGGCGGTGAGAGGGATGACGGACAATGGGCGGTGAGAAGGATGATGGACAATGGTCAGTGAGAGGGATGACGGACAATGGTCAGTGAGAGGGATGACGGACAATGGTCGGTGAGAGGGATGATGGACAATGGTCGGTGAGAGGGATGACGGACAATGGGAGGTGAGAGGGATGACTGACAACGGGCGGTGAGAGGGATGACGGACAATGGGAGGTGAGAGGGATGACGGACAATGGGCGGTGAGAGGGATGACGGACAATGGTCAGTGAGAGGAATGACGGACAACGGGTGGTGAGAGGGATGACGGACAATGGGCGGTGAGAGGGATGACGGACAATGGGCGGTGAGAGGGATGACGGACAATGGGCGGTGAGAGGGATGACTGACAATGGGCAGTGAGAGGGATGACCGACAATGGGCGGCGAGGGATGACTGACAATGGGCGGTGAGGGATGACCGACAATGGGCGGTGAGGGATGACCGACAATGGGCGGTGAGAGGGATGACGGACAATGGGTGGTGAGGGATGACTGACAATGGTCGGTGAGAAGGATGATGGGGCGATGAGGGATGATGCACTGGGTATGGAAGAAGCATTTTGGCGCCCTACACACACACATCAATACTGGAGGTCACAGAATTTCCTACATACGACGTTCCAATAAACAGCCCTTGAGAAAACTTTCAAGTATATTTAAACAACAAATATGGAGACACAGATTTCTACCGGCAAACACGACATGACGCTGCAGAGTCTGGAACAGCCGCAGTCCACAACCGGCTATGGGGGCACTGCCTCACCCGCTGGGACAGTGCGAGGTATCAGTGAGGGATGCACTGCGGGCCTCACCCGCTGGGACAGTGCAGGGTATCAGTGATGGGGGCACTGCCTCACCCGCTGGGACAGTGCAGGGTATCAGTGATGGGGGCACTGCGGGCCTCACCCGCTGGAACAGTGCAGGGTATCAGTGATGGGGGCACTGCCTCACCAGCTGGGATAGTGCGGGGTATGAGTGATGAGTGCACTGCGGGCCTCACCAGCAGGGACAGCATGTACTGTGAAGAAGGGTGGTGGAGGAGGAGCAGCATATCCTGTACTACCCGAAGGGGGGAGCAGACTGTACCATACTATGGAGAGGGGTGGAGCAAAATAAAAAACAATTAAAAAAAAGTGAGTTATGTTGCGTTTTAATCGATTTTGTACCATTCCCTCCAAAAAATCATACATCTGGCAGATTTTTCTTCTAATTGTTTTGAGTCAGCAGGATTAAATGGCATCACGTGTGATCAGCTGAAACCATCATTGCCAGGAAAGCATACTTCGCACAGATGTGACGCTCTTGCACCAATTCACTGAATAACTTTGTAATGCGAACATTACAGCCATAAGTAGTCCAAGCTGAGAGTATTCGGAATCTATACGTTGGCAAGGGCCAGTGTATGGATGGGTGCATGGAGAGGGCGTGGGTGCATCAATGGGGGGGGGGGGGATCACACACACTACTCAGAAATCTCTGCAGCAACAAAAGAATAAACAGACAAGCTGAGGGAAATTGGAAAATGGTCCATCTCTAACCGCACAGCCTTGTGCTCCACTCTGATAGACATGGGTTGCATTTTGATTGGAATTCCTCCATGCTCTTCCCGCCAGAACCTAAAACCCTCAGCTACGACGTTTGTTACAGATTTTTTCTTCTCCAGACAAAATTAAACTATTCCACAGAATTACACGAAACTAAGACCCGGAGTCCCTCCGAACGTCCACAAACAACTCGACTCTACTATAGACCAACACGACGCCTCCTACACGGTGCACAAGAATGTGTGAAGATATTTTTGCATTTTTCAGCTTTTTTTTTTTCCTTTAGCCACAAATAAAATTTGGCTACTAAACTCCACCCTCGTTCCCACCCCCCCAAGACCTAGTACCACCCTCCTCCCCAAGCCCCCATCCCCGTGAGCCAAGAATTCAAATTTGATATTTTGGTTTTCAAATGATCAGTTCTACAAAAATATAAATTTGACCTACTGGGTAAAAATTAGTCAATGGTACCATGAAAATAAAAGAAAGAAAAATAAAAAATAAAATAAAGATATCGAATCCATGTGTACAATAGATACAAACTTAATAAAACAGGATTATATACAGCTCAACCCAAGATGAAGTAATCCGGGGTCCTCGCGGTCTCCCATCGTGATGGCGGCAGGCACGGGCGGCGAGGCGCGGGAGTTGACACCAGGATAGGCAGCGCAGGTCTGTACAGCGTGTTTGTTCGAAAATAAAAAGGCAGGGTTGGATGACAGACGACAGGCTTTGCTTTCGGGCCATTCCCTTAAACCTTTTGCGTTTCTAAAGAACTAGCGCAGCCACAAGACGTACACAGCGGTGGTGAGAAGACGAGTTCGTACCGTGCTCAAGAACGCTCATGTTTCGTGAGGTTGGAACCTGCTTCGGTATTTGGAACGTTCGGCCACACCGAGGAATGTTCCTCTTGCTGTCAGACCAAAGGCAATGAGGAAACCCAGCGGAATCTACAGCGTAATGTGGACCCCTCCGCAATGAGGACTGGAGGCGTTTGCGGTGAAGGAAGCCGGTGATACCAGTACCCTGATATTTAAAACGAACGACAAGAAAATAACCCAGATGAGGAACGAAAGTATGAAGCTCACGGACTGTGAATTCCATAAGAGATGTGTCCGAGATATTCAAGTAATGTAGAAACTCCAGAGTCTTGATACGCCGCGGACAGGCGTCCCCAGTATTCAGCAAAGGCGCAGTCCCCTCCTACAAGTCCGTAGAAGTTTGCTTTTTCATACTGCGGCGTTGAGCCAGATTGGAGGCTGCGACAGGTTCCAGTACCGGCTGAAATGTCTTGTGATTTAGTGCAGAGTATGTGGCAGCCATCGCACCCTGCAAGGATCGGAAAGGGAAAGAGTATGTGCAGGGGAGCGGAAGAGAGAGGGAAATAGAAAGGGTGAGAGAGAAGGACAAGGGGAGGGAAAAACAGAGAGAAGGTGAGATAGGGGGAGAGGCAAAGAAGGGAGAGAGAAAGGGAAGAGAGGGCAGAAAGAGGGGAAGGTAAACCAGGAAGAGAAATAGAACAGGGTCAAAAAGAAGAGAGGGAAAGAGATAGAGGAGATACAGAGAGAAGGTGCAATGTGGTTGTGGTGGGGGATGGAGGGAGAGGAAGAGAAGGGCAAATAAAAATGGAAAAGCAAAAGAGAAGGTTTGTTTGTGTGTGTGTGTTGGGGGGGGGGGGGGGGGGGGCAGGGAGAGGGATGGATGTGGGCAAGTGGTGCATAGAAAGGGAGGGAACGGGGGTCAGAGAGAAGGAAAGAAAGAGAAGGGAGGACAGAGAAAGGGAGAGAGAGGGGATGGAAGGGAGAGAATGAGGGGGGAGGGGCAAGAAGAGGGAGAGAAGGGGAAGGGAGGGCAGAGAAAGGGAGAGAATGAGGGGGGGGGGGCAGAGAAAGGGAGAAGAGGGAAAGGGGAGCAGAGAGAGAGAGGGAGAGAGATGGGGGTAGAGAAAAGGGGGTCAGAGTGAGGGAGAAAAGGGGAAGGGGACAAGGGGGGGGGGGCAGAGAAGGGGAGAACAGAGAAAAGAGCCAGAAAGAGGGGTAAAAAGAGTTCGAGAAAGGGAAAGGGAGGCAGAGAAAAGGAGAAGAGAGAGATTGGAGCAGAGAGAGAGAGAGCAAGAAATAGAGAGAAGAGGCAGAGAGGGGGAAATATAAAAAGGAGGGTATAAAGAGGGAAAAAGGGCAGAGAAAGAGAGGGGAGGGGGGGAAGGGGAGGTATATAGAGAGAGAGGATATTATTATTGCCATGCTCTGTTCTGTAAGGCACAGACTAACCAGCAAGCTCATGGTGACCCAGAACTCATTGGAGTGTGTAAGGGACTACAATGGTCCTAAAAGCCCCCTTACTAAGTTGTTAAGAAAAACAAAAGTTTGCTTTCTTAAAACAGAAAGAATTTGCGATAATTCAGGTTGGAGTGAGCTTGAGATGTCTCCCAATGCATCACTGCTGAATATATGCAAATTAACCATTGTACCCTTAGAAGCTAAACACACCTCCAGAACCGCTGGAATGCAATGATGTGTCAGCTTGTTAATATGTACAGAGCCCATTGTAGTCCCTTACACACTCCAATGAGTTCTGGGTCACCATGAGCTTGCTGGTTAGTCTGTGCCTCTCGGATTTACAAGCCCTACTCCATAGAGCCAAATTAATCCATGCCATGCACTGATGAGGATCAAACAATCTGAAACAGTCTGTATGCATGTTGGATTATTATGGCTCTGTACATATTAACAAGCTGACACATCATTGCATTCCAGCGGTTCTGGAGGTGTGTTTAGCTTCTAAGGGTAGAATGGTTAATTTGCATATATTCAGCAGTAATGCACTGGGAGACATCTCGAGCTCACTCCAACCTGAATTATCGCAAATTCTTTCTGTTTTAAGAAAGCAAACTTTTGTTTCTCTGTTCTGTAAGACACCATCTAGCAGAATTCACCATGTCTGAAATGACCATTGGTAAAGCCGACACAAAGTCACATGATCTAACACTGACACGTCACATAAAATGTTTTAACAGGAAATCTATAAAAAAATTACATATCTATACTGGTTTTAGTAAAAATATAATCCTTTCATTACATACATTTAAAACATACAAAAAAATGTCTATATTGGACTAAAATAAGGAGCACACAACCATCTGACCCAATCACTGCTCAAAAGCTTAAAGGATACGAGAGTCCAAATGAGTATGCGAAACGGGGAGCAGGCATGTATGGTGAGCTGTTCTGATGCTCACCGCTCCCCCCGTTCTCCAATCTGCACCTCCGATCCTCTTAAATGCCCTCCGGCACCCTCTTCCTGGTCGGGCATCACTGCGCTGGCCTAGCTGCACGCCCTAAAGCGCGTGATAACGTCCGGAAGTTCTCTGTGCAGGACGTCAGTGACATCATGTGCATGACCAGAGCGATTCCGCCTGCAGTCGCGTGCTGTAGGAAGCGTGCAGCTGGGGCATTGCAGGCACAATGATGGCCGACCAGGAAGAGGGTGCCGGAGGGCATTTAGGAGGATTGGAGGGGCAGACTCATTTGGGCTCTGGTATCCTTTAAAGGAGTTATCAGGAAAAAAACATGAGTTTCACTTACCTGGGGCTTCTACCAGCCCCATGCAGCCATCCTGTGCCCTCCTAGTCACTCACTGCTGCTCTGGTCCCCCGCTGGCAGCTTGTGTCGTTTTTGCCGACACGAGGTCGGCGGGCAATTACGCATTGAACTACTAACGCAAAAAAAAATGTATGTGTTAATGTTCCTGCACCAGCAGGAATGTGTAAAAATGTACGCAATGGGTCGGCAAAAACTAAAACTAGCTGGCGGAGGGGGACCGGAGCAGCAGTGAGTGACTACGAGGGTACAGGATGGCTGCATGGGGCTGGTAGAAGCAGAACTAGCTGGCAGCGGGGGACTGGAGCAGCAGTGAGTGACTAGGAGGGCACAGGATGGCTGCATGGGGCTGGTAGAAGCAGAACTAGCTGGCAGCGGGGGACTGGAGCAGCAGTGAGTGACTAGGAGGGCACAGGATGGCTGCATGGGGCTGGTAGAAGCAAAACTAGCTGGCAGCGGGGGACCGGAGCAGCAGTGAGTGACTACGAGGGTACAGGATGGCTGCATGGGGCAGGTAGAAGCAGAACTAGCTGGCAGCGGGGGACTGGAGCAGCAGTGAGTGACTACGAGGGCACAGGATGGCTGCATGGGGCTGGTAGAAGCAGAACTAGCTGGTGGCGGGGACTGGAGCACCAGTGAGTGACTACGAGGGCACAGGATGGCTGCATGGGGCTGGTAGAAGCAGAACTAGCTGCCAGCGGGGGACTGGAGCAGCAGTGAGTGACTAGGAGGGCACAGGATGGCTGCATGGGGCTGGTAGAAGCAGAACTAGCTGCCAGTGGGGGACTGGAGCAGCAGTGAGTGACTAGGAGGGCACAGGATGGCTGCATGGGGCTGGTAGAAGCAAAACTAGCTGGCAGCGGGGGACTGGAGCAGCAGTGAGTGACTACGAGGGTACAGGATGGCTGCATGGGGCTGGTAGAAGCCCCAGGTAAGTGAAACTTTTTTTTTTGCCTGATAACTCCTTTAAAAAGCAGAACATAAATCCCATGCAAGTAACCGAGTCATCCACAGTAGTGGAGGCAGGCAAAGCTCAAGCAGTTAGGTCCATAAATATTTGGACAGAGACAGCTTTTTGGTTCTGTACATGACCACCATAAATTTTAAATCAAACAACTCAGATGCAGTTAAAGTGCGGACTTTCAACTTTAATTCAGTGGGGTGAACAAAACAACTGCATAGAAATGTGAGGCAACTAAAACAATTTTAACACAATCCTTTCATTTCAGGGGCTCTTAAGTGATTACACAACAGACACAAAGGGTATTTTATGGGCAGGTGTGGGCAAGTCCATCGTTATGCCATTATCAGTTAAGCAGATAAAAGGTCTGGAGTTGATTTGAGGTGTGGCGCTTGCATGAGGAAGATTTTGCTGTGAACAGAGACAACATGCGGTCAAATGAGCTACGCAGGTGAAAGAAGCCACCCTTAAAGAGGAACTTCAGCCTGAACAAACATACTGTCATTAAGTTACATTAGTTATGTTAATTAAAATAGATAGGTAATATATTCTCTTACCCATCCTGTTTTAAAAGAACAGGCAAATGTTTGATTTCATGATGGCAGCCATCTTTTTGGTTGAAAGGAGGTGACAGGGAGCATGAGACACAGTTCCAACTGTCCTGTGCCCTGAGCACCTCTCCCAGTTGCTAGGCAACGTGCATAACAACATAGGAAATCCCATCATGCTCTGCACAGTATCAGGTTTTTTTCTTTGATGGGTGGAGCTTAGGTAAAAATGCAGCAAATAATGATGCTTTGGTAAGAAAAACAAAGTTCTGATGCTGTGAAACTGTTAAAGAAACACCAAAACCTTTCACTTCTGCTGAGAAAATTTTTAGTCCGGAGGTTCACTTTAAGCTGCAAAAACAGAAAAAAAAATCCAAGAAATTGCTACAATATTACGAGTATCAAAATATACAGTCTGGTACATTCTAGGATAAAGGGATTGTGAAAAAAATGCTTTAGTTGCCTCACATTTTTATGCAATTGTTTTGTTCGTCCCAGTGAAGCTGAAAGTCTGCACTTCAACTGCATCCGAGTTGTTTGATTTACAGAACCAAAATCAGAAAAAAAGTTGCCTCTGTCCAAATATTTATGGACCTGCTGTAAATGTATAAATACAATTATTGGGCTCAGTTCCAATCCTTATACAGTATTTTCTGCTTCATTACAGGTCATCTTTATAAAACATTCAGTGAGGCTATCGGATGTGTTACCTTGACCAGGTGGGGGGCGTCCTGCCTGTTGAGCTGGAAGAGGGGGAGCTGGTCTCTACACGCGATCCAAGAATGTTTCAACACCTTCTCGGCTGTGTATCGCTGATGGGGGTCCACGTGCAGCATGTGCGATAACAGATCCTGGGGGGACATCACTGCCGTCATTATAAAGCATCTCACTATCCCTGGCTTACTTTACACACGCCCGTCTCCTTCACACAGCAAGGCAGTGCACCTCTCCTGCACTCACACACAGGCCATTGTGCACACACTGCACACAAATCACACACACAGGCTCACTGCACACGCACCGCACACTCACTGTGCACGTCACACAGGCTCACTGAGCAAACAGAGTTACTGTGCACATGCTGCACACACAGGTCCACTGCACAAATGTTACACCCAGTGCACACACACAAAGGCCCACTGCACACACACAAAGGCCCACTGCGCGCGCGCGCGCACACACACACACACACACACACACACACACACACACACACACACACACACACACACACACCCTCTGCACACACACACACCCTCTGCGCACACACACAGGCCCACGGCGCGCACACACACAGGCCCACGGCGCGCACACACACAGGCCCACTGTGCGCGCACACACACACAGGCCCACGGCGCGCACACACACAGGCCCACTGCGCGCGCACACACACACAGGCCCACTGCGCGCACACACACACAGGCCCACTGTACACACACACACACACACACGCCCTCTGCGCGCACACACACAGGCCCACGGCGCGCACACACACAGGCCCACGGCGCGCACACACACAGGCCCACGGCGCGCACACACACACAGGCCCACGGCGCGCACACACACACAGGCCCACTGCACACACACACAGGCCCACTGCGCGCACACACACACAGGCCCACTGCGCACACACAGGCCCACTGCACACACACACAGGCCCACTGCGCACACACACAGGCCCACTGCACACACACACACAGGCCCACTGCGCACACACACAGGCCCACTGCACACACACACACAGGCCCACTGCACACACACACACAGGCCCACTGCACACACACACACAGGCCCACTGCGCACACACACACACAGGCCCACTGCGCACACACACACAGGCCCACTGCGCACACACACACAGGCCCACTGTGCGCGCACACACACACAGGCCCACTGTGCGCGCACACACACACAGGCCCACTGCACACACACACACAGGCCCACTGCACACACACACAGGCCCACTGTACACACACACAGGCCCACTGCACACACACAGGCCCACTGCACACACACAGGCCCACTGCACACACACAGCACGCACACAGGCCCACTGCACACACACAGGCCCACTGCACACACACAGGCCCACTGCACACACACACAGGCCCACTGTACACACACACAGGCCCACTGCACACACACAGGCCCACTGCACACACACAGGCCCACTGCACACACACAGCACACACACAGGCCCACTGCACACACACAGGCCCACTGCACACACACACACACACACACACACACACACACACACACACACACACACACACACACACACACCCTCTGCACACACACACACCCTCTGCGCACACACACAGGCCCACGGCGCGCACACACACAGGCCCACGGCGCGCACACACACAGGCCCACTGTGCGCGCACACACACACAGGCCCACGGCGCGCACACACACAGGCCCACTGCGCGCGCACACACACACAGGCCCACTGCGCGCACACACACACAGGCCCACTGTACACACACACACACACACGCCCTCTGCGCGCACACACACAGGCCCACGGCGCGCACACACACAGGCCCACGGCGCGCACACACACAGGCCCACTGCGCGCACACACACAGGCCCACTGCGCGCACACACACACAGGCCCACTGCACACACACACAGGCCCACTGCGCGCACACACACACAGGCCCACTGCGCACACACAGGCCCACTGCACACACACACAGGCCCACTGCGCACACACACAGGCCCACTGCACACACACACACAGGCCCACTGCGCACACACACACAGGCCCACTGCGCACACACACAGGCCCACTGCACACACACACACAGGCCCACTGCACACACACACACAGGCCCACTGCACACACACACACAGGCCCACTGCGCACACACACACAGGCCCACTGCGCACACACACACAGGCCCACTGCGCACACACACACAGGCCCACTGCGCACACACACACAGGCCCACTGTGCGCGCACACACACACAGGCCCACGGCGCACACACACACACAGGCCCACTGCACACACACACACAGGCCCACTGCACACACACACAGGCCCACTGCACACACACACAGGCCCACTGCACACACACACAGGCCCACTGCACACACACAGGCCCACTGCACACACACAGCACGCACACAGGCCCACTGCACACACACAGGCCCACTGCACACACACAGGCCCACTGCACACACACAGGCCCACTGCACACACACACAGGCCCACTGTACACACACACAGGCCCACTGCACACACACAGGCCCACTGCACACACACAGCACACACACAGGCCCACTGCACACACACAGGCCCACTGCACACACACAGGCCCACTGCACACACACAGGCCCACTGCACACACACAGCACACACACAGGCCCATTGCACACACACAGGCCCACTGCACACACACAGGCCCACTGCACACACACACACAGGCCCACTGTACACACACACAGGCCCACTGCACACACACAGGCCCACTGCACACACACAGGCCCACTGCACACACACAGCACACACACAGGCCCACTGCACACACACAGGCCCACTGCACACACACAGGCCCACTGCACACACACAGGCCCACTGCACACACACAGCACACACACAGGCCCACTGCACACACACAGGCCCACTGCACACACACAGGCCCACTGCACACACACACACAGGCTCTACGCACGTCACACCCAGGCTCACTGTGCACACAGGATCACTGCAAACATACCACACAGGCTTACTGCGCACATTTCACGCCCAGGCTCACTACAAACTTGCTGCACATAGCAGCCCATCTGCTCTGCTGTCACAGTGACAGCAGAGCTCCATATTCCGTATCATTGGCTTCTGACCCCATGATTACTGTGAACCAATCATAGGCTAAAACAGAAAAAGGATGGCTCTGGGGCCAGAACCATCCTGTCCCAAGGAGGTTAAAGGAAATCTAAAATGATCCCTTTAAGGGATACTTAAAGAGAACCAGAGATGAAGCAACCTCATGTATTTTACCTTATAAATCAGTGGGAACATGACAGTAAACACCTAATCTGCTCTTTGTTACATTGTTCTCTGTTTAATTTGCCTGTTATCACCTCTAAGATAAGAATCCCGACTAAGCAGTCGGTCTGGCTTTGCTACAGAATAATTATAGCTGAGACTGTGTTCTTTGCTGTCTTCAAGTCCAAGCCTGCCCCCTGCTGGCTTTGCTCAGGAATCATTATAGCTGAGTCATTATAGCAAAGCCAGAATCAATGCTCAGTCCGGGATTCTTATCTCAGCTAGATAACAGACACTTTTAGCAGTGAGGATGGAACAGAGAGCATGGTAAATGTTTTCTCTAATGTTCCCACTGATTTCTATGGTAAAATACACAAGGGTGCTTCGTCTCTGGTTCACTTTAAGCCTCAAATTATAAAAAAAAACTGAACTTACCTGGGGCTTGCATCTCCTTGCAGTCATCCTGTCCCTGCACTGTCCTTCCAGACCCCCCAACGAGCAGCAGCAACCCACTGCAAGCTGGACCGCCACACGTCTCCTAATTATGTGGCTGTGCATGGCAGTGTTCTGCGCTTGTGCAGTGTGGGAAAATATCGCTACTGCGCATGCACAGATCAATCCAGACAAGGGGACTCTGATCAGTGTGCATGCAGCTCATGACCACCCATGTGCAGTAGCCTCCGACTGGCCAGCTTTAAAGGGGTCGCTGCTGCTGCTGCTGGCCGGAGGGTCTTGGCAGGACGGGGTGGGCACAGCATGCAGGGGGATGCAAGAAGCTCCAAGGAAATTTCTTTTTTTTTTTTTAACCTGCCTGGCGGTACACAGTTTATGAGGCTGCGACCGCGAGAGGGATTTTTAGAATAAACGTTGTTTTTACCTTCGTAGCTAGCACTAGGCTAGCTACCTGTGGCCCTCAAGTCCCCCGGCACCTATCTGCTCCCCCCGATCGCCGCCGGCAACACTCACCCATCCGGGATCCCGCAAGAGCCGCAGCTTCACTGTCGCCATGGCGACGATTGGACATGACGTCATGCGGAGTCCCGATCCTCCCCATAGCGAAGCCTGGAGCTGATTGGGAGGCTGTGCCATCGAGGGATCCCTGGGGGGTGTGTATTGCGGCGGGGATCAGGGGGGGAGTGGAGGCACTTGAGGGGGCATAGGTAGCTAGCCAAGTGCTAGCTGAAGAATACTGAACAGTTTTTATTTTTAAAAAATCCTCCCGGGGCCATGCGATCCCCTGCGGCGGCTAGCTCGACACTGTGTCAGGCTTACCGCCAGGGAGGTTAAGGTTTAAGTGTCCCTTAAAGGGATTATTTTGAAGGCCATCTGTCAACTTTCTGGAAAATGAGCTCCACCCACCTTTGCTGCATCTGACACAGTGTCCCAGTTGCCGCCACTCAAGGAAAAATTCCCGCTTCCTATCCGCAGTAAGATCTCTTCCGGCGTGTCGTTGGGGCCGTTAGCAAATGGCGTGTACCTTAAATCACAAAAGGAAAGCGGAAAATGTTTTGCAACTGAAAAATGGTGTGAAGTTCTGTAACAAGATAAGTTTAAGAACAACTATCACACACACACAAAAATGTTAAATTTAAAAACATAAGAAGTACAGTACAATGAAGTGTGGAGTAAAAAGCACGATAAATTACTTCTTCCTATGTTGCTGTCACTTATGGTAGGCAGTGAATATATGACAGACCTGACCAGCTTAGGACTAATCTATCGCCTCATGGGGGATTTCTCAGGGGCTGACCAACATCTGTGCGGATACAAGATGTGGTGATGAGAGAGGCGTTCCTGCTAACGCCAGGACAGAGACAAGGCCCAACTGCTCCTCTCCATACTGCGGACATAAATAACTTGTAGGTGTTGCTTGAGGGGAACTAAAGTGACAGGTACATGGAAGCTGCCATCATCACAGAGGGTCTCTTCTGTCTATCAGTGCACACTCTCTCTGCTGCCATTCGCCAGCTCCCCATCACATGACTGGAGCAAGTCACATGATCAGGAGCTCACCAAGGGAAGCAGAGAGTGCTGCTGCTGTGATGTGTGGAGATCGGCAGAGCTAGAAGCAGGTAATTATAAAGTTCCCTGTGCTACTCTGCATGGTGGGAGGAGGTGGGGACCCCCAAAGCTCCCCTGCAATTGCGAGGGCTATTGTTCCACCTTTCTTTAAAGGATACCCAAACTGACATGTGACATGATGAGATAGACATGGGTATGTACAGTGTCTAGCACACATAACTACCGGTAGGCTGTGTTCCTTTTTTTCTTTCTCTGCCTGAAAGAGTTAAATATCAGGTATGTAAGTGGCTGACTCAGTCCTGACTCAGACAGGAAGTGACACTACAGTGTAATCCTCACTGATAAGAAATTCCAACTATAAAACACTTTCCTAGCAGAAAATAGCTTCTGAGAGCAAGAAAGAGATAAAAAGGGGAAAATCTTATCAGTGAGGGTCACACTGTAGTCACTTCCTGTCTGAGTCAGCCACTTACATACCTGATATTTAACTCTTTCAGGCAGAGAAAGCAAAAAGGAACACAGCATAGGTATTTGTGTTCTAGGCACTGTACATACACATGTCTATCTCATGTCACATGTCACTTCGGGTATCCTTTAAACCCTCAAAAAGACGAACCACGGAAATTATCATGTAAAAAACGGACACTGCACTATTGCTGGGGGTGGAGCACGAGGAAATGTTGATATGTCTCCCCGCTCCTGATGGTGTAACACTAGCGTGAGCCTAGCTGTGAAGAAAACATACGACTGCAAAACAATGTTCTCCTCCACCATATTAACATGCCTCAGTTATACTGGCCTTAAAACACTTTTCCTGATGACATCACTCATCTTACAATCACATCTCCAATGAGTATGTATGAAATCGCTGCCGGGAGACTTGGACGCAGGATACAGCCGATATACGGCTCACCCTGCTGCTGCACAAGTCCCGGCGGCGTTAATTGCTATTCCCCCTCCAGGTCCACGTGGATGGTGGGGAATGATGAAATTTGGCTTCCAGCTGTTGCTGGCGGCTGAATTACAGTGTTTTAAAAGTAACTTCAGCTACGTCTTCTGACGGCACTGAAGTTACTCACTGTGTGCCGCTATACCCGTAACTCCTATTACAGTCTATGCTGCGCCCAAATGTCCTGCGCTGGATACAACGTGTTCGTCTCCAATCCCTGCACGTTCCCTTTAAATAAGCCTGCAGCTTTCTGGGTATATCTAGCCTTTCTTGCCATGTAGCTGTACGATGTTCTGGATGACTGCTCCCTCTGGTGGTCACAATGCATTACAGCATTGTGAATAAACATTTTTGGTACTGTATATTCCGGCGTATAAGACAACAGGGTGTATAAGACGACCCCCCAACTTTTCCACTTAAAATACAGAGTTTGGGATATACTCGTGTATAAGACTACCCCTCTTCCAGTGCACAACCCCCAAAATTTTTTTTTAAAAAAACTCATATACTGGTGCTGTGTATGAACAGATACTGGTGCTGTACTGTATGTGGTACCCAGTATATAACAGTATATAGACCATTGACTGGTTGGATTGGTCAACTCTCCCTCTCCCTAAAGCAGTGTTGCCAACCTTGGAAATACATTTTTACTGACAAAGCACAAAAAAATTACTGACAGAACACTTTTTTTACTGACATCTAATATTATTGAAATTAAATGAAAGATATCACACATGCGCCCCACGTGCAATACACCGGCAACCACGTGGGGCGCAAATGAGGAAGAAGAGTGCAGTGGCGGACACCGGACAGGTGAAGTAATGGCCCGTACTCACGGGCTGCAAATGTTGCCTGTCGCCAGCACACGTGAGCGTGCTAGCGACAGGCCGGCGACAGCTCCTCGCCAGGTCCCTCCGCGTACACACGCGGAAGAGGGACCAGCGGCGAGACGGAAGCTGTCGCCGACGTTCCTCCTCCCCCCGCCGGAAGCTCCATTTACCACAATGGAGGTTGCTGTCGCTAGTCCGCGTACTCACGCGGACTAGCGACAGTTGCGGGGGAGGTGCGGCGGCGACTGTCGCCATGCGATTGAAACTTTCAATCGCATGGCGACATGAGCGACGGGCGACAGTTCGGGGTGCGCGCGCGTGCGACGGCCCATACTCACGGGCGACCTGTCGCCGCAACACGCGCGCGACAAAAGTCCCTCGTGAGTATGGGCCATTATAATGCACGGCATCTGGGGGGGGGGGGGGGGGGGGGGACACACACTTTGATATATTTACATTTGGGGGATGCTACCAGGGGTTTCCGTCACATTTTTTCTCAATTTTTGCAACCCTTGCCGCTGCACACTTTATCGAGCATTCCAACCTGAGATTTTCCAGCATGTCCGATTGATACATGCAATCGATGCATGCAACCGATTTCGGCCCGAAAATGGTTTGATTGTCAACTAGGCATGCTCTTGATGGCACTGATTTTTATAATATCAATAATTGTCTTATCTGATGGTTGAACGGCCGCCACGTCTACAGATGTATGGCCACCTTTAGCTAGAGCAGTGTACATTCCAGAGTGATACATGAACTGATAAGCAGTAAGTGCTGGGATCTTCTGCGAAAGAGAGAGGGTTTTTTTTTACTGACACCACAAATTTTTTCATGGACTTTACTGACAGCCCAGATTCGTTTTTTACTGACTGTCAGTAAATTTACTGACGGTTGGCAACACTGCCCTAAAGGCGGCCACACACCATGCAATTTTTAAAATATCTGTTAAATTTAAGAATTGCAATCAATTTTTCTGACTGATTGTAACATTTAAAAAATGAGATCAATGTACCACACACGTTAAATTTTTCCCCAATTATGATAAAAATGATTGGAAACTGACAAAATTGCTAGGGTGTGTATATGAATAAATTGACAATCCAACACACACCATACAATCTTTAGATAGATTGAAGAAAAATATCTGGCATTCCAGATCGATTCAAATCGAAGAAAACAGGAAATCCGATTGGATTTTTCAGTCGAATGAAAAAAAAGTTTTTGATTTTTTTCGGGAGATCTGATCGTTTTTATCAGAGCAGTATGGAAGAATAGATTGTGCTCTGCCCATAAAACACGCCTCTTTCACCCTTCTGGCCCCGCCCTTGTATCCTATTTACCTCCTTCTCCGCCTCGCAGTTCTCGCACATGTGCGCCTGCGCCGTTTCACTACAGTCCTCAGCAGCGAGATCTGAGAGTCAGTACCAGGATAGGGCGGGGCAGACGGGTGGAGGAGGCGTGTTTTATGGGCACAGCGTGTCTCTTTCTTCCATACACTGGGCGTCCCAGATCTTGCAGCATGAGCGGTGAGCTCCCTCCAGCATATGCAGCGACCGTCGCATCTCCAGCACCCGGTAATTAATCATCAGCATGTCGTGTACACATATCCCGTATCAGCATCGTCTATCACCCGGCGTATAAGACCACCCCAGACTTTTCAGAAGATTTTCAAGGGTTAAAAAGTAGTTTTATACGCCAGAATATAGCGTACTTCTGGTACTTATGCGCCTGCGCAGCACTACCCTGATGATGTGGGCGCATGCGCAGAAGCCGACCCATCAGCGACACTTCAGAGGTTGTCAGCAGGACCGGGCAGAAGACTGGAGCTGCGGCGGGGGACACATTTGACTTCGAGGGGCTGGAAGAAGCTCCAGGTAAGTAAAGATGAATTTTGTCACCTCGCTTATCCTTTCAGGCCAAGTTTAGGTGACACAAGGACTTAAAGAGACTCCGTAACAAAAATTGCATCCTGTTTTTTATCATCCTACAAGTTCCAAAAGCTATTCTAATGTGTTCTGGCTTACTGCAGCACTTTCTACTATCACAGTCTCTGTAATAAATCAATGTATCTTTCCCCTGTCAGACTTGTCGGCCTGTGTCTGGAAGGCTGCCAAGTTCTTCAGTGTTGTGGTTCTGCTATGAACTCCCCCTTCCAGGCCCCTCTATGCACACTGCCTGTGTGTTATTTAGATTAGGGCAGCTTCTCTCTTCTCTCTTCTTTTTTACAAGCTGGATAAATCGTCCTCTGAGCTGGCTGGGCTGTTTGTAGGAAGAAACAAGCAGCCTCAAACTTCAGTGCATGGGGGAAAGAAACACACAAATGATCTCTTGAGATTCAAGAGGAAGGCAGTATACAGCCTGCTTGTGTATGGATGTATTTTCTATGTGTGGACATATTGTACATCAACCTACTTCCTGTTTTGGTGGCCATTTTGTTTGTTTATAAACAAACTTTTTAAAACTGTTTTTAACCACTTTTAATGCGCGGGGAGCGGCGAAATTGTGACAGAGGGTAATAGGAGATGTCCCCTAACGCACTGGTATGTTTACTTTTGTGCGATTTTAACAATACAGATTCTCTTTAATGAATTAGATAAAGGTTAAAACTTCACTACAGGAAAACAAACAACTTCATTTTGTAGTGTAACTTTTCATGAATTATTTCTGGTATTTGCTATGGCAGTGAATATGCGCTATTAAATGGGTGCGCGAGCGCGTGGTGGCTTTTAGCGCAGGACGGGAGTTTCATGTCCTGGAATCTGGTGGTGGCATCTTTAGTTCTGCCAGGTGATCTGTACAGAATGTTCCTTTACTGAAAGTTCTATGCACAGAGGGAGATACTGCTTGCTTGGCAGTTGAAAAGAGCCATTATTTCTCACAATGCAACAATGTTCACAGACAGCAAACTGTCAGGCCCATGGTCATGACATCACACTGTGAGAGGGGTTTCATTTCACCACAGTGTCAGCCATACAGACCCCCCCCCCCCCCCCGATGCGATCATCGGGGGGTCTGTATGGTTGATATTGTGGTGAAACCCCTCCCATGGCGCTAAAATCCACCGTGTGCTCGCGCACCCATTTAATAAGAGAAAAGGTAAAGATTTCTCATGGGAAAGGGGGTATCAGCTGCTGATTGAGATAAAGTTCAATTCTGATCTGCGGTTCTTCTTTAACCACCTTAGCGGTATGGACGAGCTCAGCTCGTCCATTACCGCCAGAGGGTGCCGCTCAGGCCCTGCTGGGCCGATTTACATGAAATAAAGAGCAGCACACGCAGCCGGCACTTTGCCAGCCACGTGTGCTGCCCGATCGCCGCCGCTCTGCGGCGATCCGCCGCGAGCAGCGGCGAAAGAGGGTCCCCCCAGCCGCCTGAGCCCTGCGCAGCCGGAACAAATAGTTCCGGCCAGCGCTAAGGGCTGGATCGGAGGCGGCAGACGTCAGGACGTCGGCTGACGTCCATGACGTCACTCCGCTCGTCGCTATGGCGACGATCTAAGCAAAACAAGGAAGGCCGCTCATTGCGGCCTTCCTTGTTTATTCTGGGCGCCGGAGGCGATCAGAAGAACGCCTCCGGAGCGCCATCTAGTGGGCTTTCATGCAGCCAACTTTCAGTTGGCTGCATGAAATATTTTTTTTTTTATTTAAAAAAAACCCTCATGCAGCTGCCCTGGCGATCTTAATAGAACGCCAGGGTGGTTAAAGGTGGGTACACACATCAGATAAAAGTCTTTGGAAAATTAAAGATCACAGACCAATTTTACCACCCTTCCATGTAGTATGAGAGCCATACTCTGCACAGTCTATTCTATGGAGCTGAACTCCCCATCAGACAGAAATCTTTGCAAGATGCTGCACACACAGATGCTGTACACATTCAAAAGATCAGTATCTGCAAAAGTTCAGTTCCTGCAAAAGATCCATTCCTGCAAAATGCATTCATAGTCTATGATATCTGCAGATCATCGTACGCACCTTGTTTAACGGATAATCATCTGCAGATCATATCCACCAGGATGGATCTTCAGATCTGCAGATGATTGTCAGATCTGCAGATGAATGTCTGTTAAACAAGGTGTGTATGAGGATCTGCAGATCTCATAGACTATGAATGCATTTTGCAGGAACGGATCTTTGGCAGGAACAGATCTTTTGCAGATACTGATCTGTTGCATGTGTGCAGCATCTTTGTGTGCAGCATCTTGCAAAGATTTCTGTCTGATGGGGAGTTCAGCTCCATAGAATAGACTGTGTAGAGTATGGCTCTCATTCTACATGGAAGGGGGTAAAATTGGTCTGTGATCTTTCATTTTCCAAAGACTTATCTGATATGTGTACCCACCTTAAGTGGTGAAAGCATTTGAATGATAAAGGGCAGATGAGCCTCTAGTTACCCCGCCAGCATGGTGTAAAGTAGCACTCCGAGGCTCCAGATATCGCAGGCAGCGTCGTAGCCTTGTCTCATGAGGACCTGAAACACACAACAAGCACATTACAGCAGAGATAATGAACTGTATGTGTAGTACAGATAACAGAGTAACCAAGCAGCTCCAAAACCACTAGGAAACTGTAGGGGACTAAAAGAGACTGAAAAGCCCTCCCACTAAAAAGCAATGCTAAGTGTAGTTTGTCTTCTTATAACAGAAGGCACTTGCATATTCAGTAGTGGTGCATTGTGGGTAACCACAGAGGTTCACTTAAACTGAATTATTGCAAGTACCTTCTGATTTAAGAAGGCAATCACACCACATAGTACGGATAAGAAATAGTAGTAAAGGAAAGAGTCTCATATTCTTTTCCAGTACAGGAATAATTAAAAAAAACTTCAGTTGATATCTATGCAAAAGAGCTTCTCTGAGCCATTCCACCCACTGGGTAGAATACAGTCCTGTTTTCTGAAGCACTTAAAGAGAACCAGAGACGAAGCACCCTCATGTATTTTACCATACATATCAATGGGAACATGACAGTAAACAACTACCCTGCTCTCTGTTTCATTCTTCTCTGCTAATTCTGCTTGTTATCAGCCCTGATAAGAATCCCCGACTGAGTATTCAGTCTGGCTTTGCCTGGGATGATTATAGCTGAGTCAGTCTTCTGTGGTGTCTTTTCAAGCACAAGTCTGCCCCCTTGTGGCTCTGCTTTCCTGCTAAGAGGATACATATTAGGAAAGCAAAGCCACAAGGGGGCAGACTTGGGCTTGAAAAGGCATCACAGTAGACTGACTCGGCTATAATCATTCCAGGCAAAGCTAGACTGAATGCTCAGTCGGGGATTCTTATCAGGGCTGATAACAAGCAGAATTAGCAGAGAAGAATGAAACAGAGAGCAGGGTAGGTGTTTACTGTCATGTTCCCATTGATATATATGGTAAAATACATGAGGGTGCTTCATCTCTGGTTCTCTTTAAAAGATGAGGGGCCATATGCATTCACTTTTTCACCTGAGTTTTCTCCTATGTGATATTTTACTACCTGTCATAAAATGCCTTTTAAACCACCAGCAAGCAAAAAAATGTTTTTTTAAAAATAATTTTGACAGGACTTTTTCACCTACCTTTTGTTACCTTTCAATTGCAAAATGCTGAGAAAAATTATCTCCCAGGAGAAAAAGTGAATTGCATGTGGGCCACAGTGTTGTTTCTAAACTGCAAATGAGTAACGAAGCAGCTCAGGGTGACCCAAACCACTAGGAATGTATAGGGGGATAAAAGGGACCAAAAAGCCCTCCTACTAATAAGCAATGCTGGGGCATTTCGGTCTCTTTCATCCCCCCTATACATTCCGAGTAGTTTGGGTCACCCCGAGCTGCTTGGTTACTCTGTTGTACTCGTCCAAGTCCCTATCCCCATACAGCCATATCAATCCCTGCCATGTACTGATGAGGACCAAAAGCCCAAAACAGGCTGTCTACATGTGGGGTTGGTGTGGCTGTGTAATATTTAGAGCTATAGTCTAGCTATACACCAGCCAGCGGTTCTGGATGCTTGCCTGGCTTACAAGGGCGAAAATAGATAATTTGCATATTCAGTAGTGGTGCATTGTGGGTAACCAATTATTGCTAATTTCCTTCTGTTTTAAGAAGGCAAATTTCACTAAACTGCAAACATGACAGAATGATGCAAGGTTATTAAAAAAAAAAAGCTATCTGTCCACTTCCAAGCTACATTCATTTGCCTAAATGTGAGTCAAAAGAGGTGCCCACAGCTGTGACTGCTACAGACTTGGGCAGTTTGTAAATGACCTGAGGAAGCGGGCCAGTACCCGTGAAACGCGTTGTCTTATTTGTGCATCGTTAAAAACTTTTACTTATATGGTTTGTCCGTTTATGGAGTTAAAGTGGATCCGAGATGAAAAACTAACTATAACAAGTAACTTGCCTATATATCTTATCTAAAGTTTAGATAGTTTACACAACAAATCTAGCTGCAAACAGCTTTAATAGAATATGATTATTTCTTCCTGTGATACAATGACAGCAGCCATGTTGTTTGTAAACATTACACAGAGGCAGGCTTATATGCATCTTCTGTGAAAAAAACCTAAACCCTCTCCTCCTCCCTCCTCCCCTCTGCCTCTGAAATCTCTGGCTAGTAACACCTCCTCCTCCTCCTGCCCAGACTCAGCTCCTGTAAGCCCTTACTGTCTGAAAATGCCAAGGCTCTCTGAAAAGCTGTGGGCGAGGCTTGTTTAGTTTATAGGGAATTAGAGTATTAAAACAAAAACAAAAAAGTATTTGGCTTGAGGAATGCCCTATAAACAATAGCAAAGGAACACAATTATGCGATGAGCAAAAGTTCATCTCGGATCCACACTGATTTACTCCTATACTTTATGATTTAAGAGAGTTATATTCTGGGCGCCTTCAACAAGTTTTCTTAGTTGTAGTCCAACACTTCGGGGTAGTATATGGTACACCACGTGTCCAAATACCTAAGGAGAGCGACCGACCAGCACCTGCCAAGCAGATCTGGGATACTGAACGGAAATGGTAAGCTCTGTCAGTGGTTGCAGGAGTGCAAACCACCCTTGTGAGTATAGCTTATTATCCTACTCATACCTATTTTACCTAATGATACTGCACCATCGGGCTCTTGGTCGCTCTCAGTGCAGATCCTTGGCGGTTGGTGTCTCAACCACCAGGAATCATCCCATTTACCTAAATGTGATAAATCCTTTATCAACTCAATATTACTACCATCTCTCCTCGACAGTCCCTGCTGGTGGTCATGTGACCTTATAAACGGAGTGGTCATGTGACCTTACATACTGGTGGACGTGTAACCTCATAAATGAAGCCGTGCTTCTTCCCCATAACCTCGCGCTTCTCACCTCGGGCGCCACAAAGTTGGCGGTGTAACACGGCGTGAGGAGCAGCCCGTTCTCTCCCCGCAGCTGCTTGGCGAACCCAAAGTCGCAGATCCGTATGGAGTCCGCGTTGCTGGAATCGTCCATGTAGAGGATATTGCTGGGCTTCAGATCTCGATGAACCACCTATCAGAAGAGAGAAGCAGGACACAGAGCGGGAAACAGAGTTACAGCGCTGGGAGGAAAGGCTTGGTGTAAATCACATGGTCACATTGACAATATATCTCCCATAACAGACCTCAGGTCTCCCAACAAAGGAATGTGGTGTATTATTAAAAGGTACTTCTAAATGGCTTGTTGTGTCTCCTCCCCTCCCACAATTGTGAGAGCTCCCTGCAGTAGTTTGTGTCTCCTCCCCTCCCACAATGGTGAGATCTCCCTGCAGTAGTTTGTGTCTCCTCCCCTCCCACAGTGGCGATATCTCCCTGTAGTAGTTTGTGTCTCCTCCCCTTCCACAATAGTGAGATCTCCCTGCAGTAGTTCGTGTCTCCTCCCCTCCCACAATGGCGAGAGCTCCCTGCAGTAGTTTGTGTCTCCTCCCCTCCCCCAATGGTGAGATCTCCCTGCAGTAGTTTGTGTCTCCTCCCCTCCCACAGTGGCGATATCTCCCTGTAGTAGTTTGTGTCTCCTCCCCTTCCACAATAGTGAGATCTCCCTGCAGTAGTTTGTGTCTCCTCCCCTTCCACAATGGTGAGATCTCCCTGCAGTAGTTTGTGTCTCCTCCCCTCCCACAGTGGTGATATCTCCCTACAGTAGTTTGTGTCTCCTCCCCTCCCACAATGGTGAGATCTCCCTGCAGTAGTTTGTGTCTCCTCCCCTCCCCCAATGGTGAGATCTCCCTGCAGTAGTTTGTGTCTCCTCCCCTCCCACAATGGTGAGATATCCCTGCAGTAGTTTGTGTCTCCTCCCCTCCCACAATGCTGAGTTCTCCCTGCAGTAACTTGTGTCTCCTCCCCTCTCCTTACGTGTAAATCATGAAAACATGTCGGTTTAGTGGTGAAGACGTTATAGCGTGGGGACACTCACCCCCTGGCAGTGCAAGTAGTCCACAGTCTTGGTGATGGTGTAGAGCACGGCGCTGGCCTCTCTCTCGGAGAAAAACTTCTGTCGGAGTATTCGGTCAAGCAGCTCTCCGCCTTTCATGAGTTCGGTAACGAGGTAAACGTATCGGCTATCATCGTCATACACCTGAGGTCACATGTCAAACACAAGACAGGTTCTCTTGTCAGCAGTGCAAGCCTAACCGAAGGGATCAGCTCCTCCAGGACACACACACACAGAGCAAGAAGAACTTCATACAGAGTCCAGTAATGGTCCGCTCTATCTCTGAGGTCATTCAGAAAACACAAGGCGATCCCAGTGAGTTTGTCATTCAATCACTATTGGGAACACATCTTCTGCCAATCGCACACTATGATGCCAATCTTCTGCCAATCACACACTAAGATGCCAATCTTATGCCAATCACACACTATGATGCCAATCTTATGCCAATCGCACGCTATGATGCCAATCCTCTGCCACACACTATGATGCCAATCTTCTGCCAATCACACACTATGATGCCAATCTTCTGCCAATCACACACTAGGATGATGATGTCACAGGAAACTAAGGGCCTCTTTTCTAGCTACGCACATTTTGGAAATGAACCAAAATGACTATTTGCATAAATTAGAGTAAGATTTGCGCCAACTCAGAATTCTTGGCATCTCATAGACCATCCCTACTGCAGATAAATACCCTATATGTGCTCGGATATTCTCATTTGTATAACCGCGAGAGGACAGCCCTGCCGAGTGGCATGTCACAAGTCTGCTCCCTTGGGTCATTTACTGCCCAAGTAAAACCAAACTTCAACTAGGTACGTTCTCAAAGCAATCATGATTACCAATCATAAGTGCAGGGATGAGGGGTCACAAATCCTCTGATCCTCAGTTTATGAAACCACCAACTCCAGGTACCCAAAATTGCTCCTCAACTCTGACTCCCTACTCCAGCGTTTCTCAAACCTGTCCTTGTTACTCCACAACGGTGCATGTTTTTCATTCGATTTGAATAAACGGGAAAATCTAGTGTTTTTATTGTACCATGTATGGGCACCATAAGGCAGTGATTCTCAAAGCTGTCCTTGAGAATCCACAACGGTGCATGGTTTGCAGGCAACCTCACCTATGCACAGATGGGGTAATTAGTGTCTCAGCTAGGTGGATTCCATGTAGCTGAGACACTAATTACCCCACCTGTGCATAGGGGAGGCTGCCTGCAAAACATGCACCGTTGTGGATGCTCAAGGACAGCTTTGAGAATCACTGCCTTAGGCCGGATCCCCATAAGTGCTTTTGTGAGTGCTTGCGTTTGATTAGCGTTTGTTAAAAACAAATTTACGTGATTTTTTACCGCGATTTTAATGAAAATGAATGGGAGCAAAAAGCGCTAATCAAACGCAAGCGTTCACAAAAGCGCTTATAGTGTGGATCCGGTCTTAGTCTAAAGGTGGCCAGACACCATACAATTTTTGGTACTTTTCCGTTAGCCGGGCGCATCCACTAGGTGGCGTTAATTACTAATCCCCCCTCCAGGCCACCAGGAATAGTAGGGAAAGATGTAATTCTGGTGGAGTTTTATCGCCACCTAGTGGATGCGCCCGGCTAACGGAACAGTACCCAATTTTTTAAATATCTGTTAAAATTAAAGAATAGCAAACAATTTTTCTGACTGATTGTAACAATTCAAAAATCTGACCAATGTACCACACACCTATGTTGGATTTTTCCCCAATCATGAATAAAATGATTGAAAGCTTAGAAAAAATTGATTGGAACTGTACATCAAGTAATTGACAATCCATCACACACCATACAATTCTTGATAAAGTTCGTCTTAAATTTCCAACATTCTCAATCTCCAAAAATCTAAAAAAAAAAATTCTCTGAAAAATTGGATCTTTTAATTGTATGGTGTGTGGCCACCTTAACCCCCTTGGCGGTATGAAAAATACCGCCAGGGGGCAGCGCAGCAGTTTTTAAAAAAATTTTTTTTTTTTAATCATGTAGCGAGCCCAGGGCTCGTTACATGATAGCCTCCGGCGATAGGCGATCAGGAAATCCCATTCAAAGAACGGGATTTCCTGGAGGGCTTCCCCTGTCATTGGGAGACCCGATCCACCCCTTGGCGCTGCCTGGCACTGATTGGCCAGGCAGCGCAGGGGTCTGGGGGGGGGGGGCCGCGCGCCGCACCGGATAGCGGCGATCGGGCGCGCGGCGGAGGCGATCGGGGTGCTGGCGCAGCTAGCAAAGTGCTAGCTGCGTCCAGCAAAAAAAAAATTATTTAAATCGGCCCAGCAGGGCCTGAGTGGCACCCTCCGGCGGCTTGCTAAGGAGGTTAAAGAGAACCAGAGACAGTCTAAAGAAAAGATTGTATACATACATTAGGCTTCCTCCAGCCCCATATGCACAGATCGCTCCCACGCTGCCATCCACCGCTGCCCGCAACTACGAGAACCGGCTCCCCGCTCTGCCGTCAGTCGGAGCCAGTCTAGCGCAGGAGAAGTGCGTTCTTTGCTTATCTCTCCATCAGCCGCTGGATAGATACATAGAGGGCGCACTGCTCCTGCGTAGCCTGGCTCCGATGACATCAGTGCCGGGAGAAGGTTCTCATTGATGCGGGCAGCGGTGGACGGCGGCGTGGGAGCGATCCGAGCAGATGGGGCTGGAGGAAGCCCCAGGTATGTATAACATCTTTTCTTTAGATTGTCTCTGGTTCCCTTTAAGGCCCGTTTCCATTACACGGGGTGCGATGCGGCTATATAGACGTATTGCACCGCGGCTGTACTGAAACCAATGCACGCAATGGAACGGTTTCCATTGCGTGCTGGTTATGCCGAGCGGTGAGGAGCGATCTGAGAATCTGCAGCATGCTACACATTCTCACACTGCTGCCTCAACGTCCCATCTCCTCCCATTGGCAGCTGCATCTCCCGATGAGGAAGTGACGCGAATGGGAGCGGAAGTGACGCAAATGGGAGCGGAAGTGACGCGAATGGGAGCGGAAGTGACGTGAATGGGAGCGGAAGTGACGTGAATGAGAGCAGAAGAGACGTGAATGGGAGCAGAAAGTGACGTGAATAGGAGCGGAAAGTGACGTGAATGGGAGCGGAAGTGACGTGAATGGGAGCGGAAAGTGACGTGAATGGGAGCGGAAAGTGACGTGAATGGGAGCGGAAAGTGACGTGAATGGGAGCGGAAAGTGACGTGAATGGGAGCGGAAGTGACGTGAATGGGAGCGGAAAGTGACGTGAATGGAAGCGGAAGTGATGCGTAGCGGCATAGCAGCCCTTCACCTCCCATTCGCTGATGGAAACAGACATTTATACTTACCAGGGCTGTGGAGTCTGCACAAAAATCCTCAGACTCCGACTCCTCACTTTATGAAACCTCCGATTCTTGATTCCAGGGACCCAAAAACTGCTCTGACTCCTCGACTCCACAGCCCTGCATAAGTGTTACCGTTGGAACTGAACTTCGTTCAAGTAAAAAGGGGGCGGGAGAAAAGTAACCTCTCGCTTAATAATAAAAGTTACAGTTTGCATATTCCTTTTATTTAACTTTTCCCTTAACTTAAATGGTAAAAATAGCTTAAAACCTCTGGTCAAGCGATTGATCACATGATTATGCCTACAGGAAGCAGCCTACTGCAATGCACGCTGCAAAAGGAAACCACGGCACCCAGGAGCTGTGTGCAGCAACAAGCTGTATTGGAGCAGACGATAGCACATGTTTCGGGCGGAGCCCTTCCTCGGGTGTGGGAGGAAAGGCTCCGCCCGAAAAATGTAATGCTATCGTCTGCTCCAATACAGCTTGTTGCTGCACACAGCTCTTGAGTGCCGTGTCTTTCTTTCGCTACTTGTCTATGGAATTGCAGGCGTGGTGTACCTGCTAGGCACTGAGAACCGGCTAGACGATTAAATATCGTTTTTTCCATGGGGTGAGGAGGTCTTTTTGCTGTTGCAATGCATGCTCGGAGACTTCCATCAGTAGAAGCTGCAGGCAGGATTGGATCAGTGAATTTCTCACTACAGTACGTGAAAAGGCCTCTCTGCTGTCAGCACAGCATGGAGTTTTTATGTATGTCTGGGAAGGCTAGTGCAGAGTAAAGCTCAACACACACCATACAATCTTGGTTGTACAGATTTACCAAATCTATGTAGTATAAGGGCCAACAGATTGAAAATACCTTGAATGATTGATTGGATAAGCTCTTATACTACATGAAAGTGGTAAGATTGAACAACCACGATTGTATGGTGTGTGTTGAGGTTAAGAGACATATTCCTGTTGCCACAGTGAAGGGAGAATCCTGACACTGGATAGAAGAACCCATCACCCATCACCACTGCACTGTCCTAGCACTACGAAAGATCTGCTACGGTAATTTTTTTTTCTTTTACTACCACTATCTGCCATTACAAAGTCCTTTCTAACTCCTAAAGGGATTCAGGAAAAAACGTAAACTTTGATAATGTTCCTTTAAAGCGGATTTGAAATCAGAACTTCCTCTTGCTCTAAAAGATAAGCAACAGCATAATAACCTTTAAAGAAAAACACTTCTTTGTAATAGCTGATACAAATCCCGCAATACATCTGCAGTGTGTGTACTTCCTGCTTTCACAGGAGACATAGGGATAACATCCTGTGTTTACAGATTAGCTGCTCTGCCGAGGCAGCCAGCGGAAACAACTGAGAGATCAGATTCAACTTGTGATTAGACGCAAATGGGGGGGGGGGGGAATAGACAGGCTAAACTCTTTACATCCAAACAGGTTGCATTTCTCTATGTTTTCCCTCTGTCCTGTGCAAGAGTTCAGGTCCACTTTAAGAGAAGGGTATACATAGAATGTTTATTTTAGATCAGGGGTGTCAAACTCAAATACAAAGTGAGCTGAAATTGAGCTCTGGGACCAAGTTTCGGGGGGCGACCTCAATGTCTAGTGACCACCTCCCTCCCTTATAAAGTTCCCTGGTGTCTAATAGCCCCCATCCAACCCCTATACTGTTCCCTGATGTTTAGTGGTCCCCCCTCCCTCATCTATACAGTTCCTTGTTGTTTAGTGGTCCTCCCTCTCCTATACAGTTCCCTGGTGTCTAGTGCCACCCCCCCCTTCCCTCTCCTATGCAGTTCCCTGGTGTCTAGTGCTGTCCCCTTCCCCATATGGCTTCCCCAGTGATCTAGGGCTTACCCTCCAATAAAGCTTCCCTGTTGGTGTAGAGTGGGCCAAACATAATGCAAAGTTGGTAAACCACCTGAGGGCCAAATCTGATGGCTCCGAGGGCCAGATTTGGCCCACGGGCCGGAGTTTGACATGTTTGCTTTAGACTGAAGTCTCTGGAAGGTAGCGTGCTGTGTACATTATGCAGGGTGTATGGCCGCTTTATGGACAGCAGCAGGCACATATGGCCGCTGGTGTCCAGGGTGTAACAGATATCACAGGACTCTGCATTGGAGGGGATGTAGGTAAGGGATCACCGCAGAGCTTACATCTTTCAGGGTGATGATATTCGGATGTTGTCCGTAACGCATCAAGATTTCGATCTCCTCCGAGGGGTCCCGCTTGCTCTTGTCGATAATCTGCAAGAGAGAGTGTTAGAGACAGCAGGTCTAATGCGGAAAAATTATGGAGCTTATTTATAACAGTACAATCCTTTTATAGTAAACTCCAAGGGACCTGGGCCCATAGGCAATTAGCATTTTCTCCTGAGTTTTTCCTGAGTGACATTTTCCAACTTGTCAATAAAAAGCCATTTAAACCACCAGCAAGAAAGAAAATATTAAAGAGAGACTAAAACCTCAAAAATTACCTGTTTTTATTAGCCAGACATCTTCAGCATTAATGCCACAGCTGAAATGCCTCATCCCTGTGGCAAAACGAGGCCTTAATCACCCCAAAATCCCCAGGGCAAATTTCGGGGCTCCTTCCTGGAAGAGGTAGAGCTTCTGCCTCTATTTGCATCAATCCCCACGGATCTCCGCCTCGCCTCCGCCCCTCTCAGTCTTCTTTCACTGAGAGGGGCGGAAGGAGGTGGAGATTGATGCAACTGGAGGCATGACTACAGCGCTAAGCTCTGCCTCCCCTGGGCAGCAAAATCCACGACCTGGAAAGTCATGGATTTTTGCCCTGGGATTTTGGGGTGATTAAGGCCTCGTTTTGCCGCGGGGATGCAGCATTTTAGCTATGGCGTTAATACTAAAGAGGTCTGGCTAATAAAAACTGTTAATTTTTGAGGCTTCAGACTCTCTTTAAAATAGTTTTGGCAGTACTTTTTGCCCTATTTTCGGTACTTTTTAACCATTTCTGCCACCCGGACGTGAAGCTCACGTCCGGGCGGCTGCTCTGCCGCGCTTTGGCGCGCTCCCGGGTGCGCCCCCGTGGTGTCCCCCGGTAGCCCTGGGATCAGTGAACGGGAACATGGTTCCCGATCACCGATCCGTGTCCCCAGCAGAAAAACTGAAACGCTCTTACAAGAGGCTTCAGTCTTTCTGCACGTCAAAATTTCCGGATCCCCCTTGTGCTTCCGGTTAGCGAGAAGCACAAGGAGGGGAAAAAACTTCTAGATATTTTTTACATTACAATTTACACATATAATAACATTATAGATTAACTGTTTATTTCCCACAACAAAATATACCCCAAATACTATTTTTAATCAAAAAAAAAAATTCAATAAAAAAATAAAAAAAAATAAAAAGGACATATATAGTTACCTAAGGATATGAACTTCTTAAATATGCATGTGAAGGGGGTATACTACGAACATTTTTTTAAATTATAAGCTTGTAAATAGTGATGACGCAAAACGGAAAAAATGCACCTTTATTTCCAAATAAAATATTGGCGCCATACATTGTGATAGGGACAAAATTTAAATGGTGTAATAACCGAGACAAACGGGCAAATAAAATACATACGTTTTAATTATGGTAGCGTGGATTGTTTTAAAGCTATAATGGACGAAAACTGAGAAATAATGAATTTTTTCCATTTTTTTTCTTATTAATCCTGTTAAAATGCATTTATAAAAAAATAATTATTAGCAAAATGTACCACCCAAAGAAAGCCTAATTAGTGGCGGAAAAAACAAGATATAGATCATGAATTGTGATAAGTAGTGATAAAGTTATTAGGGAATGAATGGGAGGTGAAAATTGCTCTGATGCATAAGGTGAAAAATCCCCGCGGGCTGAAATGGTTAAATTGCAAAATGCTGTAAAGTTATTTTAAGATGAAATATGATCTCCTAGGAGACCAATTATGAGAGAAAGTTAACTGCATATGGGGGACCTGGTCACTTAGTTTACTACATCAGAAGTTTACTTCATCACAATTTGTCATGCATTCTACTTTCATACAGGCGCCTGGTCGGGACCTGGCCCATGAGTTTACTATAAACCAGAGGTTTTACTATATGGCACAGTTTACTGTTTTAATGCCCGTACCTTGACGGCATACTCCATGTTGGTGGCCCGGTGAACGCAGCGTTTGCAGATAGAATAGGACCCGACGCCGATATCTTCTCGTAGGTCGTAGATGTCGGTGAACTGAGCTCTGCCGCCGTGGAATTGCTGTGGAAAGAAGATATGGTTACTGGGGAGTGAGGGCGGTGTCCTCGGGGCGTGGAACCATCCGGGTATCCCCCTCATCCCCTGAGGAATCAGTCGCTCACCTGTATAATGGGCAACGTGGCGGTCACACAGGGCATTTTATGATCCTCTAAGGAGGCTGGAGCCACAAAGCTGAAACCTTTGAAAAGCTGGTGAGCGTTGGCACTGGGGGGAACTCCCGGGGAATCTGCAGGACAGAACAAAACGCCAGCTTTACTCAAAGAGAACCCAAGGCAAAAATAAAAAGTAAGTACTTACCTAAGAAGAAGGAAGCCCCACCCACATTGTCCTCCTCCACCCCCTGGAACCCTCCTGCACGTCTGGGCTGTGCTCTTCTGGCACCTGAGCGGCTCTGGCTTACTTCGCAGACACGGCCGTACTCGCTCAGGTGCCTGATTAAGAACACGGCCCTGATGTGATTGCCAACAAGTCCTTGTTTGAATTCTTCAGGGTGTCCCGCACTTGGCAACGGGGGACCCAGAGGACGGCATGGGAAGCCTCTATGCAGTGGTTTCCCTTTCCTTAGGCAAGTATGACGGGTACACTTTAAAGTAGATCTCTGCCTGTCAAGTAAGCATCCCCATGGCTAACCGGAGATAAATCCTTGTTTGTGGAAAAGGGATATTTCATATAAGGCAACCAGTTATCACAGCATGCAATACCACCAGAAACCACTAGAAGACGCCTCTCCCTAAATCTTGCTGACTGGGCTCACTCAGACACAAGTCTTTCACTCTAAAGCTGTGTTTTTGGTACTCTCTGGTGAAAATCTAGTGAAAGTAAATATGTCACCTGACATTATTATTATTTAGTATTTATATAGCGCCAACATCTTCCGCAGCACTGTACAGAGTATATCTGTAATGATCCGCTTAGCTGCCTTGACCACTGTTCAGGTCTGAATTGGGCCTTGTCGGGCTGTCCCGACCTTCATGAGTCTTCAGTTAGAGTCTTTTGCAAATATCAGTTTAGAGGCTCGTCTGGAATCCGACCCTAGAGGGGGGGGGGGGTACTGTAATGATCTGCTCAGCTGCCTGCGCAGGTAGGCAGCTTTTTGACCACTGTTCAGGTCTGCATTCTGCAGGTCTCTGGAAGAGAGACCTTTTGTCAGTTTTGCAGCTTGCTGCTGCTGAGGAATTTGCATACGTTTGTCATGCAAATTGCCTAGCCACATCCTTTGTAGGCTTGCTCTATATATACCATGTGATTCCACAGTACGTCGCTGGTCATAAGGGTTTGTCCTGTGAAACACTCCTGGAGTGTCAGCCATGCTTATTGTTTGAAGATTAGCTTAGAGTAATTCCTGGGACTGCACTAGGCATCCTTGCTAGAGCAGTCAGGATTGTATTATTTGTATTGCCTGTATTGCCTGTTCTGTCTGTCTGTCGTGCTTGGATCACACTAGCCCCTAGCAGTAGCGGCTGTGGATCCTTCTGGTCTGCAACTCTCTTGCTGTACTTGGATCGCACTTGCTCTGACGGAAAGAGCAGTGGATCCAGCTCGCTCTGTTGCTATACTTGGGTCGCACTTGCTCTGACGGAAAGAGCAGTGGATCGTATCTCTCACTTATTCCTGTTTTCGTGTATCTGTCTTGTCTGCTACGAACACTTGCTGGAGGCTCGGTGAGGTAACTGTTAAGCAAGCGCTCACGTCCTCTGTTTCATGTTTGTCTGTCGGTGGTTAGTTAGGCGTGCTTGTCTCTGTTGTGCTTAACACGCGGAGACCGCGCAGTAAACGCGTTCGCTGTTGCGAATGAGTGCGGTGTTCGCGTTTAGTTAGCGTTTGTTATTTTCCTTATCTTCTCATTGTATGATTACTGTGCCTTTGCTACTCTCGTGCCCTGTCTTGCTTAAGTCTTGTGTCACCTCTGGCAATCGCCTCTCTCGCGATTGCGTTCATACTTCGTTTCTGCTGTTGTGTGTGCACCGTCGCGGGTTGGCGACTGGATTGGGGCACATACATACATTCTGTCCCTGTGCTCGTTCTCTTTCGCAGTCGCTTCTCTTGCGATTGCGTTCTCACTTGGTTTCCTCCGTTGTGTGTCCGCCGTCGCAGGTTGGCGGCTGGATTGGTGGACATACATACATTCCTCATCTGTGCTTATTCAGTCTTGTGTCGCTGTTAGCAATCGCCATCTCTGGCGATTGCCTTCTCACCTGATCTTTATGTTTGTGTGTTCATCGTCGCAGGGTGGCGACTAGATTGGTGGACACACATACCCTCTGTCGCTTTGATCTCTCTCTTTCAGGGCTATCTTGCCCTGCGTTTCTTCCCTTCGTGCAATTCCTGTCTTGCGTCTGTGGCAGGGCAGAGGATCTGTTCCTCTGCACTCCACAGCTCCACCTGCCGACAGGAATTTCCCTCTACAGGTGCATTGCACTTTTTGCTGGGTTCCCTCAAATTATACGCTTGTGGAGGATTTCCGCAGTGTCAGCGCGCATCCTGTGCGCTGATCACGGAGAGAATTCCACAATCGTTACAATATCATCTTGTTACTAACTGTCCCTCGGAGAAGCTCAAAATCTAGTCCCTACCATAGTCATATGACTATATTGTGTAGTGTATGTATCGTAGTCTAGGGACAATTTAGGTGGGAAGCCAATTAACTTAACTGTATGTTTTTGGAATGTGGGAGGAAAAGGAGTGCCCGGAGGAAACCCACGCACTCACAGGGAGAACATACAAACTCCTTGCAGATGTTGACCTGGCTGGGATGCGAACCGGGGACCCAGCGCTGCAAGGCGAGAGCGCTAACCACTTTGTCTCCTCAACAACATGCTGCGTTTAAAACCCCTGGACTGCTGCACTAGTTCCTGTCGTGGCCTGCTGAGGGAGAACTCCTGTTTATCCTATTAATCTGATCTAGGCAATTTAAGCCAGTTAGTGACTCACCATCGTGGACTAGTGGGTAACTGCAGTCCCGGGCCACGCGTGTGTGTGTGTGTGTGTGTGTAGAGGGGGGTTGTTGACTGTCTGGGTACCTATTCGGGGGGGGGGGGGGATTGGGGGCTGAGATATCTGCGTACCTATATGGGGGGGGGGGGAGAATCTCTGGCTACCTATACAGGATGGGGGGAACATCCTGGGAACCTATACAGGGGGAGAAATCTCTACATTCCTATACAGGGGTGGGGGAATCTCTGGATACCTATACGGTGGTGGGGGGGGGGGAGCGGGGTACCAATATCGGGGGGAATCTCTCGGTACCTATATGGGAATCTCTGGGTACCCTTATGGGGGAGGGATCTCTGGGAACCTATACAGGAGAGAGGGGGGGGGATCTCTGGGTACCAATACGGGGGGAGGGGGGAATCTCTGGGTACCAATATGGGGGGGGAAGGGATTCTCTCAGTACCTATACTGGGGGGAGAGGGAATCCTACCTATACTGGCAGTCTGACTATTTTAGTTTTGCTGAATTAGAGTTTAGTTTGCAGTTTTGCCCGTCTCCCATCTCTCCCCACCTAAACTGTATCAATGTAGACCCTGCAGTAATAGTCCCCTCTGATCGGCGTGTTTCTATGCCTGTCTGCCTTTATTTGATGCTGTAGTGAATGGAGATCACACCCTCATCAGTCTGCTATTCAACAACACCAGATGCTCCCTACAGCAGGCAGCTCTCCGGCAAGCTGTCCTCATACACACTTCGCAGAACATTCACCCACCAACCTTTGGGAGTTTTGGCTGTAAACTCGGGATCGAAGCAGAACGTGTCCTCGGGTTTTCCAGACGCTGGTTTGAACGGCGGCTGAATCTCCCGTCTGTACAGCTTCTGCAAACACGAGACAAGAGAAACGCTGTGTGAGCGGAGAAACGGGGGTCTGATAATGCATCCTTAAAGGGAACCAGAGATGAACGTTTCACACAAAATAAACATATCAGTCGATAGCTTGTAAAGAATAAATGCTCTACCTGATAATTTCGCCGCTCTGGTGTGCCTTTTTTAGTGTTTTTTATCCATTATTGCTCCAGGAAAAAATCAAATATGGCCGCTGGCTCATATCCCTTCTGCTTCCGGGTTATGAGTTGTTCTGGATGTGCTATCTAGGCTATATGAGACTAGGCTGCTATCTAGGCTATCTGTGTGCTTTCATTTTGGTATTATGTGCAGCTGCCTGTAGGAAGTGTCTCTCATAGGAATGAAACTGCAGTCATCATCATTATTGTGCACTCAAAGCACACAGATCATATTGCAGGCAGCCACACTTGTCTGTTTCAGAGATTCTCTCTCAGCAGCAGCAGCCCCTCCCATGTCATCACAGCTCTCAGTATGCAAAGCAGGAAATCTGAGCCAGGAGGGGGCAGGCTTGGGCTTGAAAAGACTCCACAGAAGAGTGACTCGGCTATAATGATTCCAGGTCAAACCTAGACTGAGCCAGTCAGGGATTCTTATCACAGCTGCTAATAGACTAATTAAGCAGATAAGAATGAAACTAAAAGCAGGGTAGGTGTTTACTGTCATGTTCCCACTGATACATGTAATAAAATACATGAGGGTGCTTCATCTCTGGTTCTCTTTAAAGAGAACCAGAGATGAAGCACCCTCTTGTATTTTACCTTATAAATCAGTGGGAACATGACAGTAAACACCTAATCTGCTCTTTGTTTCATTGTTCGCTGTTTAATCTGACTGTTATCACCTCTGATAAGAATCCCCGACTGAGCACTCAGTCTAGCTTTGCTACGGAAAGATTATAGCTGAGTCTGTCTTCTCTGGTGTCTTTTCAAGCCCAAGCCTGCCCCCTTGTGGCTCTGCTATAATGACTCAGCTATAATCATTCCCTGCAAAGCCAGAGTGAATGCTGAGTCAGGGATTCTTATTACAGCTGATAACAGACACTTTTAGCAGTGAGGATGAAACAGAGAGCATGGTAAGTGTTTTCTCTAATGTTCTTACTGATATATATGGTAAAATACACAAGGGTGCTTCATCTCTGGTTCCCTTTAAAGCGTACTCAAGGTGATGTGTGACATGATGAGATAAACGTGTATGTTCAGTATTAAACATATTCATAAGCAGGCTGTTTTACTTGTTTTATTTTGCTGCCTGAAAGAGTTAATTTCTAGGCATGGAAGTGACAGCTTCTGTCTTGTCAGTACCTTGTCAGGAATATAGTAACCATCACTGATAAACACATTACTGCCATAAAAGTTTTCCTGGCAGAATACAACTTCTGAGGACAGGTAAAACAAAGTCAATAGATTATTTATTTTCACTCTGGGACAGTTAATAGGCTACTACTGATTAGAAAAAAAATAACACATCCAACCTACTTTATGAATGTTTAACTATATAAGAAAGCCATGGGATACTTACAAAAGTAACTTTTAGGAGTAGAAGAACACATATAATTGTTTATCTCATCAGTTTATTTTTACCTCGGTTTCACTTCGAGGTCACTAACGAGACATGAGCCCCACCCCCACTCCTGACCCCCATGAGGGCTAGGACCCATGGAAGCAGTTTCAAACAATTTGGATTCACCAGCAATTCTAAAAGCGCTAGGCTTATGAAAGGCAATTGGAGTGATTTCACAGGAGCGATTGAAATTTCCCCAAATCCCTAGTGCGGTTCCTGCAGCACTGTCGGACAGTTTCCCTGCAGTATAGAGTATAGGACTGCTGCAAAATCACTTTTCATTCGCTGTACAAAAGCGACTTTGCAGTGATTTTACTTCCCAGAACCACAAGAAAAAAATAAATAAATAAGAGAGAAATCGCTGTACTAATCCCTAAGCATTTAAAATCACCAGAAATCGCTCTGGAAAACCCTGCTAAAATCACTACAAAAAGCTTGTAGAGTTCTGGCCCACTAGTAGCGTTTTAAGATTGGCGATAATCGCTGGCAATTTCAAAAGGCCTATGAAAGTCAATGGAGGAAAACCCAAAGGACAGATTACGATTAGGGAATTTGCAATCGCTGCATTTTTGGAGCCAATGCGCTCTAATACAAAAGACAGGAAGTCTGTAAAAATCGCTTTCCCATCGCTATACAAAAGCAATCTTACTAACTGAGCTGAAAAAAGAAAAAAAAAACAACAGAAAATCGCAATCGCTCTGCAGACGCACTGAAACAAACTGGATTCAAAAAATCACGGGAAACCACTCTAAAATCGGTGTACAACAAGCTAGCAAAAAACGCTAAGCGATTGTGAGTGCGATTAGCGATCTTCTAGAGAGGGCACCTAGGATCGGCAATTGCAATCCGCTATTTCCAGTGGGCCCCAGTCCTAAGTGTGTGCAATCAGGGCGGCTGTTTCCTGCAGTGAGATGGACACAACACTTCACAAGCTGGAGCCCCAATACTAGGCTTTGTATAATTGTGCATGGCAAACGGAAGAGACACAGGCCCATATGCAATTCACCTTTTTCTCCCGAGTTATCTCCTAGGAGATAATGTTCATCTTTTTAAGCAATTTACAATTAAAAAAAGTACCTAAAAGTAGGTGAAAAAGTGCTATCAAAATTATTTTGAGTATCCTATTGCTTGCTGGGGGCTTAAAATGCATTGTAGGATAAGATGTGAAAATATTAACCTAGGAGAAATCTCACGAGAAAAAGTGAATTGCATATGGGCCATAAGTGTACTGGCGTTCCTGCGATCTAGGATCCTATTGAGGAAAGTTTAAAGAGAAACCGTGACCAACAGTTGAACTTTATCCCAATCAGTAGCTGATACCCCCTTTTACATGAGAAATCTATTGCTTTTCACAAACAGACCATCAGGGGGCGCTGCATGACTGATATTGTGGTGAAACCCCTCCCACAGTGTGATGTCAGCACCATGGTGCTGACATCACACTGTGGGAGCCTTTTTGCACTGTGGGAAATAACAGCTGTTCCCAACTGCCAAAAAGGCAAGCAACATCTCCTTCCACTGACATAACCTGCCAGCGGTAAACATGTCACCATGTGATACATGTCAGAATGTAAATCAGGGAGAGGAGAGAATTTACAATCGGCAAACACTGACTAAATCATTTATACATAATTATTGTAAAAATGAAGCACTTTTTTCCATTAGGTTATTTTTACTGGAGTTCCTCTTTAAGAATCCCTCCAACGGGAACACAAGCGGCAAATAAAACCGACAAAAGCTACGTCGCTCACAAATAAAGTACTTTTTTCCCCCTTCCATACATCCTGAGTCTACAGTCAAAAATGCATGTATAATAGGAGTATACTGTATTTGTGACTGGTGGGAACACCAGCCTGAAATGAGAGGGATATGGAGGCTGCCATATTTATTAACAAATGTCCTGGCAGCCCTGCTGATCTATTTAGCTGCAGTAGTGTCTGAATCACACCAAAAACAAGCATGCAGCTAATCCAGTCACACTTCAGTCAGAGCACCTGATCTGCTGCATGCTTGTTCAGGGGCTGTGGCTATAAGTATTAGAGACACAGGATCAGCAGGAGAGTCGGGCAATCTGCATTGTTTAAAAGAAAATACATTTGTCAGCCTTCCTATCCCTCTCACTTCAGGTGTTCAGTGGAGTGAGCCCAGCTTTGCATTCCAGTGCAAATCACACAAATATACACATCACAAAAGCATGAAACTTGCAAGTAACTCACATTCCAGTCAATTGTTGCAAAAAATGGGTGTCGCTTTATTTCTTCTACTCGATCCAGACCGGCACCTGAATCAGACAGAAATCACTGGATATAATTATACACAGCACATGATGTATCCGTGCTATAAACCAGCAGATCTGGATGTACAGTTGGATAAATGGCTGTATATTTAGGCTGTATCTGTGCTATAAACCAGTAGATCTGGAGGTACAGTTGGATAAATGGCTGTATATTTAGGCTGTATCTGTGCTATAAACCAGCAGATCTGGAGATACAGTTGGATAAATGGCTGTATATTTAGGCTGTATCTGTGCTATAAACCAGCAGATCTGGAGGTACAGTTGGATAAATGGCTGTATATTTAGGCTGTATCTGTGCTATAAACCAGCAGATCTGGAGGTACAGTTGGATAAATGGCTGTATATTTAGGCTGTATCTGGCTATAAACCAGCAGATCTGGGGGTACAGTTGGATAAATGGTTGTATATTTAGGCTGTATCTGTGCTATAAACCAGCAGATCTGGATGTACAGTTGGATAAATGGCTGTATATTTAGGCTGTATCTGTGCTATAAACTAGCAGATCTGGAGGTAGTTGGATAAATGGCTGTATATTTAGGCTGTATCTGTGCTATAAACCAGCAGACCTGGAGGTACAGTTGGATAAATGGCTGCATATTTGGGCTGCATCTGTGCTATAAACCAGCAGATCTGGAGGTACAGTTGGATAAATGGTTGTATATTTAGGCTGTAGCTGTGCTATAAACCAGCAGATCTGGATATACAGTTGGATAAATGGCTGTATATTTAGGCTGTATCTGTGCTATAAACCAGCAGATCTGGAGGTACAGTTAGATAAATGGTTGTATATTTAGGCTGTAGCTGTGCTATAAACCAGCAGATCTGGATATACAGTTGGATAAATGGCTGTATATTTAGGCTGTATCTGTGCTATAAACCAGCAGATCTGGATGTACAGTTCGATAAATGGCTATATCGGGGCTATAAACCAGCAGATCTGGATGTACAGTTGGATAAATGGCTGTATATTTAGGCTGTATCTGTGCTATAAACCAGCAGATCTGGGTGTACAGTTAGATAAATGGCTGTATATTTGGGCTGTATCTGTGCTATAAACCAGCAGATCTGGATGTACAGTTAGATAAATGGCTGTACATTTAGGCTGTATCTGTGCTATAAACCAGCAGATCTGGGTGTACAGTTGGATAAATGGATGTATATTTAGGCTGTATCTGTGCTATAAACCAGCAGATCTGGATGTACAGTTAGATAAATGGCTGTACATTTAGGCTGTATCTGTGCTATAAACCAGCAGATCTGGGTGTACAGTTGGATAAATGGCTGTATATTTAGGCTGTGTCTGTGCTATAAACCAGCAGATCTGGAGGTACAGTTGGAAAAATGGCTGTATATTTAGGCAGTATCTGTGCTATAAACCAGCAGATCTGGATGCACAGTTAGATAAATGGCTGTATATTTAGGCTGTATCTGGGCTATAAACCAGCAGATCTGGAGGTACAGTTGGATAAATGGCTGTATATTTAGGCTGTATCTATGCTATAAACCAGCAGATCTGGAGGTACAGTTGGATAAATGGCTGTATATTTAGGCTGTATCTGTGCTATAAACCAGCAGATCTGGATGTACAGTTAGATAAATGGCTGTATATTTAGACTGTATCTGGGCTATAAACCAGCAGATCTGGATGTACAGTTAGATAAATGGCTGTATATTTAGACTGTATCTGGGCTGTAAACCAGCAGATCTGGATGTACAGTTGGATAAATGGCTGTATATTTAGGCTGTATCCGTGCTATAAACCAGCAGATCTGGAGGTACAGTTGGATAAATGGCTGTATATTTAGGCTGTGTCTGTGCTATAAACCAGCAGATCTGGATGTACAGTTGGATAAATGGCTGTATATTTAGGCTGTATCTGTGCTATAAACCAGCAGATCTGGAGGTACAGTTGGATAAATAGCTGGATATTTAGGTTGTATCAGTTGCTGTAGCTCTGAAGGATGAACAGCCCCTTATTTTCGGATTTGTGGAAACACGCACAATGCGGCAATATTTTCTGCTGGCAGAAGGAAAGGCTCTCGTCTATAAGTGTTATCTCTTTAGAAAGCGAGCCAGGCAATTCCTCTTACTTCAGTGACAATAACATTTTGATTAGAGCAATCAGCGCAGCCAATGTACCGACCAACGCTCCTCCAAATGTGATTGCGAGTGTAAACACCGGACAGGGGGGAGGAACGCTGGCGGGAAGATTGGGCTGAGAGATCTCTCCTGAACGATACTCACCTAATCGGTTTAAAGGATTTCGTTTGAACAACATTCGCAGCAAACTCTGCGCTTCGGGGCTCAGAAACTGCGGCATGCCCAGCTTGGACCTGCGAGAAAGGTTAATGTCACCACAATCAGAACACATGTACAGACAGGAAATCGACATAACGTGCAGATACTGGCTGTGTGGCCGTCATCGGTTATACCATCATTTAAAGAGACACCAAAGTGTCTTTTTTAACCTTAGTTTTGTATCCAGCCGTCTTCAGCATTAAATTCCAAGCTGATTCGTCACGGCAGAACGGGTGATTTATGCCCCAGAAATAGCCTAGGAAAGTTCCACACTTTCCAGGATTTTTCTGCCTGGTAGAGGCAGAGCTGTGGGCAGTAATTCTGCCTCTTATCCAGTCAATCTCCACCTCTCCCCGCCCCTCTCGGTCTTCTTTCACCGAGAGGGGCGGAGATTGACTGGATAAGAGGCAGAGCTACTGCGCACAGCTCTGCCTCTCCCGGGCAGCAAAATCTGCGACTTCACAAGTCGTAGAACCTTGCTGGGCTATTTCATCTCGTCTGCCACGGGAAAGCAGCGAATCAGCTTGGAATTTAATGCTGAAGATGGCTGGATACAAGACTAGGATAAAAAAAAGACACTTTAAAGTGTAACTGAGACAAGGAGGCCTAAAGGATTTACACATACCTGGGGCTTCCCCCAGCCCCTTCACACAGATCGCTCCCTCACCGCGGTCTAAATCCTCCTAGATTCTCCCGTAACAGCCCCGTTCTCTATGCGTGCATATACTTAACAGCACCCCTAATCAAACCCCCCCACTGTTTATATGGAAGCCTCCATTAAATAATGGAGACCTCTAAGCAGGGGGGGGGGGGTTGTTCCTGGTTAACACCCCCCCCCCCCGTAGGTAAGTATAAAATCTGCTGCACCCCAAAAGCCCACACAGTTAACAAACCTTCCATAGGGGAGTCAAGCTGTGCGTTTGTACAATGATCATTCCCAGAACGATTCTTGTGTGACATCCAGCTTAGTTTAGCAGGGAGAAGGGGAGGACAACCTGCTCCAAATCGATTCATTTTGTGTAAACCCGTCTTTTATCATTAGAATAATTCGTAATTAGCCAGTGATTGCCCCCTCCTGGCCACGCCCCTTCTTTTTTCTCGCAGTGTTCTCCCCAGGCTCTTTTAGCTGGGTACTCCACCCGGCTAGTTTTGGTGAGCACCCGGCTGTCATCGGCTCACCTCCTCCTATGCTGTAAGCAGAGCTGTGCAGAGAAGCGCCGGCCCTGCATTCTCTCATCTCGCCCCACCCGGCTATTTTTTCATGCCACCCGGCTAATATTTCATGCCACCCGGCTAATATTTCATGCCACCCGGCTGGAAAAAAATTCTGGGGAGAACACTGTCTCCCCCGAGGTATCAATGGCGCTGGCGAAACCAGGTGGCGGGCAGGACACGTACTCACTTCAGTATCATATTCATGGTCTCGTTGCGGTCTTTGCCTTGAAAGGGAAGCGTACCCGTCAGCATTTCAAACTAAAAGACACAAATGAACAAATTAAGTTCTCATACAGCGGCAGAAGCAGCGCGGTGCTTTTTTTTTGTTTTTTTCCCCCCTCTGCGTTGCCAAGACGACCAATGAGGTAAGCATGTCACTTTGTAAAACACGCATTTCAAAGTGATCAGAGAAGTGGCAGATTATGTAAGAGGAGAGGGAGAGACGACAGGCTAATAGTCAAGCAATTAAACAGAACGCAGAGTTTTAGGCTGCTTACAGAAGGCGGGGAAGATTTAAAGGACATTTCTGTGTAAACTTTTATGGGCTTATTTCATAAGACAGCAGGATGTGCCTAGGCGAAGCAGGAAAAACTAGTGCAGGAGGACTTTCGGAAATTACGGCGCTAAAAGCCACAACTAGCGGCTAAGAAAGGGAATTTGAACGCACGGCGGCGACTGCTATCAGGCAGACCTGGGCACTGAAATGCACCTGCTTTGCCGCAAATTGCGACTTTTATCATGGCAGCGATATGTGGCAAACAGGGTAAATTTCAGTGCTCAGAGGTGCCCGATTAGCTCCGCACCTGCTATGCAATGCCGCTATTAACATTTCCGCAAACCCCCGGCACCCGGGATTCTATCACGCCGATATATTTCAAATCATTACCCTATATAGGCACCTCCAGATGCTGAAATTAACATTGCTTGCCGCCCATTGCGGATTTGCGGTAGAGGGGGGAGGAAAGGTTTAGAGGGGTTTAGGGTTAGGCACCACTAGGGGGAGTCTTATGTTTAGGCACCACCAGGGGGAGTCTTAGGGTAAGGCATCACCAGGAGGGTCTTAGGGTTAGGCACCAATAGGGGGAGTCTTAGGGTTAGGCACCAATAGGGGGAGTCTTAGGGTCAGGCATCACCGGGGGGGTTTTAGGGTTAGGCACCAACTGGGGGGTCTTAGGGTTAAGCACCACCAGGGGGAGGTCTTAAGGTTAGGCATCCCCAGGGGGGTCTTAGGGTTAGGCACCACCAGGAGGAGTCTTAGGGTTAGGCACCACCAGGAGGAGTCTTAGGGTTAGGCACCACCAGGGGGGAGTCTTAGGGTTAGGCACCACCAGGGGAGTCTTAGGGTTAGGCACCACCAGGGGGAGTCTTAGGGTTAGGCGTCGGTAGAGGGAGGGTTCAGTGTGAGAGTAGGGCTGGGTTTAGCCATGGTAAAATATTGGTAAATAGTAAATATGACTGATATTTTACGGATATTTTATCAGAATTCAGTAGTAGAATATCACTAATTTTAGCAATATTCTACTTGGGGCAAACCCGTCTTTTCCAAGTGCCTCTTTTGCGTGTATGCATGCCTAGGTGACCCCAGTAACTCTGAGGAACCATCAGCTATCATATATCCAAGGGTCCATCAACCACATAGGCAACATTTCGGCTTTCTGTAGATGCTGAAGGTTACATCACTGGGGTGAGGATTTGCAGGTGCTGATTCCTGGGGGGTGCAGAATTCACATAGAGGGTGCAAGTCAGGTATCCAAATGTTACAAAGTTAGTGGTATCAGCCATTAGAGGCTGAAAAAGTCTGTAATACGGGCAAAAAGGGCCATACGCCTAAATACCTTAAATACCAGAAGGTTTAAGTCATAAATGTAAATAGAAACACTTAATTATTTTACTAAGATACCAGAATATGCAAGTCAATAATACAAATAATACAGAAAAAAGAGCTACAGGTCTTATTACCCCAAGAATCAGAGGGTGCAAGCCATAAATACAGGAGGAATCAGTGTTTACTCCTATTACCCTAAATATCAGAGGGTGCCAGACATGAGTGCAGGCAGAATGAGCAAGGGCTCTTATTATTCTAAAACTTAGTGGGTAGGAGTTAAAGAGACTCTGAAGTCTCATAAAATTCACCTTTTTATTTTAAAAAGCTCTCTTACACCACTCTCCTAACTAAATGGATTTTGCTGCTGTAGGAGGCAGAGCTTTCAGCTGCAGCTCTGCCTCTCCACGCGTCTGTCAGCACAAATTGCCGCCTCCGCCCGCCTCAGTCTTCCTTCACTGAAAGGGGCGGGGGAGAGGCGGAGATACGTGCTGACAGACGCGTGGAGAGGCAGAGCTGCAGCTGAAGGCTCTGCCTCCTAAAGCAGCAAAATCCACCACCAAGAAAGTCGTGGATTTTGTGGGGGGGCGTTGGGGGGGAGTTTGGGGGGGGATTTACTTAGTGTTCAGCCGCGGCGATTTAGTTAGGAGAGTGGTGTAAAAGAGATTTTTAAAATAAAAAGGTGAATTTTATGACACTTCAGAGTCTCTTTAATGATGCATGTAAAAAAGAAGCGCAAGTTATGTCAATGTAGTGCCAGTGAGTGCACCTCATGTACAGTATGTAGGCACTTAGTATCTTAAAGGATACCCGAAGTGACATGTGACATGATGAGATAGACATGGGTATGTACAGTGCCTAGCACACAAATAACTGTGCTGTGTTCCTTTTTTTCTTTCTCTGCCTTAAAGAGTTAAATATCAGGTATCTAAGTGGCTGATTCAGTCCTGACTCAGACAGGAAGTGACTAAAGTGTGACCCTCACTGATAAGAAATTCCCCTTATCTCTTTCTTGCTCTCAGAAGCCATTTTCTATCAGTGAGGGTCACACTGTAGTCACTTCCTGTCTGAGTCAGGACTGAGTCAGCCACTTACATACCTGATATTTAACTATTTAAAGCAGAGAAAGAAAAAAAGGAACACAGCATAGTTATTTGTGTGCTAGGCACTGTACATACACATGTCTATCTCATCATGTCACATGTCACTTCGGGTATCCTTTAAGTATCATAGGGTGCAAGTCATGTGCACTGTGCAGATAGTAATTTCTTGGTTCTCAGTATTGTATCAGCGGGTACAGTATATAGACAGCAATCTCTTGGCACTTAGTATCAGAGGGTGTACGTCATGTACAGTATTTAGACAGTCATTTCTCAACACTCAGTACCAGAAGGTGCAAGTCATGTAGGCAGAAGGAATCAGCATAGAATATTTATTATCATAAGTACCAGAGGGTGCAATCCATGAATGCAGGAGGAATCAGTGATGGCTCTTAAATCTTAAATATCAGAGGGTTCAAGCCATGAATGCAGGCAGAATGAGAGCAAGGGCTCTTATTATCCAAAAAATAAAAGGGTGTGAGTCAATGATGCATGTAACAATAATTAGGTGAGGTTCTATGATGTAAATAATAACAGAGTGTGCAAGTAATGTCAGTGAGTGCAAGTCGTGTACAGTTTGCAGACAGTAATCTCTTGACACTCAGTATCCTAAGTATCAGAGGGTGCAAGTCATGTACAGCATGCAGATCATAATTTCTTGGTGCTCAGTATCCTAAGTATCAGAGGGTGCAAGTCATGTACAGCATGCAGATCATAATTTCTTGGTGCTCAGTATCCTAAGTATCAGAGGGTGCAAGTCATGTACAGTATGCAGATTGTAATTTCTTAGTGCTTTGTATCCTATGGTAAGTATCAGAGGGTGCAAGTCATGTACATTATGCAGATCGTAATTTCTTGGTGACAATTTCTCAGCACTCAGTATATTAAGTATCAGAGAGAGCAAATCATGTACCGTATGCAGACAGCAATCTCTTGCCACTCAGTATCAGAGGGTGTAAGTCATGTACAGCATTTGGACAGTAATTTCTAGCACTCAGTATCCTAAATACAAGTGGGTGCAAGTCATGTTTTCAGGCCAACAAACTGAAATGGAGAGGTCATTTTTCAAATTAAAATAAAAAAAGAGCTTGTATAGATTTATGGTAACAAAAATTGTGTGATGGTAAATTTCCCTACTGCACTAACAGCAAATAGCAAAAAGCCAGATGACGTACCATGAGGACACCAAATGACCACCAATCGGCGCTCTGTGTGTGACCTCGCCGATTCACCACCTCCGGCGCCATATACTCCACCGTACCGCAGAATGAGTAGGCCTTCTTCTCGTGGTCCACGGACTCCTTGCTCAGTCCAAAATCTGCAACACAAGGCATATATGTAAAACAGCACAGCTACAATCAAAGCCAACCAGCCAGGCCCAGCGGCCTTTGTAGGGTCTGCAGGTTTCTTTCCTACACCTCAGACCCCCCAGGAATTGTCCCCCAACTCCCAAGTGTAGACCAAGAAGCAGGAAATTCAGCTTCACCCCAGAGGCCAAACTCACCCCTAGGATGCACTGATGCCTTTCTCCCAGGGAAGGTGGATGGAGGGGAAGCTATTACACTGGCTGGGCATGGATGAGAGGGGTGGTACTTTCATACCCAAGTACAGTCCGTGCCTGCGCAGCGGCTCAAAGCAGCTCGTGCACAGCTGTTCCGCGTGTGAAAGGCTTCATCCTACAGGCGTAACCATAGTCACATCTTAGCAGTAGGGAAGCGCTCAGACATGGACGGCGGAGTGGCTGGGAAATGGCCCAACTGGCAGTGGTGGGGTTGAGATGTACATGGGGTAATCCCTCTACTGGGGTATGTATCTTTTACTTCTTTTCCTCTAAGCGAATCTCAAGTGAAAACAAACAGACCAAATTGCGTGTGTAGAATGGATAAGGAATAGAACATTAGCAGCAAAGAAAACAGTCTCCTATTGTTTTCTAGTACAGGAAGAGTTGGTATCTATGCAAAAGAGATTCTCTGAGCTATTCGATCCACTGGGTGGAATACAATCCTGCTTTCTGAAGCACTTAGACAAGAAACGGCGAGAGACAGCTTGAGAAAAGGTTTTTCTGCAGGAAAGTTCAAAGGGCCATTATTTCTGGTTTGTTTAATAGTGTAAAAGACAGAGTGTGGTTATATATATATATATATATATATATATATATATATATATATATATATATATATATATATATATATATATATATATATATATATATATATATATATATATATATATATATAAATTAAAAAAGCAAGCTATATAACTAAAAAAAAAATGAGTCTCTTTTCTTTGGTGCTAATGTTCTATTCCTTATCCGTACTACACAAACAATTCATTGTATTATACTTTTTTTCTCTTCAGGTTTGCTTTAAGGGAAGGTCCGGTGTGATAATAAAAAACAAAAATCTACTTACCTGTGGCCTCCCCCAGCCCCTGCCAGCCTTCCTCTGCCCTCGCCGCAGCTCCGTTCCCTGCCGGAGGCCACCTCCGATGAAAAACGCCTACTGCGCTACAGCGTGCAGCTCACGGACTCGCGCTGACATCATCCGGACTGTTCTGCTCGGGGGACGCCAGTGCGACCGGTGGGGACCGGGAGCCACCGGAACTGCGGCGAGGGCTGGAGGAAGCCTGAGGTAAGTAGATTTTTGTTTTTTAATCACCTCGGACCTTCCCTCTAAGCTCAAACTGTAAGCACTCTTCGGAGCGCTTTGTGATTTGAAAAAATCTTGCTAATGTAATGCTATGGGTGTGATCCCACTTGAGGGATTTGATTTAAAAATAAATAATCACACATAGCATTACATAAGCAAGCGCTTTTCAAATTACTGGCACCTAGGAAAGTGTTAGTAGTGTGAACCAACCCTTACACGTTTGCTCTCTGTTACAAGAACACAGATCTATTCTGGTGTTCATTTTATAACAAAAGTGGCATTTTCCTTCAACAAAGCATAACAGTGCAATAATAATAATAATAATAATATGGAAGGACACTGTACTATGACTATGGTAAGATTAGATTGTCAGCTCCTCTGAGGACAGTCAGTGACATGACTATGTACTTTGTACAGTGCTGCAGAAGATGTCAGTGCTATATAAATACATATTAATAATATGGTAGGACATCAGACTATGACTATGGTAGGATTAGATTGTGAGCTCCTCTGAGGACAGTCGGTGACATGACTATGTACTCTGTAATGTGCTGCAGAAGATGTCAGTGCTATTTAAATACAAATGCAGAAATGTAGCTTGCGAAAGACACACTGGTTCAGAAGGGTACATAATATAAGGGGCACCAATATAGTTTGTTGAGCAGTACTAATAAACAACATTGTTGGGCAGTACAGAAGCGTAGTGGTTAGCGTTCTCGCCTTGCAGCACTGGGGTTGCAGTTGGAATCCCAGCCAGGGCAATATCTGCATGGAATTTGTATATTCTCCCCGTGTCTGTGTGGGTTTCCTCCAGGCACTCTGGTTTCCTCCCACAACCTACAAACATGCAGGTAAGTTAATTAGCCTCCCCCTAAAATTGGCCCTAGACTAGGATACATACACTACCCGATACATACATACACATATGACTATGGTAGGGATTAGACTGTGAGCCCCTCTGAGGGACAGTTAGTGACTAGACAATATACTCTCTACAGCGCTGCGGGATAAGTTGGAATAAATAATAATAACAGCACTGTTAGAATTTTAATGCAGATTAAGAAAAATATACTGGAATGGAAGGAAAGTAAAAAAACACCTCGTATTACAGAATGATGACTTTCAGTACATTTACAAGGTACACCCACCTGTTAGCTTGATGTGTCCGGCTTCATCCAGCAAAATGCTGAAAGGCAGAACAAATAAATATATTTACATCTGACAGAAGAGATCAAATTTCAAAGAAGGAAAACAAAGGAAAGGAGTTTGTAATGATAAAGAAACAGAGGTCTTCTTATAAGTATAAGTAAGTGTGAGCCAAGTGCCATTTGTATCAGAAAGTTTCTTACATTATGTATCAGAGGGTGAATTTCAAGCAGATATACAGTAACAGCTCTGTGGGCCTAATCTCCTAAATATCAGAGGGTGCAAGTTTAGCAAGCATAAAGTAAAAGCTCAACAAAGTGTGGACCTAATATCCTAAATATCAGAGGGTGCAAGTCATGTATACAATAACAGCTCAACAGCGTGTGGACCTAATATCCTAAATATCAGAGGGTGCAAGTCATGTATACAATAACAGCTCAACAGAGTGTGGTCCTAATATCCTAAGTATCAGAGGATGCAAGTCAAGCAAGCATACAGAACAGCTCATCAGAGTGTGGGTCTAGTATCCTAAATATTAGAGGATGCAAAGTCCTATATGAAAATAGCACAAGTCAGGTCTTAATTGTCAGAGTATGCCTACTAAGTGAACAAGAGATCTTACATAAAACATTAGATGTGCATGCAGAGTTAGAGTTTATTGCCTTATGTATCAGGAGGATGCAATTAAGAGGCACTGTAGTGACATATTCTCCACAGAGCTGCACTTGACAGGACTGAAGATGTCGCCCCCTGTGATAAATTTCAAAACATAAATCAGGGAGAGGGAAGATTAACCCTTTCGGGACCGGCCGCCTAACCCCCCTTCAGGATTCAGGACCAGGCATTTTTGAAGAAGGGGGGGGGGGGGCGTTTGGGGGGTCAGGCAGCCGGATCCCTGCAGGGCCTGGCTGGGCTGTCTTCCCCCTGTGTGGCCAGGTGTCCCCCTTGTCATCAGCAATCACTCACCTTCCAGGCTCCAGCGACGAGCCGCAGCAGATCCCTCTGCTCCGGCCGGCATCTCAGCTCCTACTGCCGCTCAGTTCCGGGTCGCGGCTTGATGACGTCATCGAGCCGGAACCCGGTGCGGACGTCAGAAGGAGCAGAAATGCCGGCAAGAGCGGTGGGGGGGGGGGGGGGGGGCGCCGATCGTCGCGGGAACGGCAGGGAGGTGAGTGGATCCTCTTCTTTCCCCCCTACCGCCGCAGCTGTCAAATTGATCACTATGATCCGACGGCGATCGTAGTGATCATGTGATCAGCAGCCATACGCATTGGCTGCTGATCACTGAGGGGAGATGACAGCTGTCATATGACAGCTTAAAGTGAGTGTTTACCATTTCAAAAATAAAAAAGTCGGATACTCACCTAAGGAGAGGGAAGGCTCGGTCCTAATGAGCCTTCCCTCTCCTCTCCCGGTGCCCGGTCCCGCGCAGGATCCCCCGTAGCAGTATTCGACCAGTTCGGTCAAATACTGGCGCTTCCGCATGCCGAAGAGATGTTTCGGAAGCATTCGGGAGCACTCGGGCTCCCGAAGACGGGCGGCTCCATACTACGCATGCGCGAGCGCCCTCTATGACGCACTCGCGCGTGCGTAGTATGGAGCGGCCCGTCTTCGGAAGCCCGAGTGCTTCCGAAGACCTCCGAAGTCCCTGCAGCGGCGGACGCGAACGGAGGAGCCAGCGCAGCACCAAGGGCACCGGGAGAGGAGAGGGAAGGCTCATTAGGACCAAGCCTTCCCTCTCCTTAGGTGAGTAACTGACTTTTTATTTTTAGATTGGTACCTATTGGCTTTAAGCTCCCCTCTCCGGTGCGCACGATCGCGTCGGGACGGTTCGTTAGCGCGGACGCTGAATGAACGTCCAGTCAGAACAGTAGCACCACCTGCTGGACGTTGATTCAACGTACTTGGTCCCCAAAAGGTTAATGGGCAAGTACTAGCTAAATAATTTATACACAAATAGGTAAGTTCAGATTTTGATTTTATTTACTGCTCGGAGTCGGTAAAATCACTTACGCAAAACAGTTATGCGATTTATACTGTGAATGGGGCCTATAAGGCTGTAGCCACGCTGTGAGCGCTTTCTGAGCGCTTTTTTGACTATCCGTGCTTTCTGAGTGCTTTTAAAGAAAACACTCCTATTCACTTACATTAAAATTGCAGTGAAATTACCGGGATTACAATTTTTCAAACAAATTGACTCAATTTTACCCCGATTTTAAAGTAAGTGAATGGGAGCATTTTTTTAAAGAGCTCTCAGAAAGCGGTGATAGTCAGAAAAGCGTTCGGAAAGCGCTCACCGTGTCTACAGCCTTAGAGACACAGGATCAGGAGGACTGCCAGGAACTATGGCAGCCTCCATACCCCTCTCACCTCAGGTTCCCTTTAACCTCCCTAGTGGCAGTGACGGTTATACACGTCAATACAAAACAGGCTGAGAACAGTATTGATGTGCATACACGTCAATACTCTACTGCACTGTATACTAGACCCTTGCTTGACATCTAGGCAAGTTACAGGAAAAAAAGGTTATGAAAATTAATTGAATCACTTTTTGCACAGAAATCCTGGGGAAATTGACACCAGGGAGGTTATTAATGCTAACCTGGGGCCCCCGGGCTGTCGTGCGAAAGAGTGTTTGTGATTTTTAAATTTCTTTTTTGCAGCTTCCAGGATGCAGTTGACGGGTGAGTGGTTAGGGAGGGGACCGTGTGGGAGATGCCTACACGTGGCGGTCCCTGTAATAGATGCAATCAACGATTGTGTCCAACCGAAGCCTCCCACCTGAATGCTAATTTATGTAATTCCTGCTAGATTTGGTACAGCAGGCAAAGGGTGTATGACAGTGCACCTGATTGGCTGACTGGCGTCTGCTGGCCAGATAGAGGCAGGAGATTGCTTTAGCTGGGAGTTAGCAATTGTGTTTGTTGCAGTTGGCATTCAGTTTAGAGGTGGTGGGGTGAGTTCCCTGGAGGTGAGAGGTCCAGGGCTTGCCCACACTTCCCTCTGGGTATCGCATGGTGGTTTGGGGGCCCCAGCTAGTGAGAGAGACCTGGGGCCCCCGGCTGTCGTGTGAACCAGTGTTTGTGATTTAAAATTTATTTTTTTGCAGCTTCCAGGATGTGGTTGACAGGTGAGTGGTTAGGGAGGGGACCGTGTGGGAGATGTGCCTACACGGGACGTCCCTGTAATAGATGCAATCAACGATTGTGTCCAACCGAAGCCTCCCACCTGAATGCTCATTTATGCAATTCCTGCTTGATTTGGTATGGCAGGCAAAGGGTGAATGACAGTACACCTGATTGGCTGACTGGCGCCTGCTGACCAAATAAAGGTAGGAAATTGCTGGGAGAGAGCAATAGTGTGTGTTACAGTTAGCATTCAGTTTAGAGGCAGCGGGGGTGAATTCCCTGGTGGCGAGAGGTCCCGGGCCCACCCGCACTTCCCTCTAGGTATCGCATGGTGTTTTGGGGGCCCTGGCCAGTGAGAGAGCCCAGGACCCCCGGCTGTCGTGAGAACCAGTGTTTGTGAGGTTAATGCTAACAAAGAGGCAATAAGCTACAAGTCTTACTAACCTCAGCATCAGAGGACGTAAGTTCATGTACGTTATATATCTACATAATGTCAATAGGAAGAATCAAAAGAAGAAGTGAATGAAACAAGCTGATTTTACTTTACTTTTCAGGCTTCAGGTCCCGGTAGACGATGCCCAGGCTGTGTAAGTGATCCAGGGCCAGTGCCAGTTCTGCCAGGTAGAATTTCACATCTTCCTCTGTAAACATAACCTGATAAGAACTGTATAGATTTACTTCATGATCTATCATTGATTTTACATCACACTAACAAACATCAGGCGGCGTGCACAACGTTTTCTCCCCGTAGACCGGGGGGGTGACCTCATTCTGTTTCCTGGCAAACCCCGTCACCGTTCCAGTAACGAGAGACCGCCGAGACGCAATCAGAGGGGCAGTGGAAGAGCCACGGCACGAGGGGGTTGGAGGAGGAGCTTCCTCCGCCATTCAGGAACACATCTACCGAGGCTTTTCTTATTGGCAGTGATTCTCTGTAATATTTGTGGCAAGCTGGAGGCCCTTTGTTATGTAAGGCCACCCTCACATTGGGTGCATTCAGAAATGTATTTAAAGTGAACCTGAGATGGTTCACTAGCGCTAAATTATACTTACCTGGGTCTTCCTTTCAGGCCCATAAGTGCCGTGGCCTCCCGCGCCGACCTCCTCGGCCCCTCAGTTAAGCCGCTATGACTCCTGGTAGTCTGGTCAGTAGAAGCCCTCTGCCCATGAGCGGCTCTACCGCGTGCGCACCCCTCGTCGTGCTCCCGCGCCTGGAGCATTTTCCATCTGCGCAGTAGTACTGCGCAGGTGCGGATGCTCCAAGGCAGTGGGGGCGTGCTCCCGGCCAAGCCAGTGCAGGAGCCCTTGACTGGTGGCGACTGACCGGATTACCGGGAGTCGTAGCGCCAGAACGGCGAGGCTGAAGAGGACAGCGAGGTAAGCCAAAGTACTTGTGGGGTTGCAGGAAGCCCCAGGTAAGTATAAATTAGCATAGTGGATTATCTCTGGAACACTTTAAGCATTGATGTGCATTTCGTAACGCGTTTCAGTGCATTGTGTTGCGCTTTTGTAAAGCAGACCAATGCGTTTTACATGTGCTTAAACGCGCCTTTGTTCAGCATGCGTTTTGCTTATTTGATATAGCAGTTGTCAATAAAGAATTGTTTTCATTTGAATTTTTTTTTTCTCAATTAGAGGTAAAATTTGCATCGTCAAAGCGCATTTAGCTTCTATGTGCTAAAAAAAGCGCACCCATTCACTTGCTTTGCTGTGCGCTTCACAGTGCAACACCACATTTCTCAAACAGACAGTAAAAGTGCATAGATGTGAATGTGGTACATTAGAATCAATTGGACAAAGTTGTACCTAGCAAAGCGCACAGCTGTAAAAAGCGTACCGCAATGTCCCAAGTGTGAACGAGGCCTAATGCTGTTGGTCTGCAGAGAATGCTGGGGAAGATCGGGCTCGGGAGGGGAGAAAGGATGCCCAAGACTCTGGGGACAGACATAAAACCGGTCACAGGAAATGGGGACAGACATAAAACCGGTCACAGGAAATGGGGACGGACATAAAACCGGTCACAGGAAATGGGGACGGACATAAAACCGGTCACAGGAAATGGGGACAGACATAAAACCGGTCACAGGAAATGGGGGCGGACATAAAATCGGTCACAGGAAATGGGGGCAGACATAAAACCGGTCACAGGAAATGGGGACAGACATAAAACCGGTCACAGGAAATGGGGACGGACATAAAACCGGTCACAGGAAATGGTAGCGGACATAAAACCGGTCACAGGAAATGGTAGCGGACATAAAACCGGTCACAAGAAAATGGGGACAGACATAAAACCGGTCACAAGAAATGGGGACAGACATAAAACCGGTCACAAGAAATGGGGACAGACAAAAAACCGGTCACAGGAAATGGGGGCAGACATAAAACCGGTCACAGGAAATGGGGACAGACATAAAACCGGTCACAGGAAATGGGGACGGACATAAAACCGGTCACAGGAAATGGTAGCGGACATAAAACCGGTCACAGGAAATGGGGGCGGACATAAAACCGGTCACAGGAAATGGTAGCGGACATAAAACCGGTCACAGGAAATGGGGACAGACATAAAACCGGTCACAAGAAATGGGGACAGACATAAAACCGGTCACAAGAAATGGGGACAGACATAAAACCGGTCACAGGAAATGGGGACAGACATAAAACCGGTCACAGGAAATGGGGACAGACATAAAACCGGTCACAGGAAATGGGGACGGACATAAAACCGGTCACAGGAAATGGGGGCGGCCATAAAAATCGGTCACAGGAAATGGGGGGCGGACATAAAACCGGTCACAGGAAATGGGGGCGGACATAAACCCGGTCACAGGAAATGGGGGCGGACATAAAACCGGTCACAGGAAATGGGGACGGACATAAAACCGGTCACAGGAAATGGGGACGGACATAAAACCGGTCACAGGAAATGGGGACGGACATAAAACCGGTCACAGGAAATGGGGACGGACATAAAACCGGTCACAGGAAATGGGGGCGGCCATAAAAATTGGTCACAGGAAATGGGGGGCGGACATAAAACCGGTCACAGGAAATGGGGGCGGACATAAAACGGGTCACAGGAAATGGTGACGGACATAAAACCGGTCACAGGAAATGGGGGCGGACATAAAACGGGTCACAGGAAATGAGGGAAGACATAAAATCGGTCACAGGAAATGCTAAGTCAGGCGGCTCAAACCATCTCTGTGCAAATGATGTAATAATGTAAAGTGTTAGCGGAACAACAAACAATGAATGAAGTAATGTGAGGGGCAGAAGGAGGGCGTTTCTATGCGGGTTTAGCTGGGTGACACCATCTAATTAAAGTCACAAAGCAGCAAGAAGTCGCTACTCATACAAGTTGTAATGTTTGGATTTTGTACAGACAGAAATCTGTGGATATCAGGCAAACATCTCTAGAGTAACCAAGCGCATACATAAACTCTGACATAACATTCAATAAAAATGTGTTTTTTATTTTTTTTTTATTACCCATACAGTTATCATATTCACTTTTGTGCACAGGTAATATTGTTTGTTTACAGATGACAAGTTACTAAAGTACAGTTTATCTGCCCTGAAAGCTGCCATTTCGTTTTATTGCATAGCTGCTATATTAATATATTTTATATTATTATAATTTACAATATATTATAGATTATTATTATTATCTATCTAGTGATCACTTCTTAGCTCTTTCTGCTTCTCAGCTCACTGCAGCTCAGCTTAAAGTGACTCCGAGCTCATAAAAAAAATGAAAGTTGTACTCACCTGGGGCTTTCTCCAGCCCAGTGCTGGTCGGGAGGTCCCACGACGACGTCCTGGCTCCTCTCCTTCTCCCCGCTCCGGAATGGCTGACAGGCCGCAGCCCGGGCGACACTCGCCCGAGTGTCGGGCTGCTCCTTCCGTGTATGACGCGGATTACGTCACACGCCGGCCGCCTCGCGTCATCACGGCGGCCGGCAAGGCAGTACGGCGCATGCGCGCTTTAATCGCGCATGCGCAGTACTTTCACGCCGGCCGCCGTGATGACGCGAGGCGGCCGGCGTGTGACGTAATCCGCGTCATACACTGAAGGAGCAGCCCGACACTCGGGCGAGTGTCGCCCGGGCTGCGGCCTGTCAGCCATTCCGGAGCGGGGAGAAGGAGAGGAGCCAGGACGTCGTCGTGGGACCTCCCGACCAGCACTGGGCTGGAGAAAGCCCCAGGTGAGTACAACTTTCATTTTTTTTTATGAGCTTGGAGTCACTTTAAGCACTTTGCTAATGTTTACCAAATGTATCTGACAAAGGAATGTAAACAAAAGATAATGTTATCACTTCTTCGGATGCAGTCAGAAGCTTTTCACTGAAGCAAGGCGCTTTCCAATGAAGAACTAAAGCCTCATCTACATGGTACAATTTTCCACCAGATCGGATCTATTAGACAGATCTATTAGATAATATCCAACTGGTCCAATCGGATTGCGTTAGATTTTGCAATAGATTTGGGGTACTTGTCAAAGCAAAATCTATCACAAAATTGATCTGAAACAATGTGGACGTCCACACATGATGCAATTTCTTATTAGATCTATCTAATAGATCCCTCTATCTGATGGAAAATTGTACCGTCTAGATGAGGCTTAAAGGGGTTACTGCCCCATGTAGCAGTAATGTCCCACACCGTCCTCCTCCGATCCGCCATTCCCTGCTGCCGGCACAGGGCAATTATTTGTCTGACAAAGACAAATAATGCATCGGAAACAAAGTTTTCTTGAATTGCGCCTGCGCAGTAAGCTTCCGATGACGCGGGCGGGAGCAAGCAGGCGGCACGGTCGCACAGCCGCAGTTGGACGGCATGCTGCGCTAGACCGGAGCCGGCGGCGGATCGGAGGAGGATGGTGTGGGACATTACTGCTACAGGGGGCTGATAGAAGCCCCAGATAAGTGGCGGTTTTTATCAGCCCACTGAAGATAAAAGACTATTTAAATGCTGTTCAGCTACAATTTTTTTGTGGAAGTACATTTTATGCTGTAAATAATCTTTCAAAACAAGCAGTACATACTACTACTTTAAATGGTATCATCAGGTTTATTATACACCACAAAGGTCCTGCCCACACTAAAGCAAGCTCTATGTCAACAATCATCTGCTGGCTTCCTGCATATTGGGTGGCACTGCCTATTAATTCAAATGCTTTGGAATGATAGAGTTACATTAATGAATAAGGAACTCTACCTCCCAATCATTCTGTCATGTAAAATAAACTTGTGGCATTACAATAGGAAGCGTTGTATACTCACCTCAGCAGGGGGCAGCCTATGGAACCAGCAAAGGCCTCCCACGACTTCCTCTAGCTCGCCGTTCCAGTGCTGGGACCCCGAAGCTCGCGGCCGCACTCCCGTACGTGAATGAGTGCAGGAGCAGGACAGCTCACACATGGGCAGCAGCACCGACCTACCGCTTGGGCTCGGTGGGAAAAGAGGAGTCCAAGATGCTTCATGCTACTCCGCAGTGTGGACGAGCTGTCGACCAGGCTCAAACCTTGGGGGGGGGTCCAATACTTCTGTTCAGTCTGCGATAATGTAGCCTATGGGGGTAACACATTTACTCCAGCCAGACCACAGAGGACGCTACACCCTCCGCTCCTGCTGGTGGCTCGTGATCTAGCGCAAGTGGGAACAGAGCCTTGGTCTGTATCTGTTTATTGCTGAGGATGGAATAAATAGGTGATTCTTATATTGGAATAATTCTGGTGCCCAGATCTTTGAGTCTACTCTCTATACCATTGTCAATACATTTAGCCTGCAAAAACACTTTTTTCTTTAAAGGATACCCGAAGTGACATGTGACATGATGAGATAGACGTGTGTATGTACAATGCCTAGCACACAGATAACTATGCTGTGTTCCTTTTTCTCTTTCTCTGCCTGATAGAGTTAAATATCAGGTATGTAAGTGGCTGACTCAGTCCTGACTCAGACAGGAAGTGACTGCAGCGTGACCCTCACTGATAACAAATTTCAACTATAAAACACTTTCCTAGCAGAAAATGGCTTCTGAGAGCAAGAAAGAGATAAAAAGGGGAATTTCTCATCAGTGAGGGTCACACTGTAGTCACTTCCTGTCTGAATCAGGACTGAGTCAGCCACTTACATACCTGATATTCAACTCTTTCAGGCAGAGAAGGAAAAAAAAGGAACACAGCCTAGTTATTAGTGTGCTTGGCACTGTACATACCCATGTCTATCTCATCATGTCACATGTCACCTAGGGTATCCTTTAAAACAGATTTCACCTCCGGAAATCTATTATCTCCACATAGGCCCCTGACATCTTTTCTCGGGAACCCCTCTTTCCCCGCAGCCCTAACCTCATCGGCCAGCTTTCGCTGGTGGATTAACTCCAACCTCACCACGGTTTACTCCTTATCTTCGGGCACAGGAATGAAAACCTTAGCCTTCCTACATGAACATAAACAACTCCCCCCCACCGAAAGATTCCGATACATGCAAATTTCACATTTTGTTAAGTCTCATCTCTCTCACACAGATTCCCCTTTAACCAGAACCCCGTTTGAACATATCTGCGCCTCAGACCCACTCTCACCTGGTTCTGTCTCGCTCATATATAAGGCATTAACCCATGCACAATCCAAACATAAACCAAACTACATAGTTGACTGGGAGAAAGACTTAAATATCTCAATCGACCCTGAAGACTTATCTGACATTTGGACTAATATCCCCAAAACCTCTATCAACGCTGACCTAGTTGAAGTCAACTACAAGTTACTTTTTAGATGGTACCTGGTTCCTTCCCGTCTGGCCAAGTTTAAAAGCAACACATCCCCAAACTGCTTCAGAGGCTGTATTACCCCTGGAACACATGTTCATACCTGGTGGAAATGTGCTAAAGTACGCCGACTCTGGCTAAGAGTGTGTACATGGACCTCCTCGTTAACTAACCAACCGATACCTAGAAACCCACTGCACACTTTGCTGGGCCTCCCGTACCCAAATCTTACCAAATCACAAAATACCCTGGTAAATTATATCTTTACAGCAACTAAACTGACGATAGCCGCAGCATGGAACACTAATCTCCTCTCCTTTGACCTGGTAAAAAGCAGATTAAGCCGTATCCTCTTTTTCGAGAAACTGCGAGCCAGACTAGAAGATAATATGACTAAATTCAATAAAGTGTGGTCCTCCTACATGGAATACCTATTGGGGACTGACTACAGCAATAGGATCGGTGCGGTCTGACATCCTGGAGTCGCCCTAACTTCCGCTGCCTATGCAACATTGCAACAGCTTGCTCTCTCCTCGTCCCATACTCTACCTTACTTCCCTCTCTACCCCTACGTCTTCTATTCCTCTCTCTTCCCTTTCCCTCTCTACTACACTCTTTATCTAGTAATAAACGCGTTTATCAGATATCCACTCCCGCCTCCACTGGGAGACGGGCAGCAAAAGCTAACCATGTCATCTGAACAAAATAGGCTCATGCCCAGCCAACAACTGGTTCAATGAATGGGCAGGAGACATTTTGTTGCAGCTATAGCCACCTTGACTATTCTTTTCGCAACGCAGCAAAGACAACGCCCCGAATCACTGCAACCCTCTGGTTGTTTCAAGAGTGCCAGTCAATAATAACCCTAACACTCGATGATGTTCATTCCTTTTATTTCTGTTATATTTGTTATTGATGTCAATTCCTGTACACGACTGTAAGCCTCCTTATAACCCAACCATTTGCCAATATCTAGTTAGTCTGTGCAGATTTATGTTCATGTTCTATTCTATAAAATTCAATAAAAACGATTGAAACAAAAAAAAAACAGATTTCACCAAGCGTAAAACCTTTTTGCTTTTTCTGCTGGAAAACCTCTAAAATATTGGAGTTAGGGTTGGTTCAGATGTCTGTCTTCCAGCATCCTGTTCTGCAGCATCTTGTTCGGGTGCTTGTGTGGGCTTTCAGCGGCGTCCCACAGAGGGACATGAAGACGCAGCGGATGCGGCTTCCAGGGTTGCCTGAAACGACGGGGAAAATTGGGATTGGAGCGCCGCTTTTGCGTAAACGACGGTAAACGGCTGATATAATTGCTCCCGTTCACTTAAATGGGAGCATAGTATCAGATGCCTGCGGTAATCGCCGCCAAGCGTCCATGTGAACCGGCCCTAAATCTGTATATGCTCAATGCCACTACAGACACGCAGAGCAGATTTTCTCCCGGTCTCATCGCACAGCTTTCTGTGCGGCAATGTAAACAATCGGGGCGAGTGCACGCGGACCAGAATCCTCCTCCTCATCTGGATGACACGGCAGCTGAATCACACGTTTGCACAACGCGTTGTGGGTGTTCAGAGATGTTCCAAGAATGGAAATCCAAACTTAACCATTAAGTAACCAAACTACAAATGCACAATGGTGAGAGCAGCATGTGACAGAATCGCCGGGGGCGACCAGCAACCATCCAATCACTTCCAATTTATAAGAGTGATGAGACACTAATCACCCTGTACAGAGGGAGGCATCCATTGTTGCACCAGTTCTGCTCCAGTGTTCCTTGCTTCGGTTCTGATAGATCTGCCCCAGTGTTGTTTATGACAACCCTGAAACTTGAAGGTGCCCATACATTTAGCGATGTTTAGGCAGATGGACCAAGAGACAGATTTCTCTCTAACTGAATCTGATTGGTGAGAGATCTGTTGGCTGCCCGTACACCCCAAGCCAATAACCAAACGTTATCAGCATGAAATCCTCAAGAATCAGCTTTGCAATGCCACCTATTGCGCCCACCTGCCTCTCCCAACCCCTGGTACCCGTGCGGTGTAAATCTACCCTGTCCAACTGCACAGAGACCCGGTCTGTTTCACACTCCTGTCACACCAAGCAGCAGTGTTTATACCACATGGCACTTGTGACATCACTCACACATGCCTGACAACGATCGGGGGAGACCATGAGGGAGATACTGGACAGGTGAGATTTACTAAGCATGGGCAAAGGTGGGGGGGAAGACGACATTAGCATTCAAGGTGGCTGGAGGTTTTTTTATTTTCTTAAAGTGTAACCGTCGGGCATAAAATGAAAAATCAATTCTTTATTTTTATCTGGTAAACAAGTAATAAGGATGCTAACCAGGCAATCCAAAAGTTATAATCTCTATTACTTTTCTTGTTAATAAATGATCATTCCCCAGTTTACCTGACTCTTATTTGGTACGTTGCCGCACAAAGGAAGTTGCAGGGCATGCTGGGTTGTCCCTTTTTACTTCTGTACATTAGTTAAGTCTGAAGGGAAATAAAGAAGCAAAAAAGGACAACCCAGCATGCCCTGCAACTTCCTTTGTGCAGCAATGTACCAAATAAGAGTCAGGTAAACTGGGGAATGATCATTTATAAACAAGAAAAGTGATAGAGATTTTAACTTTTGGATTGCCTGGTATACATCCGGTTTACTAGATAAAATAAAGAATAGTTTTTTTATTTGACGCCCGACAGTTACACTTTAAGGGAATTTTTATTGAAAATTTTCTTTTATATCCCCCTCAAAAAACAAAGAACCCAATCCCGTATACCCTTCAAAGTCCATCACAAACCGAGGAGTCCATCAGTTCGAATCCTGGAAGTCTGCCGCAATTATTGGTGGTCGCACGCCATTACTGCGGCACACCAGATCGCCCACGTCGGACCGAGATTTTCCAAGGTTGCTTGAACGATGCATTTGTTTCAGGCCCTAAGGGCCCGTTTCCACTATAGCGTTACGAAATCGCCGGCGAATCACCGCAGGCAAATCGCATGCGGGTGCGATTCCGCATGCGGTTTTTGCCGCGATTTCGCATAGGTAAGGCTGTATGCGATTTTAACCATGTCACTGCCTGTGTGAATTAACATGGGTACCTATGCGAAATCGCGGCAAAAAATGCATGGGGAAAACGCATGCGATTTCCCTATTAAATACATTGCGTGCGATTCGCCTGCATTCCACACGCAGGCGAATTCTGAGGCCCCTACCCTGCAGATTTTTTCTGCACAGAAAAACGTGCGGGGAAACGCACAAGTGGAAACAGTCCCATCCACTTGTACTGACTGTGCGAATCCGCATGCGGGCAACGCATGCGGATTCGCGATAGTGGAAACGGCATACTTGTTGAGGCACCGATGATCATCTGATTTGATAATATCTAATCGGATAGCCAATTGGACCACAAAAGTTGCCAGATGTGTGGGCAGCTTGAATTTTGCACTCCTGAAATATTTCAGGGAAGGCTCTGGAATAGGCTGTGTCACGACCCACAGAATAGAAGCAATTAAAAATACTGCCGCAATATTTATTATATGTTAAAGTGAACCTCCGGACTAAAAATCTACTCAGCAGAACTGAAAAGGCTTGGTGTTTCTTTAACAGTTTCACAGCATCAGAACTTTGTTTTTCTTACCAAAGCATCATTTGTAGCTGCATTTTTACCTAAGCTCCACCCATCAAACAAAAAAAAAAAGCCCGGGCTTTTTTCTCTGATGCTGTGCAGAGCATGATGGGATTTCCTATGTTGTTATTCATGTTGCCTAGCAACTGGGAGAGGTGCTCAGGACAGAGGACAGTTGGAACTGTGTATTCTGCTCCCTGTCACCTCCTTTCAACCAAAAAGATGGCTGCCATCATGAAATCAAACATTTACCTATTCTTTTAAAACAGGGTGGGTAAGAGATTATATTACCTATCTATTTTAATTAACATAACTAATGTAACTTAATGACAGTATGTTTGTTTAGGCTGGAGTTCCTCTTTGAGAGTTTTATTTTGCTCAGAAGACAACATTTCCATGAGACAGAAGGTCAAACACAGGCAGAAAAACAAGTCCCTGTGAGCCGCGCTGGACCCGCCGCGGTTCTCCCGCCGCCCGACACCACAGGAGCCGCTCTCAGCCCTAATAGGATGTGACAGAGCCATTTCTTTTCCAATTCCAGACACATTACACATATATCCAGCAGCACCACGTGGCCTGAGAGATCGTAGAGAGACGTGGAGCTCCACCAAGGACAGCGGCCGCCACAGAGTGATCTACAGCGCTGTCACATGGCTGGACAAAGGTGATGGCCACTCTCTGTACCCTGCGGGGGGATGACGAATGCGCCGGGACCCCTCCCTGTAAGCCACAATGATACTGAAGAAATTCATTTTCTGCTCACTGAAATAACAGCCATTCTCTGATCACTGTGGTAATAGAGAAGGTGGCCATCTCAAGAGCGGCGTTTCAAGTATTGATGTAACCCAACAGGCTGAGTTATCCAGGCTACCGCTTTACACACACGCTATACATGCAGAACAGGCCCAATGACAATACCGTGGTCCCACCCGCGAGACCATGGGCACCAGCCAGCAAAAGGAACAGCGGGTGACTGACTGGCCAGTCTGGTGCGCGCATCCCTGCCTGATTGGTCATGGCAGGTGCCATCGGATGAATGAGGACGTGGATATGGGGATGTGTGGATGAGGAGGGCAGTGTGTGTTCCAGGAAGGCAGTCGGGAGAGCGGAGAGGAGGCAGGACCAAGGTGGCCCAAACTGTTAGTCCTAATGCCGCCCCCCCCCAGATTTTTCCGCCTGAATCACGTGGTTCAGGTGGCTCCATGTTAGGTCCACCCCTGATACACACACTTGATTCTTGGCAGTAGAGGTAATTATCGGCCACCTCAGCGAGTTTCATCTAGTGTGCGTATTAGGCTTAAGGATCTGAGTGACTGACAAGGACTAATTTGTGACGGCTAGATGACTGGATCGTCAAGTCTCTAAAATGGTCCGTCTTCAGCGTTGGGGTTGTTCTGAGTACACAGCGGTTAGTATCTACCTGAAAGTTGCCCAAGGAAGGAAAACTGGTGAACCAGAGACAGGGTGATGGGTGTCGGAAGCTGACTAATCATTGCAAGGAAATGAAGGCTATCCATATGGCCTGATCCCTTGGCACAGGTACCGAAGCACAAACTGCTAACAAAACGTAATGAAGGTTATAAGAGAAAGATACCAGAACACATGGGGTTGAGGTTGCATAGCCATAGAGCAGTGAAAATGCCCATATTAATCTTTGTCCACTACAACCTACAATGGACACATGATTGTCAGAATTGGATGGTGGAGCAATGGAAAGAGGAGGGCAGGAGGCCTAGTCTAACGAATGCTGTGTTATATGGTCTCCAGAGAGTCTCAGATCTCACTACAAGCATTTAAAATATGTGCTGAACAAACAAGGTTGATCCATGGAGGCCCCAACAAACAGCTTCTAGGATCTGCTTCTACTGTCTCGGTGCCAGACAACAGAGTACACCTTAATACCTCCAGAAGTCTTGTAGAGTCCGTGGCTTGATGGGTCCGGGGTTTTTTATGGCCTACCTATTTTTAGCAAAGTGGATTTAATTAATTTCCTTTTTGAACTCTGTTTGAGTGGTATGAATCTTCCTCAACTTTGGATCGGCCTGGAAATTTGAGGGTTATCTGTGCTATCTTAGTTGTTCCTAGCACTGCGTTCTTTTGGACAGAGAGCTCTGATGTTTTTCCTGGGACTTGTTAGTAACTCTCCCAGCTGTGAAGTCACACTCCTTCCACCAACTGGGATCTCATTGACCTTCCACTCTAGTTTCTTCTTTAGACCCTGGTGCTTCTTGATTTGCCGATATTTGACGTTTTTTCTCCAGATAAAATATTTTTCTTGTGCTTCCTGTAAACCCTCCAAAAGACATTCTGGGAAGATGAGAAGTTATAGAACTGGGCAGTTATTCCGTAATAGAGGCTTCTTGGCCAGGTCTCTGTGTACAGCTTGGAAGGATGTTTGTGATGGCTGTGTTGTGGGAGGTTAAGTTGGCAGCAAGAAGATGTAGGCTGGCTGATTGTGCAATGTGGAATGGCCACCATTACTGTTCTGTAGTCCCCCATGTAAACAGCCAAACACTTGCACCTCGATGTGGGATCGGGGCTAGGACAAATTCTGGGAACAACACAAGTTCCTCTCTGGTCAAAAACTTCAAACGTTGATTCATTTGTCCATAAGACTTCCTTCCAGCCGTCCTCTGTCTAATTTGTGAGTGTTTGTCCACCAGTGTGGCTTTTTTGTGGACAGACTTAAAAGTACTCCTGAACCCAAGGACAAAAAAAAACAAAAACGAATGAAGCCCGTGGTTGGCTAGATTACCTCTTAGTTGATTACCCGACACTGCTCGTTGGCCTCAAACTGCCCCCCCCCCCCCCCTTCCCTGTTCCCCCTACCTCTACATATTTGCCAGGATCCTCCAGTCAACAAATACTGAAACCTAGAAGATCCCCCGCAATGGCGCATGACTCAAGACTGCGTAGGCACAGTTTCCAAACCGTGCAAGCACACAAAAAGCAAGCGCTCGTCCACGGTGAAGGGAGATTCCTGAAGACAACGGGCAGCGCCAGGACACTAAGTAAGAGGAAATGTATCCCACTATGTACGTCAATCAATAGGTTTTTCCCCAAATCTGGTGTACTCTAAAAACTTATACTGTATTTATGTGTGGTATACTTTGAATGACAGGCTGTTTCCATACTTAGGCCGGTTACACACTCAAAACGTGCAGGAGAACGGCTCCTGCAGGCGTTGCGGCGTGTCGTCGGAATCTGCGGTGCGACGCTGAGTAGCGGCGGCAGTAGTTAATTTACCCGAAGGGGAAGCGCCGATTCCCGACGATAAATTTGCCGGGATGCGTCGTACCGCAACGCATTGAAACGCACCGTCGGGTGTGAAAGGTAAAATGAAAGTCCATGGACTTTCCTTTTACCTTGGTTAACGCAAAGTATAGACTTTGCGTTAAAACGCCAAAAGAGGGCTCTGGTGTGAAAGAGCCCTTAAGAAAAGTGTGTACACATAATACTGGTATAGTCGACTTTTCATCCCAAGCACCAAAGGACAAGGGAAGGGGGGGGTAGTCATGTGATCTACAATAACATTAGGAAAGGGGTCGTGCTGCCTCCTTTGGATAAAACAGCTGGGCTTCTGTGGGGCTGAAGTTGATGGATGGCTGGATGTTGAAGTTGTTATTTCCTCGGATTTGCAGCGCGGAGGCTGCGGTCACCGATGCACCATCTGGCAGGTCAGAGTACAGAGCCGCTTGGCCGCTCCGATGCAGTCTAATCCTTGATGACATTTCTTCTCCATTATACTGAATGCCAGCCATATCTGCAGTGTCTGAATTAATGAGGAGATTCTTCTATGGACCAGTTCAATCTGCATCTGTACAGTGGCCAATCCCTCCGCCATCATTATCATCTCTATCCGGCAGCAGTGTCAGCGGAGAAAGGAAGCCGGATTCAAGCCAAATATATAGCCGATTCCACATAGGGGACCTGTATCTCCAACCAGACTAGCTCTCCTTCCTTCACCACATCCTATAGAAAGAGGGTGGTACCGCCACATCATGTAGCCAGGGGGTGGTACCGCCACATGTAGCCAGGGGGTGGTACCGCCACATCATATATAGCCAGAGGGTGGTACCGCCACATCATATAGCCACAGGGTGGTACCGCCACATCATATAGCCACAGGGTGGTACCGCCACATGTAGCCAGGGGGTGGTACCGCCACATCATATAGCCAGGGGGCGGTACCGCCACATCATATAGCCAGAGGGTAGTACCGCCACATCATATAGCCAGAGGGTGGTACAGCCACATCATGTAGCCAGGGGGTGGTACCACCACATTATATAGCCACAGGGTGGTACCGCCACATCATATAGCCAGAGGGTGGTACCGCCACATCATATAGCCAGAGGGTGGTACCGCCACATGTAGCCAGGGGGTGGTACCGCCACATCATATAGCCAGGGGGCGGTACCGCCACATCATATAGCCAGAGGGTAGTACCACCACATCATATAGCCAGAGGGTGGTACCACCACATCATATAGCCAGAGGGTGGTACCGCCACATCATATAGCCAGAGGGTGGTACCACCACATTATATAGCCAGAGGGTGGTACCGCCACATGTAGCCAGGGGGTGGTACCGCCACATCATATAGCCAGAGGGTGGTACCACCACATCATATAGCCAGAGGGTGGTACCGCCACATGTAGCCAGGGGGTGGTACCGCCACATCATATAGCCAGAGGGTGGTACCGCCACATTATATATCCAGAGGGTGGTACCACCACATCATATAGCCAGAGAGTGGTACCGCCACATCATATAGCCAGGGGGTGGTACCGCCACATGATATAGCCAGAGGGTGGTACCGCCACATCATATAGCCAGAGGGTGGTACCGCCACATCATATAGCCAGAGGGTGGTACCGCCACATTATATATCCAGAGGGTGGTACCACCACATCATATAGCCAGAGGGTGGTACCGCCACATCATATAGCCAGAGGGTGGTACCGCCACATCATACAGCCAGAGGGTAGTACCGCCACATCATACAGCCAGAGGGTGGTACCACCACATCATATAGCCAGAGAGTGGTACCACCACATCATATAGCCAGAAGGTGGTACCACCACATCATATAGCCAGAGGGTGGTACCGCCACATCATACAGCCAGAGGGTAGTACCGCCACATCATACAGCCAGAGGGTGGTACCACCACATCATATAGCCAGAGAGTGGTACCACCACATCATATAGCCAGAGGGTGGTACCACCACATCATATAGCCAGAGGGTGGTACCGCCACATCATACAGCCAGAGGGCAGTACCACCACATCATATAGCCAGAGGGTGGTACCACCACATCCTATAGCCAGAGGGTGGTACCGCCACATCATATAGCCAGAGGGTGGTACCGCCACATCATACAGCCAGAGGGTAGTACCGCCATATCATACAGCCAGAGGGTGGTACCACCACATCATATAGCCAGAGAGTGGTACCACCACATCATATAGCCAGAGGGTGGTACCACCACATCATATAGCCAGAGGGTGGTACCGCCACATCATACAGCCAGAGGGTAGTACCGCCACATCATACAGCCAGAGGGTGGTACCACCACATCATATAGCCAGAGAGTGGTACCACCACATCATATAGCCAGAGGGTGGTACCACCACATCATATAGCCAGAGGGTGGTACCGCCACATCATACAGCCAGAGGGCAGTACCACCACATCATATAGCCAGAGGGTGGTACCACCACATCCTATAGCCAGAGGGTGGTACCGCCACATCATATAGCCAGAGGGTGGTACCGCCACATCATACAGCCAGAGGGCAGTACCGCCACATCATATAGCCAGAGGGTGGTACCGCCACATCATATAGCCAGAGGGTGGTACCGCCACATTATATATCCAGAGGGTGGTACCGCCACATTATATAGCTAGAGGGCGGTACCCCCACATCATATAGCCAGAGGGTGGTACCGCCACATCATATAGCCAGAGGGCGGTACTGCCCCATTAAATAGCCACTGGGCGGTAGCATCGCATCATTATATTTTCAGAGGGTGGTACCGTCGCATCATTATATTGCCAGAGGGTGGTACCGCCACATCATATAGCCAGAGGGCGGTACCACCACATCATTATATTGCCAGAGGGTGGTACCGCCACATCATATAGCCAGAGGGCGGTACCACCACATCATTATATTGCCAGAGGGCGGTACCACCACATCATTATATTGCCAGAGGGTGGTACCACCACATCATATTGCAGTCTACAAGGGCTTCATCCCACTATTTAGTTTCTTTTTTATGCTTCCTTCTCCGACTCCTTCTCTTAGGGTATGAATTGAAACCGCACCATCCGCAACCATTCAGTAACCCACCAATCCCAGCCCTCACCCACTCCAGTTCTCCTTTTCAAGCCGCCCAGGGTATCTAAAGCCCCACCCAAATCACTAATGTCTCAAACACCCCACCTATCCCGGTTCCTAAACCTCCTTCTAGCCCCTCCCCCCTTCTTCCTAGGTCAGTATCCTTTTTGTTGTTGTTTATATTAATGCTGCCCGGTACACTTTAGCAGAAGCAGGTAAACATCTGGCAGAAGTGTAAATCCTGGCGCTATGCAGAGATCACCGTTCACAGAGCTGCTATTATTTGGAGTTTCTGGTTAAGCCTACACATTTTTCTAGCACGATGATCACATTGTTCTTCTGAGCTTCAAAGCGTAGCGGCCGGGTGGAGTCTGGGAACGCCCCGGGCTGGGTGGGGCCCTCTCGCCCGCATAAAATACCTCCGCAGTTTATGACAGTGGAAGTCTCTCTGTGAATCTCTCTGGCTATTTTTAGCAGGATGGCGTCAGATGTGTCAGCCGGCTGCAGCCAAACTTCAAAGCGCATCTCCTGCCTCCTGTCACTTAAAGCACAACTGAAGTGAGGGGGATACGGAGGCTGCCATATTTATTTCCTATCAATACCAGTTGCCTGGCAGCCCTGCTGATCATCTGCCTCTAATGCTTTCAGCCATAGCCCCTGAACAAGCATGCAGCAGATCAGGTGTTTCTGACATTGTCAGATCTGATTAGATTAGCTGCATGCTGGTTTCTGGTGTGATTCAGACACTACTGCAGCCAAATAGATCAACAGGGCTACCAGGCAACTGTCATTGTTTAAAAGGAAATTAATATGGTGGCCTTTACATCCCTCCCGATTCAGTTGTCCTTAAAAGTACAACTGAAATGAGAGGTATACGGAGGCTGCCATATTTATTTCCTTTTAAGCAATACTAGTTGCCTGGCTGTCCTGCTGATCCTCTGCCTCTAATACTATTAGCCATAGCCCCTGAACAAGCATGCAGAACAGATGTTTCTGACTGAAGTGGGACTGGATTAGCTGCACGCTTGTTTCAGGTGTGTGACTCAGCCACTACTGCAGCCAAAGACCAGCAGGTCTGCCAAGCAACTGGTATTGTTTAAAAGGATATATATATATATATATATATATATATATATATATATATATATATATATATATATATATATATATATATATTTAATTTTTTTTTTACATATATATATATATATATATATATATTTTTTATATATATATATATATATATATATATATATATATCTATATATATATATATATATATATATATATATATATATATTTATTTTTTTTTTATATATATATAGCGGCCTCCGTATCCCTCTCAGTTCAAGTTAACTTTAAAGGACAAATGTAGAGAGAGGTATATGGAGGCCATATTTATTTCCTTTTAAGCAACACCAGTTGCCTGGCAGCCCTGCTGATTTTCTGCCTCTAATACTATTAGCCATAGCCCCTGAACAAGCATGAAGCAGATCAGGTGTTTCAGACTTTAATGTCAGATCTGACAAGATTAGCTGCATGCTTGTTTCTGGTGTAATTCAGACACTACTGCAGAGAAATAGACCAGCAGGGCTGCCAGGCAACTGGTATTGATTAAAAGGAAATAAATATGGCAGCCTCCGTATACCTCTTACTTCAGTTTCCCTTTAAAAAAGTAGAACTACACAGGCATCAACAGCACTACAACAAGGTTTTCCATAACTATGTACTGCATCAGGAAGTATAAAGCATGTAGTGGTGAGATCGATATTAGAAGAAATCTTGTCTAATACTTCAAAGCACCAGGGACAGCCATTCTATCCCAAGAAAACAAAACAAAACACATATATAAGTAGATAAATCCTTTTTCTACTAACATAACATTTATATTTTACTGTTCACTTTTTGTTTTCAGTGAGTCTTATATATTTCAGTGAATTTTATAACGTAAATAAAGAGAAAACTGTTCCAGGCATTGTCCATCTTTACTGCCTCTGACTGAAGCCAATCCTGATGTAATTTCCTCCCTTACTCTTTTTTTTTCTCCTAGAAATTGCACTGTCATATCTAGCTTACTTTGTAAACACATGTTAGCTCAGCATAGATCATATTTCAGCAGCTTCTGCAGAGAGGTGAGGTGTATTTCCCTTCTCGTGTCACACTGAACTGCCCTCAGCCAATTAGTGAGGAGCAGGAATATGGTAGGGAAGATGACAAGCATCCCTCTCCCCGGCAATGTACCAGAATACCAGGCTGAGATAAGATTCATTACAGCAGAAACATTTATGATTATATTGGAATGCTTGCAATGCAGGGTCAGGTTGTAGACTGCATAATAAACACAGAGCAGTGGGTAAATGGAATGTTATTTTCTGGCTGACAGTCTCCGCTTTAAAGGAAACCTGAGGATAGGAAACTCGCCAGGACAGAGCGGCAGTGCGCTGCATACGGTGAGAGCGCCGTAACAAGATGCGGAATAATGTAAAAGCAAAGTTACCTCTTTGGATAATCGCGTGAAGACGTCTCCTCCCCTGAGAAAATCCAGAATCAGATACAGCTTCCCTTCTGTCTGAAAGGCTGAGCGGGAAAAATAATAAAAACAGATTTTTTTTTTTATTTCACAAGAAATTTTTTACAGAAATAGTACAGCAATGAAAAACTTGAGCGATAAATTATCCACAGAAAAATAATAATCTGAACATTTGTATAGCGCTTTTCTCCTTTCGGACTCAAAGCGTTTAAGAGCCGCAGCCACTGGGACGCGCTCAAGAGGCCACCCTGCAGTGTTAGGGAGTCTTGCCTTGATCTCCTTACTGAATAGATACTTGACCTAGCCAGGATTCGAACCCTGGTCTCCCATGTCAAAGGCAGAGCCCTTAACCAGTACACTATCTTTGATGGGATTAGCTTCTAGGGATGTCCCTAGCGATTTTTGGAGCGTTTTAGTGTAGCTCTTTTTTTAATTATTTTTTGCTATAGTACAGCTGTAACTGAACAGCTACTGCAACAAAAACGCTTAGAAAACCGCTCTGATCTAGCGTTTTCCACTTTCCTATATTTAACATTGAGGCTGAATCGCCTCAAAAATCAGCAAAAATGCTGCAGGTCCCGTGTTTGCGTTTGGGTTCAAAGCTCATCGCTCTGGTGTTCTCCATCCCATTCAAATACATTAGCCAAGCGCTTTTTAAGCGTTTAAAAAAGTGCTCAGAAGCGCTGGTGTGCATCAGCCCTAACCCCACCTATACCCACATCAAAATAAACACAGACAATTCATCACAGCTTGGCCACAGAGCTGACACTCACCATAGTGCAACTTTACAATAAACGGGTGGTTGACTTCTACCAGGATGTCGCGCTCCATCTTTGTCCGGACTCTGTCTCTTACTGGAAATGTGAAGTACAAATAAAGCTTCTTTAAATGAAAACGTTAAAGCGAATTCACAAGGTGCAAAATGAGGCAATTGACTTTTTAACATCAACATTTATAAACATTATCAAACATTTCTCTGGAATACAAAGACTACCGGTCTCTCCGAGTATAAAACTGCCTGAAACGTGACTCTGAGAAGTCGTCACGTGAGCTCGGAGCCCTCCTGAACCCCAGTGGGGGTAGAGCCATGACAGTAAACGCAAACGCCAGTTCTTCTGCCTCTCACCTTTTAGCGAAGCTTTCTTTAGTACTTTCATAGCGTAAAGTTGGCCGGCGTCGGGTCCGATTGTTTTGCGTACCAAGAAAACCTGCAACAAATGTACAGCTGATAAGTAACAGATTAGACCAGAACTTACTTGTATAACTCCCTCCTCCCCACTCTCACTCTCTCCCCCCACCCTCCCTCATGCTCTGGAGCGATTCATCATGGGAAACATCAGCTGCTCACTTTAAAGTGAATGGGAACCGCATTTTAAAAAAATGAAGCAAATACTTACCTAAGGAGAGGGAAGGCTCTGGGTCGTATAGAACCTTCCGTCTCCTCTCTCGGTGCTCTCTATCCTATGCTGCCCCCCCGTTTCAATTCAATCCCCCACCGAAAGGGTATTTGGAAGTCTTCGGGAGCCGTGTCCTCCCGAAGACGTGCGGCTCCATACTGCACAGGCGTGAGCGTGCAAGAGAGCGTGCTTGCGCAGGCGCAGTACAGGGCCGCCCTTCTTCAGGAGCACTCGGGCTCCCTGAAGACTTCTGAAGCCTCCTTCTCCCGGGTAAAGAATTATTTGACTAATTTAGTCAAATACTGCTACCGGGCGAGCCAGCACCGGAACGTGGGGACCAGGAGAGGAGCCGGAAGGCTCTATAGGACCCAGAGCCTTCCCTCTCCTTGGGTAAGTATCTGTCTCATTTTTGTAAATGCGGTTAACATTCACTTCAAGAGGAATTGAAATGAAGACATCAAACTGATATATATACAAGTTGCTATACGTTACATTCACTTTTGTACAGTTCTGTATAATGCCCGAAGAAGAAACCTAACGTTTCAAAAGACGCACTCTATACATAACAATTGATACGGCGCACCACAACCTGCCAATGGCAACTACAGTGTCAGAGGTGCAAGAAAGGGACGGGGAACAGTTTGTTAAGGATTACCACCATTCACAGTATCTATAGAAGTGATTATTATGAGCACAGGACCAATAATACTGTACTTGAGGGAGGGCCCTTCGGGGCCCCTCTGGCCCAAGCGTCCCGATGCAGTCGCAACCTCTGCAACCCCTATTGCTACACCCCTGCTGACTGGGATGAAGTTCAATCCTTGGTTCTTCTTTAAAGTTGCATTATTGCAAATACCTTCTGTTTTAAAAATGCTAAATTATACAGTGTGTTGATTTATAGTAGGAGGGCTTTTCAGGCTCTTTTAGCCCCTTATACTCTCCTAGTGGTTCTGGGTCACCCTGAGCGGTCCAGGCAGGGGAAGGGAACCTATGGCTGGGGAGCCAGATGTGGCTCTTTTGATGGCTGCATCTGGCTCACAGACAAATCAGTAGGGGTAGATTCCCTAAGCTACACTGCTCAAGCAGCTACAGGTTAGTGTGGCAGCGAATGTGTGAAGTGAAGTCAGCTCAACCAACCACTCTGCAGGGTAAGAGCAGGAACGAGGCAACTCAACCTCGAACAACCGATATCCAGAAAAGTGATGTTCCGCTCAATGATCCAGCAACTAATGTTCACTGATGCAGTAAAACATGACTGCTAACATGTTTCAAACACACAATGGTTCTTAAAGGAATACTATCGATTCACAAATTTTTTTTCAATTGACACAGGAATTGTTTGGGAAGTGCTGCTAAGTACTGGTGTATACATTTTAGTAGCAACTTCTTTGTTTACTTATAAAAATACTTTCAATCTTTACTGACGCCAAAACTGACAGCTGACTGAGCCATGAGGAGAGGGGACATTCCCCTCACACTTGATCAGTTAACTCTGTGTAGCTCTGTGTGTGACAGAGAAGAGAGCTCCCAACAGCTGCAGCTCCTGTGTCCTGTGTTTCTGACTGACCTGTCTGAAGAGAGCAGAGGAAATGTAACTAATTGTCACAGCTTTTCATACTGTTTTTGCTTTCAGAGTTTGATATGTTTGATATTTGCTTTCTGTAGTCTGATCTGCAACTCTGGCTGTGCATTGAAGCAGACACCCCTTCTGCAATTGATTTGTCCCAATATAGCTAAATCCTACCCTCAATAAATTACAGCTTTTGCCTCTGATATTTAACATGAAAAGTAGGAAAATGTTTACACAGCTACTTAGACATTATTTGCACACTGTCATTTTAGAACACTTGGGTATCGATAGTATTCCTTTAATTAGTGTGGCAGCGCAAGTACAATTTTCAAAGTAGGCACGATAGTGCTGTAGCATGTGCTATTAACTTACTAACACTACCCCAAACTAACGGCTGCTCCCATTGTCCCACTCTGGATCCTGTCAGGTCCAGTGAATTTGTAGGACAAGTACCCTGCACTTTGATTGGCCCAATAGGCTGCCTCGTCCTACAAAGTGAATTAACCATGTCAGCTAGCTAATTGTACAAGCTGTTAGTCTGTATTTCTCCTGTCTGGCTCTCAGGGAAATTGCGGATGTTGCTGAAACCCAAGCGAAGCTGAAGACGTGTCTGACACTTCCGCTGCCCGGAGGATCAACTGTGTACACATCACCATAGCAACAGGGACGTGAGCCTTTTGCTGCGCATGCGGACTGTGCCAGTTTGAAACATTGTATGGCTCTCACTGAATTATATTTTAAAATATGTGGCGTTTATGGCTCTCTCAGCCAAAAAGGTTCCTGTCCCCTGTACTCTGACTCACCCACCAGAGCCCAAATGCTTATGCAGAAGAAGTATTTCAGAACCTGGGCCACCTGATGTTTCTGCAAAGTTCAACTGAACCAAATGGAAGGTGAAACTACTCCTGTCCTATCAAAGTATTGCCACGTCAGCAGCTTGTAACAGGACTAATCAAAATCGGCAAGGACTGCCCCTGATCGGCCCGGCTCCATGCCACATATGATTTGCATTATATTTTAATGCAAGGCAGAAATATCAGCATCTCAATGAGCATCTCTACAGAGCCAATATAATAAAATGAGTACAAGTGACAACAAATTTCACTTTCACAAGCCAACGTTGATGATGTACAGACACTCCCAGCTACCGTCCCTGCAATCTCTGCTGCCTGCCCAGCTCCTCAGCAATATCGTCTGCTCACATTCATCCATTCAGTATGTAGTCATAATAGAGGTAATTACACGTGTATGGAAGTACAAACACTGGACGTATACTGCAATTGAATTGGTGGGGGGGGGGGGGGAGTTGTTAGGGTTAGGCATGGGTGGGGGGGTTGGTTAGGAATCAGTGGTGGGAGGGGTTAGGCATGGGTTGGGGGAGTCGGTTAGGAATTGGTGGGGGGCAGTTAGGGAAGGGGGGAGTGGTTAGGGTGTGGCATAAGTGGGGGGATTGGTGAAGGGGGGGGGAAATGGGAGAGTGGTTAGGGTCAGGTATGGATGGGGGGTCAATTAGAGTTAATTGGTGAGGGTGGGCGGTTAGTGTTAAGTATGGGTAGGGAGTTGGTTAGGAATCGGTCGAGGGAGGGGGGGAGGGCATTTAGGGTTAGGCATCTGTAGAAGGAACGCTCGTGTGAGACTAGAGTTGAGTCTAGCATTAGTAATATCGGTAAAATGTAATATTTCACTATCAGAATTACCACTGCCCAATAGTCCGTAATTTTACCAGTATTCTACCAGCGCTCTTTCTGGTGACCACATTTCCCTGGTGCCTGATTTGCATGTCTGCAGTCAGCACTACTGATATCTCCAGCACTGATTGGAGGGAACAGAAGCCAATGAGCAGTCAGCTTGCAGCAGGTTACCTTGCCAAACGATCCCTGGCCGAGGACCTTGAGGAGCTCAAACTGTGCCGGATCCGCCTTCTCACAGCCTTCCTTCACATGGTGTGTGATCTGGATCTCCTTCACAGTCCCCTCATCCTGGGGGAGGGACAGATATCACAGGAGACAGTTATCAGGAGAGGAGGAGGAAGTGACAGGTGCTCATAAAGTCAGGTAAAGACGAGAGTGCAAGGAGGAACAAAGCTAAAACTATGCTAGACGCCTGTGTGGTTTCAACTCTTCCATCCCCCCCCACACACACACACACAGGGCTGTGGAGTCGGAGTCGGAGTCGTGGAGTCGGAGTCGTGCAATTTTGGGTGCCTGGAGTAGGAGTCGGAGTCGGGAAAAAATGCACCGACTCCGACTCCTAATGAATTTGTAACTGTAATTAAAATAGAAAATATGATAAAATGTTCTATTTCTCAGATAATAGTCATTAAAAATAATGTATATATACAGTATATATACAGTAATAGCTGTGCTTAGTCCACAAAAATGAAATAAACCAATCAAAATTAGTTACTTGTGCTGCTTCAAAAAAAGCAGTCCCCGTATTTTTAAGGACAGATATACATATCTGATTGTGACTGTATATATGATGTGTACACAGGAATCTCTTATATATGTTACGGCCAGAACCCGAAGTGTGGCCACTTCGCGTTCTGGCCAGCCACTTCGGGTTCTGGCCGGCCAATGTGCGAAGTGGCCGCAGCGCAGCGGCCACTGTTAGAAATGGCATGATGACACATAAGTTACAATGTATTTTATGGCCGTCTCGCTGCGGCCAAATGTATTAGAAGTCTCGCACTGCCTCCTCTCCTCCTCCCCCCGCCTCTCTCTTCTCCCTGCCTCCTATACCACATACGGAGCAGCCGGCGGGGACACACGCGGAAGTTGGTCAATTTCCTCTCTCCTCTCCCTGCCTCCTATACCACGTACGGAGCAGCCAGCGGGGACACGCGGGTCCCGGAGAGTCGTTCGTTGCAGCAGGGCAGCAGAGTGGGGAGGCTGCAGACATTGCTTCTGCCAGCACCCGCTCTGCAGGAACGGCAGGATTCCCCTGCCGCGACGAACGACTCTCGGGGATACGCGTGTCCCCGCCGGCTGCTCCGTATATTGTATAGAGGCAGGGAGATGAGAGAGGCGGGGGGAGGAGGAGAGGAGGCAGTGCGAGACTTCTAATACATTTGGCCGCAGCGTGACGGCCATAAAATACATTTTAACTTATGTGTCATCATGCCATTTCTAACATTGGCCGCTGCGCTGCGGCCACTTCGCACATTGGCCGGCCAGAACCCGAAGTGGCTGGCCAGAACGCGAAGTGGCCACACTTCGGGTTCTGACCGTAACATATATACTAAATAACATCTATGCTGTAAGAATAAAGCCTGATGTGTAGCTGTGTCACTAATAGAGATGGTCAACGAGATGGAAATAATTCTGCATTGATGCTGATTTATGCAAATGTATGCACTCCCTTTGCTGATGAAATCAAATAATTTGATATGTTGTTAAAATTTGGTTTGGTGACTACAAATTAAAGGGTAACTGAGACGGATGAAAAGTAAAGTTTTATACATACCTGGGGCTTCCTCCAGCCCCCTTCAGGCTAATCAGTCCCTCACTGTCCTCCACCACCCGGATCTTCTGCTATGAGTCCTGGTAATTCAGCCAGTCAGCGCTGTCCGGCCGCATGCTGCTCCCACAGCCAGGAACATTCTGCACCTGCGCAATAGTGCTGCACAGGTGTAGTATGCTCCTGGCGGCGGAGTGTGTGCATGCGCACTGCGCCTGACTGGCTCAAGTACCTGGACTCATAGCAGAAGATCCAGGTGGTGGAGGAGGACAACGAGGGACTGATTATCCTGAAGGCGGCTGGAGGAAGCCCCAGGTATGTATAAAACTTTAATTTCATCTGTCTCAGGTTTACTTTGTTACACAGTAGTACTATACTCTACATATGCACTCCCCACAGAGCTTCAGGGAATCCACTGAGAATGCTGTGCACATTGAACACAGAGGTGTTGTCTGTTTACAATCTCCTCATTCCCCTGTAGAGTACCTGCACATCATGCTTACATGTACCCACACTTACATTGCCTAGGGCCTGATAGATGTTCTTTGTTCCGGTTTGTACCTTTTACAAGTACTCTTACCAAGGACTAGTTTTAGTCTAAAGGGAATAAATATAGTAGTCTACATATCCTTCTCACTTCAGTTGTCTTGTAAAATTCCTAAGCGTTGGCAGTTAAGAGACGAATTTCATGTTACATACTTTTAATCAACAAAATTGTAATATGCAAATTAGAGGAGTCGGAGTCGTGGAGTCGGAGGAATCCTAAACTGAGGAGTCGGAGTCGGTGGATTTTTGGACCGACTCCACAGCCCTACACCTTTTCCAAATAGTGATTTTATCAAGACTCCACCTGGTGTCCGGTCTGTCATTTGGCCCCATTTTCCAGATTTATCACATAAGCAGTAAAGGCCTGTTGAATATACTGCAATGGTGTCCAGACTTGCTTCTGCTACACTGCAAAGCATGATGGGAGCACAACACCCGAAGAGCAGTGGGTGGTTACCTATGATTCAGAGCTCAGATGCTCCACCCAGAGGCCAGTGTTGTGGGTCCTTTTACACTATATCAGTTGCTGTTAGTTGTTGTAACTGAAAGGGCAACTGATGCGCAGTCCAGTGCCCATGTTTCCCTATGGCCTCTTTCACACTATACGCTGAAAAACTGAAGCTTTTTCACAATGTACAACTATGGAGGGAAAAAAAGGGGACTTACTGTGTGCAGCAGCCTGAAGGCCCCACCCTATTTCAAGCATGAAGCAGATGCAGTGCCTGCCTGTTGACAGCACACACTGTCCCCTCCTTGATTAAAGGGAACCAGAGAGGAACGGGCTGAAAAAAAAAGAACAAGCCTTTATACATACCTGGGGCTTCTTCCAGCCCCATAAGCCTGGATCGCTCCCACGCCGCCATCCTCCGCTTCCTGGAACCGCCGTTACCGGGCCCGTCACTTCCGGCGGACGCGGCCAATTGTCCGCATCACAGGGGCTCCCTCCATACATGTACGCATGCGGCTGCACAGCAGGCAGCCTCATGCGTACTTGTATAGAAGGAGCTCCGTGTGATGCGGCGAATCGGCCGCGTCCGCCGGCCGACTGGCCGACTAGCGGCAATGACGGGACCCGGTACCGGCGGATCCAGGCAGCAGAGGACGGCGGCGTGGGAGCGATCCGTGCCTATGGGGCTGGAGGAAGCCCCAGGTATGTATTAAAGCTTCCCCCCAACCTCTCTGGTTCCCTTTAAGTAGCAGGAAGACAGTGATCATGTGACCACATCCATCATTGGTCAGTAGAAGCCTGCTTTATACAGCGGATACCTGCTGCTAGAGACTAGGGACTCGTCAAGGTATAAATACGTTTCTCAAAAGCACACCTTACCCAGTCATTTTGTTTTAAGTGCATATATGCCTGTTTAAATAGGAAAATATGTGCCAGGGACTTGTTGCTACTCACAAAGGGCGACAGCGGCTCCCCCTCCTCCATCGGCTCATCCACCATCTTCATACCGTTCACCTGCAGAGCAAATTATGGTCATTAGCAATCTCACTATGCCGCAATAAATCAGGAGATTACTATGCTTGGAAATCAATGAGTCACACAAGATAACATTACAGCAAACCCCCACACCACCGCCAGACTGCCACGCTAAGGGGGAACCCCGGAACCAGCACATATTGCCAGATCGTACTGTGTGCCAGCAGGGCAGAGACCACGCTGCAGGGGAACCCTGGAACCAGGACGCATCTGCCAGACTGTTTTGTGTGCCAGCAGGGAGGAGACCGTGCTAAAGGGTAACCCTGGAACCAGGACGCATCTGCCAGACTGTACTGTGTGCCAGCAGGGAGGAGACCGTGCTACAGGGGAACCCCGGAACCAGCACGTATCTGCCAGACTGTACTGTGTGCCAGCAGGGAGGAGACCGTGCTACAGGGGAACCCCGGAACCAGCACGTATCTGCCAGACTGTACTGTGTGCCAGCAGGGAGGAGACCGTGCTACAGGGGAACCCCGGAACCAGCACATATCTGCCAGATCGTACTGTGTGCCAGCAGGGAGGAGACCGTGCTACAGGGGAACCCCGGAACCAGCATGTATCTGCCAGAGTGTACTGTTTGCCAGCAGGGAGGAGACCGTGCTACAGGGGAACCCTGGAACCAGCACGTATCTGCCAGACTGTACTGTGTGCCAGCAGGGCAGAGACCGTGCTACAGGGGAACCCTGGAACCAGCACGTATCTGCCAGACTGTACTGTGTGCCAGCAGGGTAGAGACCACCCTACAGGGAAACCCCGGAACCAGCACATATCTGCCAGACTGTACTGTGTACCAGCAGGGCAGAGACCATGCTAAAGGGTAACCCCGGAACCAGCACATATCTGCCAGATCGTACTGTGTGCCAGCAGGGAGGAGACCATGCTACAGGGGAACCCCGGAACCAGCACATATCTGCCAGATCGTACTGTGTGCCAGCAGGGAGGAGACCGTGCTACAGGGGAACCCCGGAACCAGCATGTATCTGCCAGAGTGTACTGTTTGCCAGCAGGGAGGAGACCATGCTACAGGGGAACCCTGGAACCAGCACATATCTGCCAGACTGTACTGTGTGCCAGCAGGGCAGAGACCATGCTAAAGGGTAACCCCGGAACCAGCACATATCTGCTAGATCGTACTGTGTGCCAGCAGGGAGGAGACCATGCTACAGGGGAACCCCGGAACCAGCATGTATCTGCCAGAGTGTACTGTTTGCCAGCAGGGAGGAGACCGTGCTACAGGGGAACCCTGGAACCAGCACGTATCTGCCAGACTGTACTGTGTGCCAGCAGGGCAGAGACCGTGCTACAGGGGAACCCTGGAACCAGCACGTATCTGCCAGACTGTACTGTGTGCCAGCAGGGTAGAGACCACGCTACAGGGAAACCCCGGAACCAGCACATATCTGCCAGACTGTACTGTGTACCAGCAGGGCAGAGACCATGCTAAAGGGTAACCCCGGAACCAGCACATATCTGCCAGATCGTACTGTGTGCCAGCAGGGAGGAGACCATGCTACAGGGGAACCCCGGAACCAACACATATCTGCCAGATCGTACTGTGTGCCAGCAGGGAGGAGACCGTGCTACAGGGGAACCCCGGATCCAGCATGTATCTGCCAGAGTGTACTGTTTGCCAGCAGGGAGGAGACCGTGCTACAGGGGAACCCTGGAACCAGCACGTATCTGCCAGACTGTACTGTGTGCCAGCAGGGCAGAGACCATGCTAAAGGGTAACCCCGGAACCAGCACATATCTGCCAGATCGTACTGTGTGCCAGCAGGGAGGAGACCATGCTACAGGGGAACCCCGGAACCAGCATGTATCTGCCAGAGTGTACTGTTTGCCAGCAGGGAGGAGACCGTGCTACAGGGGAACCCTGGAACCAGCACGTATCTGCCAGACTGTACTGTGTGCCAGCAGGGCAGAGACCGTGCTACAGGGGAACCCTGGAACCAGCACGTATCTGCCAGACTGTACTGTGTGCCAGCAGGGTAGAGACCACGCTACAGGGAAACCCCGGAACCAGCACATATCTGCCAGACTGTACTGTGTACCAGCAGGGCAGAGACCATGCTAAAGGGTAACCCCGGAACCAGCACATATCTGCCAGATCGTACTGTGTGCCAGCAGGGAGGAGACCATGCTACAGGGGAACCCCGGAACCAGCACATATCTGCCAGATCGTACTGTGTGCCAGCAGGGCAGAGACCATGCTAAAGGGTAACCCCGGAACCAGCACATATCTGCCAGATCGTACTGTGTGCCAGCAGGGAGGAGACCATGCTACAGGGGAACCCCGGAACCAGCATGTATCTGCCAGAGTGTACTGTTTGCCAGCAGGGAGGAGACCGTGCTACAGGGGAACCCTGGAACCAGCACGTATCTGCCAGACTGTACTGTGTACCAGCAGGGCAGAGACCGTGCTACAGGGGAACCCTGGAACCAGCACGTATCTGCCAGACTGTACTGTGTGCCAGCAGGGTAGAGACCACGCTACAGGGAAACCCCGGAACCAGCACATATCTGCCAGACTGTACTGTGTACCAGCAGGGCAGAGACCATGCTAAAGGGTAACCCCGGAACCAGCACATATCTGCCAGACTGTACTGTGTGCCAGCAGGGCAGAGACCATGCTAAAGGGTAACCCCGGAACCAGCACATATCTGCCAGACTGTACTGTGTACCAGCAGGGCAGAGACCACGCTGCAGGGGAACCCTGGAACCAGGACGTATCTGCCAGACTGTACTGTGTGCCAGTAGGGAGGAGACCACGCTACAGGGGAACCCCGGAACCAGCATGTATCTGCCAGACTGTACTGTGTGCCAGCAGGGCAGAGACCATGCTACAGGGGAACCCTGGAACCAGCACGTATCTGCCAGACTGTACTGTGTGCCAGCAGGGCAGAGACCATGCTAAAGTGTAACCCTGGAACCAGGACGTATCTGCCAGACTGTACTGTGTGCCAGCAGGGCAGAGACCACGCTGCAGGGGAACCCCGGAACCAGCACATATCTGCCAGACTGTACTGTGTACCAGCAGGGTAGAGACCACGCTACAGGGAAACCCCGGAACCAGCACATATCTGCCAGACTGTACTGTGTGCCAGCAGGGCAGAGACCATGCTAAAGGGTAACCCCGGAACCAGCACATATCTGCCAGACTGTACTGTGTACCAGCAGGGCAGAGACCATGCTAAAGGGTAACCCCGGAACCAGCACATATCTGCCAGACTGTACTGTGTACCAGCAGGGAGGAGACCACGCTACAGGGAAACCCCGGAACCAGCACATATCTGCCAGCCTATACTGTGTTCCAACAGGAAGGAGACCACGCTACAGGGAAACCCCGGAACCAGCACATATCTGCCAGACTGTACTGTGTGCCAGCAGGGCAGAGACCATGCTAAAGGGTAACCCCGGAACCAGCACATATCTGCCAGACTGTACTGTGTACCAGCAGGGAGGAGACCACGCTACAGGGAAACCCCGGAACCAGCACATATCTGTCAGCCTATACTGTGTTCCAACAGGAAGGAGACCATGCTACAGGGGAACCCCGGAATTGTGTGTGTGTGTGTGTGTGTGTGTGTGTGTGTGTGTGTGTGTGTGTGTGTGTGTGTGTGTGTGTGTGTGTGTGTGTGTGTGTGTGTGTGTGTGTGTGTGTGTGTGTGTGTGTGTGTGTGTGTGTGTGTGTGTGTGTGTGTGTGTGTGTGTGTGTGTACCTTTTTATTCCCATAACCAAAAAGTGGGCGGAGACAAATACAAATTTCACTGGAAAATATAAACAGCAGCCATTCTTACACTGTTAATGGCAGGGTTCTCAAACTTTGCACAGTTGGTCACTGGGTGACTGGGATTAATATTCAGAAAGGTGGGTGGAGACTTCAAAAGCCAATCAAAATTTACCTGTTGATTCTCGAGGGAAATATTTCATTGCTGCCATTCTTGCACCGTTAATAACACAGGCCTCAAACCTGGTACAATTGGTCATTGGGTAACAGGGGTACAAATTCAGAAAGGGGGTGGAGCCACAGCAATCATATTTGTTTCATTTCAATGCAAATTATTGATGCCAAAGGCCGCAAAGCTCACAAACTAGGTCATTGAGTAATTGAATAATTGAGTGTTAGGGTTAGAAAAAGTGGGCGGAGCCAACACCAGCCAAATACCCACCCGGGCCATCAGCTAGTATATGTGATGGGATTCTCGTTCTCTCGAACCGGAATGAGAAATAGCGGCAAAATCACAATTTTAGCGATTTGCGCTTCGAGTGTGCACCAGCTCTTACACTACAGACATTTGCAGCTTAATATTGTGCCACTCAGACAGGCCATCATACTGCAGCTGATAATGGTTTACTGCCAGTTGCTCTCAGCAGCCACAGAATAATTACAACAATGCAGTATAAAGCACATTACGTTTTTTAGTGGGAAAGAAAAAACAGCCAGTGGAAATGGCAAATCTATGTATAAAGTATAACACAGGGCAATCCAGATGACGATCTAAAGCAGGGGTATCTGTTATTTTGCCTAGCAAGCAACTTCAAAGTGACCTTCCAAATCCCCAACATAATTAGGCAAAACATTTCCCCCCCCCCCCCCCCCACCCACACACACACACACACACACACACACACACACACACGCACATTACATCTTCAAATATAAATAGAATACTTAGGCAGAGTTTCCCACCACTTTGAAAAGAACATCCCTTCATATAAATACAGTAGGCCAAGTCACTCCCACCCAACCCCACTTTCTATTTCCAAACATAATCATGCAGGAGCAGTGGGAGGAGGCAGAGAAGAGATCTGCATAGAGCAGCAGCAGATGAGGAATGGTGGGAGGAGTCAGTGTAGAGATGTACAGAGAGGGGCAGCAGAGAAGGAGCGATGGGAGCAGGCAGTGTAGAGGTGTGGTGTGGTAGGGTCTTGAGGTCTGCGCAGAGAAGCAGCAGATGGATTGTGATGGGGAGGGGCCAGTCTTCAGATCTGCGGAGAGAAGCAGCAGGTAGATAGTGGTGGGAGGGGTCAGTCTTGAGGTCTGCGGAGAGAAGCAGCAGATGGATTGTGAAGGGGAGGGGCCAGTCTTGAGGTTTGCGGAGAGAAGCAGCAGATAGATTGTGGTGGGAGGGGCCAGTCGGCCAGTCTTCAGGTCTGCGGAGAGAAGCAGCACATGGAGCGTGGTGGGAGGGGCCAGTCTCGGGATCTGCGGAGAGAAGCAGCACATGGAGCGTGGTGGGAGGGGCCAGTCTTCAGGTCTGCGGAGAGAAGCAGCACATGGGGCATGGTGGGAGGGGCCAGTCTTCAGGTCTGCGGAGAGAAGCAGCACATGGAGCGTGGTGGGAGGGGCCAGTCTTCAGGTCTGCAGAGAGAAGCAGCACATGGGGCGTTGTGGGAGGGGCCAGTGTCCAGATCTGCGGAGAGAAGCAGCACATGGGGCATGGTGGGAGCGGCCAGTCTTCAGGTCTGCGGAAAGAAGCAGCACATGGAGCATGGTGGGAGGGGCCAGTCTTCAGGTCTGCAGAGAGAAGCAGCACATGGAGCGTGGTGGGAGGGGCCAGTCTTCAGGTCTGCAGAGAGAAGCAGCACATGGAGTGTGGTGGGAGGGGCCAGTCTTCAGGTCTGCAGAGAGAAGCAGCACATGGAGCGTGGTGGGAGGGGCCAGTCTTCAGGTCTGCAGAAAGAAGCAGCACATGGAGCGTGGTGGGAGGGGCCAGTCTTCAGGTCTGCAGAGAGAAGCAGCACATGGAGCGTGGTGGTAGGGGCCCTTGTAGAGATTTTCCCAAAGAAGAAGCAGATGAGTTTTGAGATGGATAGAGGAGTCATGATGGACGATAGAGTTGGGGGCCCTGTCCCTGCAATACCAAATATAAAAGTGTTGCAGTAGCTGGGGGGGGGGGGGGGGGGGGGGTGCGATGAGCTTGGCGGACTCCATTTCCACCTAACAATATTTCATTCACCCCTCCCCCTCCGGCAGCTTCCTAAAACCCGTCAAACGCTGGCCAATGACCCTTTTCCAGGGAAGGTATAACCACCCCAATCATAGGGATATTCACTGCAGTGTTACATATGAATGTGATTTATAGTACAGAAATATCCGTGGGATAGCTATATGCAGCGAGCGATTATGGGTAATTACGGAGTCTTTATTTCCAGTGCTTATGTTATTACAGTCACCCTGGTTATCCTCATTATGTCTTTATACTTGTTAACCTGAGAGGTAGAGGGTGTATTATATCCGGTTAATGGAAATGGGTATATCAGTGCTAGACGTGTTATGCTAATGAGGGCTGCAGCTGAGGGGTATAAAGCAGACGATTACCAGAGCGCCGGAACCAGCATGAGACATACAGGTGAAACTCGAAAAAAAATTAGAATATCGCGCAAAAGTCCATTTATGTCAGCAATTCTACTCAAAAGGTGAAACTAATATATGAAATAGACGCATTGTATGCAAGGTGAGATATTTCAAGCCTTTATTTGTTATACATTTGATGGTTATGGCTTACAGCAGAGCTTATGAGAACCCCAGAATCAGAATTTCAAAGCATTAGACTATTGTGAAAAGGTCAATATTCTAGGCCAGTGATCTGCAAACTCGTCTCTCCAGCTGTTAAGGAACTACCAGTCCCAGAGTGCATTGCAGGAGTCTGACAGCCACAGTCATGATTCAAAAAGGCAAATGCATTGTGGGACTTGTAGTTCCTTAAAGGGAACCTGTACTGAGTGAAATTATTTAAAATAATCACATGAGGTAACTTCAAATGAACATACATAGTTACCTCGCTGTCAGTTCCTCTCAGAAGCTCACCATTTTCTTCTGACAGTGATCCCTTCAAGTTCTGACAACATTTTGTCAGAACTGAAATATATCAGTTGCTGTCAGTTATATATCAGTTGCTGTCAGTTACAGCTGAGAGGAGAACTGATGTGTCCATGTTTCCCTATGGCTCAAGTGGGCGATGTTACAGTTTAACTGTGTGCTGACCAGAAAGCTGTTATGGTGTAATGGTCATTTTCAAAATGGAGGATGGAGAATTCCATTGATCACAGTGGACAAACAGGACGCAGGAGAGGAAAAATAGATTGAGGAGTAGACTACACGGGAGGTAAGTATGACTTCTGTATGTTTATTTTGGCTTTTAATTTTCAGTTCAGGTTCTCTTTAAGGGCGCGTTTCCACTTCAGCGGAAACAGCCGCGAATCCGCAGTTTCCCCGCAGGCGAATAGTGTGGGGAAACTCTGCCATAGGGTGCAATGGTAACGCCGGCCGAATCGCTGCCGCTAGCGATTCGGCCGGCTTTTGCATCCGAATCGGCACGGGAGACTGCGGATCCCATAGCCATGCATGGGACGGCTGATGGGACTCGTGTGCTTTCCCTGCAGACCCGGAAGAGCCGGCTCGCGTCTCGCAGACACCCGCCGTTTAAGTGGAAACGCACCCTAACAGCTGGAGAGCCAAGTCTGCAGATCACTGTTCTCGGCTCAAAGTGTCAGATTCTGATCAGCGAATTCTTCCAAAACACCTGCAAAGCGTTCCTATTTCATGTAGGATGGGAATACACAATTAGTTTTTTCGGCAGATTTACTGGCCAATCGATTTTCAGATCGTTATTCTAATCAATTTCCATTCACTTCTATAAGAAACTCAATCAAAAAAACGATCAAAATCAGATCGGACCTGTCGGAAATTAACTATCCTTTTAAACAATACCAGTTTCCCGGCTGTTCTGCTGATCGTCTGCCTCTAATACTTTTATCCTTAGCCCCTGAACAAGCATGCAGCAGATCAGGCGTTTCTGACATTATTGTCAGATCTGACAAGATTAGCTGCATGCTTGTTTCTGGTGTGATTCAAACACTACTGCAGCCAAATAGATCAGCCAGGTAACTGGTATTGTTTAAAAGGAAATAAACATGGCAGCCTCCAGATCACTCTCACTTAAGTTGTCCTTTAAGTTGAATTACAGAAATAAATGTACGGTGTCCCCCTCTGTGGCAGGTACGGTGACACAATATTAGGTGAATATGTCTTTCCACAATTCGCTTTGCTGTGTGATTAGATTGCAGGAGATGAGTGGCCAGCACGGTCTGCGTTTTGTCTGCCACAATGGCAGTAAGTGACAGTTCTGCATACTGCTCCCTGGCAATGAAGCAGTTAATTACCAGGATGCAGTGTGATGTCAGTGTGCAATTATCCAATCATCTCCACCCAGCAGAGCGCAATGAACGATAGCCACAACCCACGGTCCGGTGACAAAGAGATGACGGTGCATTTATCCCACACGTGGCAGGGCAGAGGAACGTGAAAGAGCTGGGAACCCGGAGAAGCAGAGATCCCAGCACTAGAATACATTACAGGACATCTAAGTGAGAGGGATACGGAGGCTGCCATATTTATCTCAGTTTAAACAATGCACATTGCCTGGCTGTCCTGCTGATCCTCTGCTTCTAAGGCTGGATACACACTTGAACCGGATGACAAAATGACCCAAGAATACTGATCAGTTTTCCATTTAAATGGATCAGTTTGTTAAAGGATTACTATCACAAAAAAATGTAAAATGTAAAACGCATGTAAACACATGGAAATAAGAAGTATATTTCTTTCAGAGTAGAAGTAGGCATGCATTATTTTTCTTCTATGTTGCTGTCACTTATAGTTTGTAGTGGAAATGTAACAAAACTGACAGGTTTTGAACTAGTCCCTTTCTTCATGGGGGATTCTCAGCTTGGCCATTATAAGACACTCCCTGAAAAGGATTTATAGAAAGACTAGTGACCTTAGCCCGTTTAAAAATGGGCTGGGTCTGTCTCTGCGCGCGCGCACCCCGCCTGCTGAGCGTGCCCGTCCACTGCACGCACGCACTCGCATTCACAGACTCCCCTTAAGTGTCTCTGCGTCCCTCCCTGCACATGCGCAGTGCTACAAAACACACACACAGGGACATGGGATGCAGAGACACTTGAGTTTTATTATAGAGGATGCTGGCCAGCCTCCCAGCTGGCTTGACACTTTTTTGGCAGTTGGGTAGAGCAACTGCCGTTCGCTAAGTGCTTTAGAAAATAAAGAAAACATTGAGAATCCACCATGAGAAGATGAGCTACTCCAAAACTTGTCGGTTCTGTCAGATTTCTACTACCTACTAGAAGTGACACTAACGTAGAGGAAAAGTAATTTTACTTATTTCTTATTTGATTGTGTTTACATACATTTTAAAGGACAACTGTAGCAAGAGGGTTATGGAGACTGCCGTATTTATTTCCTTTTAAGCAATACCAGTTGCCTGGCAGCCCTGCTGGTCTATTTGGCTGCAGTGGTGTCTGAATAACACCAGAAACAAGCATGCAGCTAATCCTGTCAGATCTGACAATAATGTCAGAAACACCTGATCTGCTGCATGCTTGTTCAGGGGCTATGGCTAAAAGTATTAGAGGCAGAAGATCAGCAGGGCAGCCAGGCAACTGGTATTGCTTAACCAGCTGAGCGGTCTGGACGAGCTCAGCTCGTCCAACACCGCCAGCGGCTGCCGCTCAGGCCCTGCTGGGCCGATTTTAACGAAATAAAAAGCAGCACACGCAGCCGGCACTTTGCCAGCCGCGTGTGCTGCCTGATCGCCGCCGCTCTGCGGCGATTCGCCACGAGCAGCGGCGAAAGAGGGCCCCCCTAGCCGCCTGAGCCCAGCGTAGCCGGAACAAAAAGTTCCGGCCAGCGCTAAGGGCTGGATCGGAGGCGGCTGACGTCAGGACGTCGGCTGACGTCGATGACGTCACTCCGCTCGTCGCTATGGCGACGATATAAGCGAAACAAGGAAGGCCGCTCATTGCGGCCTTCCTTGTTTATTCTGGGCGCCGGAGGCGATCGGAAGATCGCCTCCGGAGCGCCCTCTAGTGGGCTTTCATGCAGCCAACTTTCAGTTGGCTGCATGAAATAGTTTTTTTTTTATTTAAAAAAAACCCTCCCGCAGCCACCCTGGCGATTTAATCAGAACGCCAGGGTGGTTAAAAGGAAATAAATATGGCAGCCTCTATATCTCTCTTACTTCAGGTGGGCTTTAAATTGTACAGTTTTCGGGATAGTGGTCCTTTAAGTTTGGCATCATTTTTTCATCTGGTTTTCATGCTGCTCTCGTCATATTCGCAGCTATTCGCCTCTCGGGTACTCTGCATGCTAGAAACGCCTGTATACTGATCCCAGAGCCCTAATGAGACATATCAGGCTCCCATAGGTTTACAAAAGACCAATAGGAATCCTCCACCACTCAGAGAACCAATGAAAATCCTTCCTTGGGAGGGACAATTACTATTGGTTCATTGCAAACCAACAGGAGCCTGCTGCTTCCGATGGAGGTCAGGGAGCGGGATACCGGCATGTCTTCCATGCAGGGACCCAAATGGTGGCGGTGACAGCAGCGGCGAAGGATCCGTATGCGACAAGCAACCTAGCAAGAACGGACGCCGTACATCCTCATAGGCTACCACTGATTCCGTCAGCATCCAATGACATCTGCTCAGTCCCGCTGACTTGGAATTATCACGCATTCAGCTTGTCGGAATAGCTGATACAGATCCATTCCGAATGGACAGACGTCAACGGATTCTATATGCTTTAGGTAGGATTCGTTCTGTTACACAAAACGTAATGCTTTGAGTGCCGGTGTGAATGTAGCCTAATACGTTTAGCCATGGCCCCTACACAAGCATACACTTCAGATGTTTCTGCCAAACACCTACCAATATTTGCAGCATGCTCGTTTCAGGTGTGTGATTCTTACACTACTGCAGCCAGTATGACAGTAGGACTGACAAGCAACTGGTATTGGGCAAAGAAATGAACAGCGCTACTTAAAAACAGACGAGTGCCTACCTGCAAAAGAGTGCAAGCCCCACTCGTGAGATAAAATACACACCGAGCATACACATAACCTGTCTACCACTGGAGGATGTTGGTTTCCTGTAACAGCTTGCATGCAACTTGTTAAAGTGAACCAGAGACGAAGCACCCTTGTGTATTTTACCATAGAAATCAGTGGGAACATTAGAGAAAACATTTACCATGCTCTCTGTTCCATCCTCACTGCTAAAAGTGTCTGTTATCTAGCTGAGATAAGAATCCCGGACTGAGCATTGATTCTGGCTTTGCTATAATGACTCAGCTATAATGATTCCTGAGCAAAGCCAGCAGGGGGCAGGCTTGGACTTGAAGACAGCAAAGAACACAGTCTCAGCTATAATTATTCTGTAGCAAAGCCAGACCGACTGCTTAGTCGGGATTCTTATCTTAGAGGTGATAACAGGCAAATTAAACAGAGAACAATGTAACAAAGAGCAGATTAGGTGTTTACTGTCATGTTCCCACTGATTTATAAGGTAAAATACATGAGGTTGCTTCATCTCTGGTTCTCTTTAAAGAGAACCCGAGGTGGGTTTAAAGAATGTTCTCTGCATACAGAGGCTGGATCTGCCTATACAGCCCAGCCTCTGTTGCTATCCCAAACCCCACAAAGGTCCCCCTGCACTCTGCAATCCCTCATAAATCACAGCCGTGCTGTGAGGCTGTGTTTACATCTGTAGTGTCAGTCTCAGCTGCTCCCCCGCCTCCTGCATAGCTCCGGTCCCTGCCCCCGTCCCTTCCCTCCAATCAGCAGGGAGGGAAGGGAGGCAGGCGGGGACTGGAGTTCTGCAGGAGGCGGGGAGAGCAGCAGACTGACACTATAGAGATAAACACAGCCAGCTCTGACAAGCTGTTTGTCAGCAGCGTGGCTGTGATTTATGAGGGATTGCAGAGTGCAGGGGGACCTTAGGGGGGTTTGGGATAGCAACAGAGGCTGGGCTGTATAGGCAGATCCAGCCTCTGTATACAGATAATATTCTTGAAACCCACCTCGGGTTCTCTTTAAGTACTCGTCCCTCCCACTGCGGAGAAGTCATCCTCATATGGGAGGGGCCTAACACTAACCAAATCCTAACCTATGTATATGCATAGCCTGGGTGCGCTACCAAGTAAATCGAATATTGAAAACTGCGCAAAAGGTGGATCAGCGCATCACCAGGTGCGGGTTCAAGGTGCGTTTGCCGTTTCTGGGGGGGCTCAGCGCACCTCTGATTGTAGGCCATTTGGAAGCGGCCTGGTGATGCGCTGATCCTTTTGCGCAATAAGCAACTGGCATTGTTTAAAGATAATCTGTACTGGTCGATTTATACAATAAAAAAACATACCAATCGAGTCACTGTGATCTCCTGGATCCCTCTTTGCCGTATCCGCCGTGATCCTGGCTTTTAATCGCCAGTTTTAGGCAGTGTTTGCAAACAAAAAACATGGCTGCTAACCAGGAAGTGATATCTATCTATCTATTTAGCGATCATGTTACAGTATACTACAAGTTTTTATTACAATTTTCTGCACTCCAGTCAGGAATTCTTACAGTTTCTCAGCATGGGCAGCTCCCTCCCCCTCAGACATGCTGAAATTGAGAGCAGAGACCTGTCTGTGAGGGATAAACAAAGCTCTCACACACAGGGCCTGCAGGGGGCGTGCATAACTTCTCACTATCACAGCAGAGGAAGCACATTCTTCCCTGACAGAGACAGTGCAACTAGAAAAGGCTGCAGTAATCCAGACCACATTAGAAAAGGTATAGGAACTTATAGGATAGAAGAAATAAGGCTGAAAATTTTGTTACAGAGTCTCTTTAAAAGGAAATAAATATGGCAGCCTCCATATACCTCTCGTTCAGGTGTCCATTAACATGGTGTCCCCAAATTCCACACTATAGGAAACGCTGAACACCTGCTGAGAAGTGATGTGTAGGTCTCAGCGCAGGCAGCCACACTGCTCACACACAGGAAATGGTAGCGCACAGGAAATGGGAGAGCACAGGAAATGGGAGAGCACAGGGAACGGGAGCGCACAGGGAATGGAAGCGCACAGGAAATGCAAACACACAGGAAATGGGAGCGCACAGGGAATGGGAGTGCTTCTGACAAGTGTTCCAAAAGAGGAACACCCAATCTGTCCCTGGAGTGTGAGCCACTGTCCGTGACAGCAGAATAAGTGCTGCATGTGTATCGTCCCTCCGCCCGGAATATGCCACCTACTGCTTATATTTAGTAACCATGACGTTTATTAGGCCAGTGTCCTCTATGTATATATATCACTGTAATTACTGCTGGTAAAAAGTATAAAACTATTATAAGGCGCGTTAACCTCGAAGATATATGTTTCAACTCAACCCATGATGAAGGACTAGAATGCAGTTTATGGGGTTTGTTTTACTAAAAGGAAAAAAAATGGATATCACATCTAGAAGCATACTTATCAAAAGAAATGTATTTAAAAATCTTCTCATCATTTCTTATAACTGTTAAAGGGAACCTAAACTGAGAGGGATATGGATGTTTCCTTTTAAACAATACCAGTTGCTTGTCAGTCCTGCGGATCTCTTTGGCTGCAGTAGTGGCTGAATCACACACCTGAAACAAGCATGCAGCTAATCCAGTCTGACTTCAGTCAGAGCACCTGATCTGCTGCATGCTTGTTCAGAGGCTGTGGCTAAAAGTATTAGAGACACAGGATCAGCAGAAGAGTCAGGCATCTGGTATTATTTTAAAAGGAAAAATCCAATCCTTCTAAGGTTAGGTAGAACTGACTGGCTGAGTGGATCAGATAGCCGCAGAAAACGCAAGTCTCGGCCGCTCCTGTGGGCCGCAATGGCCCACTTTCACTTTTGTGACTTCTGGGTCAAGACGCTGCGCTGAGAGACTGTGCGTCTCTCACAGCGTGCAGGGAGGCGGGGGAGTGGCCAAGGAACTGGAACGCCCCTGGTGGGAATTTTGAACAGGAAATCCCTCACCCCGTGTTTACCTCTGAGATGGCGACAAATAATGTCGCCTGGGGGAGGGAGGGGTGGCTATAGCACAGTGGGAAGGGGGGGGGGAGTAAAGAGAAGCAGTGGGGGGACACAGAGGCGTGTCATGAGGCAGAAAACATGCCTCTGTTTCCCATCTGCCCCCACCCAAGAACCCCCTCAGGTTCTCTTTAATCAATACCACTTTCCTTTCTTGCCCTCCTGCTGATCATTTTGGCTGCAGTAGTGGCTGAATGACACACCTGAAACAAGCATGAGCTAATCCAGTTAGATTTCAGTCAGAAACACCTGATCTGCTGCATGCTTGTTCAGGGGCTATGGGTAAAAGTATTAGAGGCAGAGGATCATTGTCTAAAAGGAACCCGAAGTGTGGGGTGTATGGAGGCTGACATGTTTATTCGCTTTCAAATAATGCCCATTGCCTGGCTGTCCTGCTAATCCTGTCTCTAATGCTTTAAGCCATAGCCCCTGAACAAGTCTATTTTCTCAGAAATATAACATTTCAAGCCTTAAAGTGAACCAGAGACGAAGCCCCCTCATGTATTTTACCATATATATTAGTGGGAACATTAGAGAAAACACCTACCCTGCTCTCTGTTTCATTCTTCACTGCTCAGCCTGCTTGTTATCAGCCCTGATAAAATCCCCGACTGAGCATTAAGTCTGGCTTTGCTCAGGAATCATTATAGCTGAGCCACAAGGGGGCAGGCTTGGGCTTAAAAAGACATAATCAAAGACAGACTCAGCTATAATGATCCCTGAGCAAAGCCAGACTGAATGCTCAGTGGGGGATTTTATCAGGGCTGGTAACAAGTAGGCTGAGCAGTGAAGGATGAAACAGAGAGCAAGGTAGGTGTTTTCTCTAATGTCCCCACTGATGTATATGGTAAAATACATGAGGGTGCTTCGTCTCTGGTTCACTTTAAATTGCCATAGATGATACAAAAAAATACACAAAATTACAGTTCAATAGGAAAGGAGAAACTGACGTGGTGCTAAAGCTTCTTATTAACAGTACAATATTTTCCTCGGATGCGATCATTCGATCAGATTTGCAGGATTGTGAGTAATTGGAAAGGTCATTATCGATTGTTCCCTTAAATGGGTGGATTAGAGCGCTTCCTGTCTTCAGCTACATGGTCTCTAGTAAACAGTATCATGCTGATTCAAAGACTCCTTCTCTCTTCAGATACGATTGTAAAATCAAGCAATCTGATCGACATAATTCTGTATTCCAATGGACCATAGAATCGTTTCACCTTAATTTTAACCACATGCTGTGTGGTTTTCTGTGCAATTCGATCCTGCAAATCGAGGCTTTTCGCATCTGAGGGAAATATTGTATCGTTAGGCCTCATTCACACACCAATGCGCAGATGGCTGTGTGCTTGTAATACAACGCCTGTGATCACACGCCATCTGTGCTGCCGTGCGTTGCGCTGATTATCCCACTCACTACTACTTGTGCTGCGCCGAAAAATGCATGCAGCAGCGCGATAGCGTATTGCACTGCTGCATAGCGCACTTAGTCTGAATATAAGACAGCGCGCGCTTTATGCACTTGCTATGTGCGTGTCGCACATTACAAATATGCATGCCAAAACGTATAATGTGCACCTTAACAGGACAATCAAACTTGCACGTGGCTGGAAAAAAAATACCGGGAGAACATTAAAGGATACCGGAAGTGACATGTGACATGATGAGATAGACATGTGTATGTACAGTGCCTAGCACACAAATAACTATGCTGTGTTCCTTTTCTTTTTTCTCTGCCTGAAAGAGTTACATATCAGGCACGTAAGTGGCTGACTCAGTCCTGACTCAGACAGGAAGTGACTACAGTGTGACCCTCACTGATAAGAAATTCCAACTATAAAACACTTTCCTAGCAGAAAATGGCTTCTGAGGGAAGGAAAGAGATAAAAAGGTTCAATAGTTCATAGAGTTTAGCTCTGGCATACTTCAATGAATGTGCCATTGAGCAAAAATAATAAAACAGTTAAAACTTAAAAAGTAGATTTAAACATAAAACTGTGGAATATCTTAAATAGCCATTTGTAGGAGAAGGAAGATAGATAAAATGGTTTATTACATTACTTTATTTTTGCCTCGGGTGTCCTTTAAAACACAACTGTAGTGAGAAGAATAAGGAGGCTGCCATGTTTATTTCTTTTTTTAAACAATTCCAGTTGCCTGGCAGCCCTGTTGATCTATTTGGCTGCAGAAGTGTCTGAATAACACCAGAAACAAGCATGCAGCTAATCCTGTCACATCTGACAATAATGTCAGAAACACCTGATCTGAAAGCTTGTTCGGGGTCTATGGCTAAAAGTTTTAGAGGCAGAAGATCAGCAGGGCTGCCAGGCAACTGGTATTGCTTAAAAGGAAATAAATATGGCAGCTTCCATATACCTCTTAGTACTGTTGTCCTTTAAAGTGAACCTAAACTGAGAGGTACATGGAGGCGGCCATATTTATTTCCTTTTAAACAATACCAGTTGCCTGGCAGCCCTGCTCAGGCTGTGGAGTCTGAGAAATGTTGGGGTATTTGGAGTCAGTGCTTTTAGGCAGCACGGTGATGTAGTGGATAGCGCTCTCGTCTTGCAGCGCTGGGTCCCAGTTTGAATCCCAGCCAGGGCACTATCTGCATGGAATTTGTATGTTCTCCCCGTGTCTGTGTGGATTTTCCCGGGCACTCCTGTTTCCTCCCACATCCCAAAAACATACAGATAAGTTATTTGGCTTCCCCTAAATTAGCCCTAGACTACGATAAACACTACACCATACATACAGACATAGTGAGCTCCTCTGAGGGACAGTTAAGTGACAAGACAATGGCCTCAATTCACTAAGCTTATCTCCTGCCTGTAATAACTCTTCTAGAGTTGTCACCATGGTGATAAGGCATGTAGTATTCAGGAAACATTTTACCTCAGGCAAGCCTAAAGTTAACTCTTCTGTCTTTAAGTTAACTCTCCAATCCTTAAAATAACTCCAGAGTTAAAGGCAGGCTGTTAATGAACTGCGTGTGAAAATAACTACAGAGGAGGTAAATTAACTACAGAGGAGGTAACGTAAGAAATTAAGAGGTAAAATAACTCTCTCACTGTGTGGAGGTAGTTTTCTCTTGCCTTATTATCTCCAGCATGATCTTAGTGAATTGAGGCCATTATATATATACTCTGTAAAGCGCTGCAGAAGATGTTGGTGCTATATAAATACTAAATAATAATAATCAATTTCCAGTAGATGAATTAATAGGCAGCTTCCTTTTTAACTGATCTGTAATCCCCAAATCAAATTGCCCCATGCAGATTTACAGTTCTGCCTCTTTAGACAAGGACACTGTCACATGTTTCTACCATCGCTGACAGGCATGTAGAGGCAGCTCAGCGATCGCCCTCGATGGGAGAGACTGATAAGCTTCCATCCTGTACGAATCAATGAGCCTGTCACATTTACCTTCACCCAACTCTTAATTACTTTTTCTATGGCAACTAGAGAATTTTGTTTAGCTTGTCTGTCACAGTATTCGGCTGTTGCCTGGAGACAAGGACTGTTTGATAAGCGCAGAGTGAGGTGGATGTTTCTCTGATGAACAAACAACGTCCTGCGCACGGCCTCACCGCAACGAATGCCGCATTCATTCAACTTCTACATCATTACAGCGCTAACATCAACAATCACTAAACCCGGGAACAAACCAATCATAAATGCGAATAGAGATTACACCGATAATATTGTTCAGGAGATTACGATACATAGAATGCAGAAATATATCTAATGTAATGTAGAGGTTAAAGGACACCTAGTGGATGGCGGGTTTTAACCTCTTGAGGGCCGCGGTCTTAAAGGATACCCGAAGTGACATGTGACATGATGAGATAGACATGGGTATGTACAGTGCCTAGCACACAAATAACTAGGCTGTGTTCCTTTTTTTCTTACTCTGCCTAAAAGAGTTAAGTATCAGGTATATGTAAGTGGCTGACTCAGTCCTGACTCAGACAGGAAGTGACTACAGTGTGACCCTCACTGATAAGAAATTCCAACTATAAAACACATTCCTAGCAGAAAATGGCTTCTGAGAGCAGGAAAGAGGTAAAAAGGGGAATTTCTTATCAGTGAGGGACACACTCAGGACTGAGTCAGCCACTTACATACCTGATATTTAACTCTTTCAGGCAGAGAAGAAAAAAAAGGAACACACACAGCATAGTTATTTGTGTGCCTGGCACTGTACTACACATGTCTATCTTATCATGTCACATGTCACCTCAGGTATCCTTTAAACCCCCCTAGTGACCAGGCCATTTGTTGCTAATTAGGCCACTGCAGCTTTAAGCTGCAGGGCCGTACAACTCAGCACACAAGTGGGTCCGTCCCCCCCATTCTGCCCACCAACACAGCTTTTTGTTGGTAAGCTATAATCGCTCCCAGGATGTTTATTTATTTACTTTTATAAATAGTTATTAGTTTTATTTTTAAATAAATTTGGTCTTTTCTTCTTTATTTTTATAGCCCTCCCTCCCCCCGCCAGCCAATCAGCGTGACCGGCTGTCATAGGCTTCAGCCATCACTTTTCTGCCACCCAGGGGGACAGCCGTGTCACACGGCTGTCCCCAGTACAGCGCTGCCTTAGATCGCAGCGCTGTACAGTGTTATTAGATGGCGGTTTCGGCGTCTGCCAGTCCCTAGAGACGATTGCCGCTGGGAGGCTGATGATGGAGCGGAGCTTAGGCGTGCGGAATCCCCTGCAATCTCCGCCCCTAGTGGTCCTGAGGCTGCTGCGCTGCTCGCGCCGATCGGCGTTAAGCAGTCGTTAAACAGTTAATCTTAGCTTTTTTTCCCAACCTTTAAAGAGGAACTCCAGTGAAAATAATGTAGTAAAAAAAAGTGCTTCATTTTTACCATAATTATGTATAAATGATTTAGTCAGTGTTTGCTCATTGTAAAATCTTTCCTCTCCCCGATTTACATTCTGACATGTATTACATGGTGACATTGTTACTGTGGGCAGGTTATGGAGCTGCTCCTAGCTGTTCTGGCTGTTAGAGACAGCTGTAAACAGCTAATTCCTGTCTGTGAACATTGTTACATTGTGGCAGTTTGCCCAGAGTACCGCGGTACTCAGAGCTTCTTGTGGGAGGGGTTTCAGCACAAAATCAGTCATACAGCGCCCCCTGATGGTCTGTTTGTGAAAAGCATTATATTTCTCATGTAAAAGGGGGTATCAGCTACTGATTGGGATAAAGTTCAATTCTAGGTTGGAGTTTCTCTTTAAGAGGAACTTTAAAAAAAACCTGAGGTGTGAAAACTATGGAGGCTGCCATATTTATTTCCTTTTGAACAATACCAGTTACCTGGCAGTCCTGCCGATCTCTTTGGCTGCAATACTGGCTGAATCACACACCTGAAACAAACATGCAGCTAATCCAGTCTGACTTCAGTCAGAGCACCTGATCTGCATGCTTGAACATGGGCTATGGCTTAAAATATCAGAGGCAGAGGATCATCAGGACAGCCAGGCAACGTACATTAATTAAAGGGAAATAAACAGGTCAGCCTCCGTGTCCCTCTCACCTCGAGGTCCCTTTAACTCATTATTGAACTTCATCCCAATCAGTAGCTGATACCCCCTTTCCCATGAGAAAGCTTTTCCTTTTCTCCAACAGATCATCAGGGGGCTCTGTATGGCTGATATTGTGGTGAAACCCCTCCCACAGTGTGATGTCAGGACCATGGTCCTGACAGTTTGCTGTCTGTGAACCTCGTTGCATTGTGGGAAATAATGGCTTTCCGACTGCCAAGCAAGCAGTATCTCCCCCTGTGTGCATAGAACTCTCAGTAATGAACATTCTGTACAGAACACCTGGCAGGACAAAATATGTCACCACCAGTGATACATTCCAGAATGTAAATCTTACAATGAGCAAACACGGACTAAATCATTTATAAATGAATACTGTAGACAATCAGCAAATATATTCAATGTTATTTTTACTACAGTTCATTGTTAGGATGGAGGGAAGCTAATATTACCACTCTGGGTACACTTTAAGATATAAACTCATTCATTTTCTTGTTAATTTCCATGCAGATTTGAATTCATCTGCTAGGAACCTTTTCCTTAAAAAACCTCTCATTGATCAGATTGTGATCTCATTGGGTAGCAATCTGAAAAGCCAGCCATACATTACCTGATTTCCTATCAAGCAAATAAGTAGTTGACTTTATTGGGGCGATAAACCACAGCGTAGTTGATTAAAAGTCGATTGACTAGAGGCCCACATGCTACAAGCGAGATCCCATGCAATGCTCCTTCACTACTGATCTGAATGATGTTGTGCCTTCATACTAAAAAATCGATTCTGTGTCCATCAAACTCGTGAGAACCGTAGCCGATTCCTTTCTGATCGACCAATATCTTCCATCCTGTCCAGGCCCGGATTTACATCACAGGAGCTATAGGCACAGATGTCCTGGCATCCTAGACTCTGCCCTCCATGCACCTACAAACACCCGCCGAACCGCACCGCAAGCATGCTGGCTGTCCCAGCTGTCACTTCTCCACTTCCCTTGCCTGTCATAGGTAGCTACACTTGTCCCTTAGTATTAGGTAGCCAGAGGTACCCTCAGTATTAAGTAGCTAGAGGTGCCCCTGACTGAAGGGAGAGCTCGTCAGTGGAATGCCGAGAGCAGGGTGAGTAACATCTCATTTCCCTCCTGCCCTCATCAGGACTCTGCATAGGGAATAAGAGAGGGAGGAGCTCAGGGAGGGGAGTGAGCCGCCCCTCCATCATCAGGCGCCTGTAGGCTCGTGCCTATAGTGCCTTATGGTAAATCCGGCCCTGATCCTGCCCGATCAGACAAATTGGTTGATTCGACCAGATATTGGCCAATTTCCATTGATCAAGCAGAACATAATCGATTCTTCCTTAATCCAATCAAATGTTCGAATGGTTTGGTCGATCATAAGAGAAAATTTAGTAATGAATGAGCACATTAAAGGACAACTGAACTGAGAGGGATTAGGAGGCTGCCATATGTATTTCCTGTTAAGCAATAACAGTTGCCTGGCAGCTCTGCTGATCCTCCGTCTAATACTTTTAGCCGCAGACCCTGAACAAGCATGCAGCAGATCAGGTGTTTCTAACATTATTATCAGATCTGACAAGATTAGCTGCATGCTTGTTTCTGGTGTGACACTGCTGCAGCCAAATAGATGAGCCAGGCAACTGGTATTGTTCAAAAGGAATTAAATATGGCAGCCTACATATTCTTCTCGCTCCAGTTGACCTTTAAGTGTATGGCTAACTTTAGCTACAACCACTACTAAATGGATTAATGCGATTACAAATTATTAGTAAAACAGAGTGCAGTTTATGTATGAACACTAAAAGTTATATATATAACATATATATATATAACATATATATATATATATATATATATAACATATATATATATATATATATACATATATATATATATATATATATATATATATATATATATATATATATATATATATATATATATATATATATACATACATATATACATATATATATATATATATATATATATATATACATACACACATATATACACACACACAAACATACAAAAAACTACAAATGATCTTAAAGTGGAACTGAAGTAAGAGGTATACGGAGGCTGCCATATTTATTTCCTTTTAATCAATACCAGTTGCCTGGCAGCCCTGCTGGTCTATTTCTCTGCAGTAGTATCTGAATAACACCAGAAACAAGCATGCAGCTAGTCTTGTCAGATCTGACTTTAGAGTCTGAAACACCTGATCTGCTGCATGCTTGTTCAGGGGCTATGGCTAATAGTATTAGAGACAGAGGATCAGCAGGGCTGCCAGGCAACTGGTATTGCTTAAAAGGAAATAAACATGGCACCCTTTATATACCTCTCTCTTCAGTTCCCCTTTAAAAATGCTCATGTTAAAAACACTATACTGTAGTCTGCGGCCCACTTACAATTGCAAAACACTCAAAAACACTACCTATTTTGAGATCTATTTTGCCACATAAAAATGGAAAGCTTTCCGGAGTGATTTTGAGCTCTGCTCTCCCTTAGGGCTCACTCACAGTGGAGTAATGCTTGTAGGAAGGCGACTGTGTGTGTACTGCAATGCACAGAAGCATGCGTCGCAGTGCGCTAAATGACATACGTGGTCGGCTTCAATGCAATCGACCACGATGGGAAGATACGCACGTCACGCACTAGGGATGTTCCCGGCCGCGTTACAACACACGCTATAGTGAGAATGGTAACATGAAAGTCTATGGATCATGCATTGCGGAAAATATGTGCGGTGCGTCACGACTGACAGCAGCGCATGCAAGTGTGAATGAGCCCTTAAAGGAGCACTACAGGGAAAACTTGGAAAATTTAAAATGTGCAAACATATACAAATAAGTACATTTTTTCAAGAGTAAAATGAGCCATAAATTACTTTTCTCCTATGTTGCTGTCACTTACAGTAGGCAGTAAAAATCTGACAGAACTGACAGGTTTTGGAATAGTCAATCTCTTCATACGGGATTCTCAGCAAGGCTTTTATTCTTTATCAAAATATTCCCGAAAAAGGATTTAAGCAATGATGCTGGCCGGCTTCCCTGCTCCCTACACAGTTTTTGGCAGTTGGACAGAGCAACTGTTATTCACTAAGTGCTTTTGAAAATAAATATATCCCTGAGAATCCCCCATGAAGAGATGGACTAGTCCAAAACCTGTCACTTCTGTCAGATTTCTACTGCCTACTGTAAGTGACAGCAACATAGGAGAAAAGTCATTTATGGCTCATTTTACTCTGGAAAAAAAATGTACATCTTATTTCTATATGTTTGCACATATTTTACAGCTTTTCGCTGTAGTGCCCCTTTAAGTAATCGCTACTGCGCTCCTTACTTCCAGTATGCCAAGCGTTTTTGAATCGCAATTCCTAGAAAGCATAAATCTCTGCTGGAAGGCCACTAGCGGCTCCCAGGCCTACGACTGATTAAAACAAACCTGCAATCCCTCTTGTGGCATATAAAAAGTTAATTATTCCATCGGATGGAATAGCAAAAGCAGGGAAAATTATTCCAGTCCTAAAAGCTTCGAACGAGCAGCAAAGCGCACTGACAACAACCTGAGGTAGTGAATCCCGGAGAGAGGCAGCCGCGGCTGAACGAGGTCTATCGATTGATCACCCACCTGTCGGGGAACCCGTCTCAGCGCGATCTCAGCAAGCCAGGGGAAGTGCGGCCCTGTAACCGTTCCAAGTATCTACTCCTCCTCTCCCTGAACAACGCCGACACACTGGATACACCCAAAGCCTCATGTATGTCATTTTCCTGGGATCTGTGACTAAGGAGATATAAGAATATGTCTGCACAAGTTCAAAGACGGGCTAAAAATAGCTGACATGTGAAGGTGAGGGCCGAGCGGACGCTATCACCTAAAAATAGCCGACGTGTAAAGGTGAGGGCCGAGCGGACGCTATCAGCTAAAAATAGCCGACATGTGAAGGACGAGCGGACACTATCTGCTAAAAATAGCCGACGTGTTATTGCCAAGCGGATGCTATCGGCTAAAAATAGCCGATGTGCAAGGGTGAGGGCCGAGTGGAAGTTATCGGCCAAAAATGGCCGACGTGTGAAGGTGAGGGTCAAGCGGATGCTATCGGCTAAAAATCGCCGACTTGTGAAGGTGAGGGCCAAGCGGACGCTATCGACTGAAAATAGCCGACGTGTGAAGGTGAGGGCTCCAGCAGACACTATTGGCTGAAAATAGCCGAAGTGTGAAGGTGAGGGCCGAGCGGACACTATCGGCTGAAAATAGCCGACGTGTGAAGGTGAGGGCTCGAGCAGACACTATCGGCTGAAAATAGCCGACGTGTGAAGGTGAGGGCTCGAGCGGATGCTATCGGCGGTACACCTGCTGTCCGGATGTGATCACGGAGGCAGCTCTCTATAGCATGACCTCAGGAATTAACTCCCACATAACTATTTATAGGAACATGGGAAACTCCGACTGACTGCCAGCTACGTAGAAAGCAGGTTGGGGCAGTGTGCCCACATTTCCACCGAGGTGAAAATGTTTATTTGGTAGGAAGATATCCCATAATAATATTAAAATATATTGGTAATAATAATACTCGATTTGCTGTACAAGATATCAGCACCAGAGACGGGGTCCTAGGCGAGGTAGTAAATTTGGTACCCCCTTGTGGGCCTTTTGGCAAGCTAACGTGGACAGAGGTCAGGGAAGTTGGCAGGTGGGCCGCTTGACACCCACTAGGCCCCAGGCACCTGCCTAGGTTGCCTGTTGGATGATCCTGCTCCGATCAGCACTTTCTAAGCACAGGAAATAATGGTATATTGGATGGCCATACTTGTCTTCACCTCTCAAAACAGTTTTGCTGGATTTTACTATTCAATCATTTGATTGATCATAAGAATCCAACAATTTGATTGCACCATGTATGCCCACCTGGATTTTTTTTTAAAGAGTAAAGGCCCATACACACGTCGGATTTTAGCGAACAACCCGTCGTTTGAACGTTCCGTCGTTCGGACGTTTTCGTGTCAAATCCGACGTGTGTACAGACTATCGTTCGGGTGATAAGACTGGTTACCAACGATCCGCCGGCAGAAGCTAATTTAAACCTCTATTCTCCTGTGTTAAACAGTTTAGAAGGAAGCCAAAAAGCCATTAGTGAAGATAAAAATCTCAGTTACCTTTGATGTGTGCTTATCAGCAAAGCTGTTATAGACCCAAGAGGACACAAGCCGCATACTATACTGCAAAGCATTCTGGGGCCCTCCCCTCGGCTGCTAATGAGACGTTACAGCAGCTTGTAATCAGTCCAGCGCGTAGCACTGATAAATCTCTGGGCAGAGTACACTGCAGGAGTCAGCTATTGTTCCTAGCCACATGGCTCATTAATATTCACTGCACACTGTGTTATTCAGTACGAGCTTTTCTGTGATCAGGAAGCAGGCAGGACATGACGACACATTTGACAGAAAAACATGGAGCCTGCCATGAGCTGTCAGGAGCATCTATCTCTGCATATACTATATACAAATTCTGTGAAATCCAAACGTGGACAGTGAAATGCATATGTAATGTAAGTACAGCCAATCTTTAGCTACTGATATATGTGTTTATTTTCTCTGAGACCTTATACCTAACAGCTCCTCTTTAAAGGATACCCGAAGTGACATGTGACATGATGAGATAGACATGTGTATGTACAGTGCCTAGCACACAGATAACTATGCTGTGTTCCTTTTTTTTTTTCTCTGCCTGAAAGAGTTAAATATCAGGTATGTAAGTGGCTGACTCAGTCCTGACTCAGACAGAAAGTGACTACAGTGTGACTCTCACTGATAAGAAATTCCCCTGTTTACCTCTTTCTTGCTCTCAGAAGCCATTTTCTGCTAGGAAAGTGTTTTATAGTTGGAATTTCTATTCTATTTCAGTGAGGGTCACACTGTAATCACTTCCTGTCTGAGTCAGGACTGAGTCAGCCACTTACATACCTGATATTTAACTCTTTCAGGCAGAGAAAGAAAAAAAAATAAAACGGCACTGTACATACCCATGTCTATCTCATCATGTCACATGTCACTTCGGGTATCGAGTTTAAGTATACTTGCCAAATCTTTATCAGTAGGGGAGACATTTTGTCCGGTTCCTCCCTCTACAGAACTCATGGTAGTTCTGTCTCTCTACAATAGAACACCTCTACTTCTCCTGCAATGGAGCTATAGCCATCCACACCTCACACTGATACAGGCCACACAAAGCTCCAAATCACCTGGTGAAATTAGGAGAAACCAGAACAATAGAACTGTGCCATTTCTCCCACCGCCACCTGGTGCCAAGTCTCTCTGCCGCCTGGTGCCATTTCTCCCTCCGCCACCTGATGCCAAGTCTCTCTGCCACCTGGTGCCATTTCTCCCTCCGCCACCTGATGCCAAGTCTCTCTGCCACCTGGTGCCATTTCTCCCACCGCCACCTGATGCCAAGTCTCTCTGCCACCTGGTGCCATTTCTCCCACCGCCACCTGGTGCCAAGTCTCTCTGCCACCTGGTGCCATTTCTCCCACCACCACCTGGTGCCAAGTCTCTCTGCCACCTGGTGCCATTTCTCCCACCACCACCTGGTGCCAAGTCTCTCTGCCACCTGGTGCCATTTCTCCCACCACCACCTGGTGCCAAGTCTCTCTGCCACCTGGTGCCATTTCTCCCACCACCACCTGGTGCCAAGTCTCTCTGCCACCTGGTGCCATTTCTCCCACCGCCACCTGGTGCCAAGTCTCTCTGCCACCTGGTGTCATTTCTCCCACCGCCACCTGGTGCCAAGTCTCTCTGCCACCTGGTGCCATTTCTCCCACCGCCACCTGGTGCCAAGTCTCTCTGCCACCTGGTGCCATTTCTCCCACCACCACCTGGTGCCAAGTCTCTCTGCCACCTGGTGCCATTTCTCCCACCACCACCTGGTGCCAAGTCTCTCTGCCACCTGGTGCCATTTCTCCCACCGCCACCTGGTGCCAAGTCTCTCTGCCACCTGGTGCCATTTCTCCCACCACCACCTGGTGCCAAGTCTCTCTGCCACCTGGTGCCATTTCTCCCACCGCCACCTGGTGCCAAGTCTCTCTGCCACCTGGTGTCATTTCTCCCACCGCCACCTGGTGCCAAGTCTCTCTGCCACCTGGTGCCATTTCTCCCACCGCCACCTGGTGCCAAGTCTCTCTGCCGCCTGGGCCCATATGCGATTCGCTTTTTCTCCTAACTTTTCTCCTAGGAGATATTTTCACACTTTGCCATAAAAAGTATTTTAAACCAGCAGCAAGCAAGAATATACTCCAAATAAAATTGATAGAACTTGTTTACCATCTTTTGGGCATTTGTTTCAATTGTAAAAGTCTTAAAAGTTATTTAAAAGAGAAGATGAAAATGACCTCATAGGAGATCACTTGGATGAAAAAATGTATTGCAGATGGGCCATGATGTTTTTTCTCTCACTGCTGCCACCTTGTGCCAGTTCTCTCCCTGCTGCCAAACAGAGACACATACAGATACAAGACGAGCTACCTACACAAACACAAACGCTGTGATTTTATTCTGATTTCTTATTGCTCTAGCTGGTGTCATAGGAGCTCCAACCTACAATCGTCTCTACTGATTCATAGATTGGACAGACTGTATATCCTGCAATGTATCTGTCCACCTTTCCTCCTAGTGTACAGACGTGAAATGCTGATGACACAGTCCATAAGCCCATCACCGGCCTGTGTGTCCTCAGTCTCAGCGACCAGCCATGGCACAGCCCATAAGCCCATCAAAGGCCTGTGTGTCCTCAGTCTCGGTGACCAGCCATGGCACAGTCCATAAGCCCATCACCGGCCTGTGTGTCCTCAGTCTCAGTGACCAGCCATGGCACAGTCCATAAGCCCATCCCGGCCTGTGTGTCCTCAGTCTCAGTGACCAGCCATGGCACAGTCCATAAGCCCATCCCAGCCTGTGTGTCCTCAGTCTCAGTGACCAGCCATGGCACAGTTTATAAGCCCATCCCGGCCTGGGTGTCCTCAGTCTCAGCGACAAGCCATGGCACAGTCCATAAGCCCATCACCGGCCTGTGTGTTCTCAGTCTCAGCGACCAGCCATGGCACAGTCCATAAGCCCACCACGGCCTGTGTGACCTCAGTCTCAGCGACAAGCCATGGCACAGTCCATAAGCCCATGATCAACCTGTGTGTCCTCAGTCTCAGCGACCAGCCATGGCACAGTCCATAAGCCCATCAAAGGCCTGTGTGTCCTCAGTCTCGGTGACCAGCCATGGCACAGCCCATAAGCCCATCAAAGGCCTGTGTGTCCTCAGTCTCGGTGACCAGCCATGGCACAGTCCATAAGCCCATCACCGGCCTGTGTGTCCTCAGTCTCGGTGACCAGCCATGGCACAGTCCATACGCCCATCACCGGCCTGTGTGTCCTCAGTCTCAGTGAACAGCCATAGCACAGTCCATAAGCCCATCACCAGCCTTTGTGTCCTCAGTCTCAGTGACCAGCCATGGAACAGTCCATAAGCCCTTCACCGGCCTGTGTGTCCTCAGTCTCAGTGACCAGCCATGGCACAGTCCATAAGCCCATCACCTGCCTGTGTGTCCTCACTATAAGTGACCAGCCATGGCACAGTCCATAAGCCCTCAATGGCCTGTGTGTCCTCAGTCTCAGTGACCAGCCATGGCAGAGTACATAAGCCCATCACCGGCCTGTGTGTGCTCAGTCTCAGCGACCAGCCATGGCACAGTCCATAAACCATCACCGGCCTGTGTGTCCTCAGTCTCAGCGACCAGCCATGGCACAGTCCATGAGCCCATCACCAGCCTGTGTGACCTCAGTCTCAGTGACCAGCCATGGCACAGTCCATAAGCCCATCACCGGCCTGTGTGTCCTCAGTCTCAGTGACCAGCCATGGCACAGTCCATAAGCCCATCCCGGCCTGTGTGTCCTCAGTCTCAGTGACCAGCCATGGCACAGTCCATAAGCCCATCACCGGCCTGTGTGTCCTCAGTCTCAGCGACCAGCCATGGCACAGTCCATAAGCCCATCCCGGCCTGTGTGTCCTCAGTCTCAGTGACCAGCCATGGCACAGTCCATAAGCCCATCACCGGCCTGTGTGTCCTCAGTCTCAGCGACCAGCCATGGCACAGTCCATAAGCCCATCACTGGCCTGTGTGTCCTCAGTCTCAGCGACCAGCCATGGCACAGTCCATAAGCCCATCACCGGCCTGTGTGTTCTCAGTCTCAGCGACCAGCCATGGCACAGTCCATAAGCCCACCACGGCCTGTGTGACCTCAGTCTCAGTGACCAGCCATGGCACAGTCCGTAAGCCCATCACCGGCCTGTGTGTTCTCAGTCTCAGCGACCAGCCATGGCACAGTCCATAAGCCCACCACGGCCTGTGTGACCTCAGTCTCAGCGACAAGCCATGGCACAGTCCATAAGCCCATGATCAACCTGTGTGTCCTCAGTCTCAGCGACCAGCCATGGCACAGTCCATAAGCCCATCAAAGGCCTGTGTGTCCTCAGTCTCGGTGACCAGCCATGGCACAGCCCATAAGCCCATCAAAGTCCTGTGTGTCCTCAGTCTCGGTGACCAGCCATGGCACAGTCCATAAGCCCATCACCGGCCTGTGTGTCCTCAGTCTCGGTGACCAGCCATGGCACAGTCCATACGCCCATCACCGGCCTGTGTGTCCTCAGTCTCAGTGACCAGCCATGGCAAAGCCCATAAGCCCATCACCGGCCTGTGTTTCCTCAGTCTCAGTGAACAGCCATAGCACAGTCCATAAGCCCATCACCAGCCTTTGTGTCCTCAGTCTCAGTGACCAGCCATGGCACAGTCCATAAGCCCATCACCTGCCTGTGTGTCCTCAGTATAAGTGACCAGCCATGGCACAGTCCATAAGCCCATCAATGGCCTGTGTGTCCTCAGTCTCAGTGACCAGCCATGGCAGAGTACATAAGCCCATCACCGGCCTGTGTGTCCTCAGTCTCAGTGACCAGCCATGGCACAGTCCATAAGCCCATCACCGGCCTGTGTGTCCTCAGTCTCAGTGACCAGCCATGGCACAGTCCATAAGCCCATCCCGGCCTGTGTGTCCTCAGTCTCAGTGACCAGCCATGGCACAGTCCATAAGCCCATCCCGGCCTGTGTGTCCTCAGTCTCAGCGACCAGCCATGGCACAGTCCATAAACCATCACCGGCCTGTGTGTCCTCAGTCTCAGCGACCAGCCATGGCACAGTCCATGAGCCCATCACCAGCCTGTGTGACCTCAGTCTCAGTGACCAGCTATGGCACAGTCCATAAGCCCATCACCGGCCTGTGTGTCCTCAGTCTCAGTGACCAGCCATGGCACAGTCCATAAGCCCATCCCGGCCTGTGTGTCCTCAGTCTCAGTGACCAGCCATGGCACAGTCCATAAGCCCATCACCGGCCTGTGTGTCCTCAGTCTCAGCGACCAGCCATGGCACAGTCCATAAGCCCATCCCGGCCTGTGTATCCTCAGTCTCAGCGACCAGCCATGGCACAGTCCATAAGCCCATCACCGCCTGTGTGTCCTCAGTCTCAGCGACCAGCCATGGCACAGTCCATAAGCCCATCACTGGCCTGTGTGTCCTCAGTCTCAGCGACCAGCCATGGCACAGTCCATAAGCCCATCACCAGCCTGTGTGTTCTCAGTCTCAGCGACCAGCCATGGCACAGTCCATAAGCCCACCACGGCCTGTGTGACCTCAGTCTCAGTGACCAGCCATGGCACAGTACGTAAGCCCATCACCGGCCTGTGTGTTCTCAGTCTCAGCGACCAGCCATGGCACAGTCCATAAGCCCACCACGGCCTGTGTGACCTCAGTCTCAGCGACCAGCCATGGCACAGTCCATAAGCCCACCACGGCCTGTGTGACCTCAGTCTCAGTGACCAGCCATGGCACAGTCCATAAGCCCATCACCGGCCTGTGTGTCCTCAGTCTCAGTGACCAGCCATGGCACAGTCCATAAGCCCATCACCGGCCGGTTCGTCTCATGGTTTACATTCTGGTGTTCTCAGTCTCAGTGTCGCGCCACGGCTTAGTGACTTTTACCTTCACACAGGCCTGATGTTGGCGTGAAATCATACAGACTAATACTAATTAATTGAATTTGAAGGAAACTAATTTTGTCACCATGAGTACTGGATGTATAAATATACAACAGCTTATCTTACAGACCACAATTATCACCTGACTTCACTCTGGGATGTTCGCAAGTGTCAGAAGAAAAAAAGCGATTGTTTCACTGCACTTTTACTACCACTAAGGTAAGGGGTCAGAGATTATTCCAGAATAAGGGTAAGGGGTCAGAGATCAGGCGAGAATTTGTCTTTTCTCGTACTGCGCCTGCGCGGTAAGCTCCTGGAGATGCAAGCGGAAGCGAGGACGCATGCGGCCATGGCCACGCAGCTGCAGTGACATTCGTCTAGTCAGACGAATAATTGGATGTGACCCGCGGTGGGGAATGGAGGATTCTTGAGGACTGGCGCAGGACAAGATTTCTGCAGGGGGCCGGTAGAAGCCCCAGGTAACAGTTTTTGTTTTTAGAAAGTGCTACAGAACCCCTTTAAAGGACAAATTTAGTGAACGGTATATGGAGGCTGCCATATTTATTTCCTTTTAAGCAATACCAGTTGCCTGGCAGCCCTGCTGACCCTCTGCCTCTAATACTTTTAGCCATAGCCCCTGAACAAGCATGCAGCAGATCAGGTGTTTCTGACATTATTGTCAGATCTGACAAGATTAGCTGCATGCTTGTTCCTGGTGTGTGATTCAGGCAACTGGCATTGTTTAAAAGGAAATCAATATGGCAGCCTCTATAAACCTTTCACTACAGTTGTCCTTTAAGGATCGGATGAATTTAGGATCTTATGATCGATGTCTGCAGCAGCTTGGCATACAGGGAAGAAGATTTTGTCATGCGTTTTATTTTGCTTTGTTTGTAGCAGAGAAAGCCAGATCTATAGCTGCCATCTACAGTTGCCTGATGTACTGTATATAAATAGTTCCCTTTGTCTGAGACGTCCGTCTTGTCAGTTAGACGCAGCGCAGAAGCTCTGAGCAGAGATAACATCAGCGCAAGACAACAGGCTCCACAGCTCTGCAGTTTACAGAAGATTTTTTTTCTCCTTTTCGGCACTTTGATAAATGCTAATGAGCGATAGGAACGGAAGAAATATCTCACATTCTTACCTGCGATCCCCCCCCCCCACGTAGGTCATTAACCCCCCCCCACACACACACACACACACACACGTGTCATCAGGGAGGGGGAGCTCACAGCTGCCTGAGAAATCAGACACCTCTCATATGATAAAGAAGATTCGCTGTAATGTAAACAGATGTACCATCAGATCGCTGCACGGAGCAACGGCGGCAAACACTACAGCGGCGCGCATCTCATGGTGATTGGGCACTTCGAGGTCTGTTTTAAAGTGTAACTGTCGGGCATAAAATAAAAAATGAATTCTTTATTTTTATCTGGTAAACAAGTAATAAGGATGCTAACTAGGCAATCCAAATATTAAAATCTCTATTACTTTTCTTGTGTATAAATGATCATTCCCCAGTTTACCTGACTCTTATTTGGTACACAGAAAATTTGGTACACAAAAAGGAAGTTGTAGGGCATGCTGGGTTGTCCTTTTTTGCTTCTCTACTTCCCCTCAGACTTCACTAATGCAGCCTGATTGGCTGAAGCATTTTACTCTCCGGTTTCCAATTACACACCTCTGTTCCTTTCTGATTGGCCAGTATTTCTCATGCTGAGATCATGCACTTTCTATAGTGAAGGGTGGGCAATGCATACGCAATCAGGCAGAGGAGAGTTATGGTACGTACACACTTACGATAACGATTGTTTACAAGGAACAATAGTTACCAGACGAACAACATTGGAACGATTGGAATGCAACGATGGGATGCAGCAATCATCATACACATTTTAACGATCGTTCTCGCAGAAAAGAACGATCAGAGGGAAATGTTGCGTACATATTTATTTAAAAAAAAAACAACACAAACATGGGGTTACAATAAATACAAATATATGATAGTTAACTTGCAAGAAAAGTTTATTTGAAATTTGTAATGTAACAATCGTTACGGGCCGCGCTACACAGGAAGTATGGAAACTGGGCAAAATCCAACGCAGGCACATTGACCCTTAGAACGATCGTGCGCGGCAGATAACTGTACACACTATAGTTTTGTAAAGATTGTCGTTCAATATGATCCGTCCTGTTGGATTTTCTCATCGTGCCAATATCATTCGTTCGTCGTTGTACAAGCGATCATTACGCTGATTGCACATGATGGAGTATGGCTGCGGTAAGGACGGGGATCTCCGGGGATTGGCCGAAATAGAAAAGTGAAGCCTAATGTGGGAGTTCTGGCTGAACGCACAAGAGAACCTGTCCTACAGACAAGGAGGATTCTGGGAACACTGACAATCTATTCATTGAGACCAAATCACGATGAATTCCCCCACCAAATGGTGTCTATTAAACGCAACCTTAACTGAGAGCGATATGGTGGTTTCCTTTTAAACAACAGTCCTGCTGATCTCTGTGTCTGCAGTAGTGGCTGAATCACACACCTGAAACAAGCATGCAGCTAATCCAGTCTGACGTCAGTCAGAGCACCTGATCTGCATGCTTGTTCAGGGGCTGTGGCTAAAAGTATTAGAGACACAGGATCAGCAGGAGAGTCAGGCAACTGGTATTATTTTAAAGGGAACCAGAGAGGAATGCATTTTTAAAATAGAAAAAGATTTTATACATACCTGGGGCTTCCTCCAGCCCTATACGCACGGATCGCTCCCACGCCGCCATCCTCCGCTTCCTGGATCCGCCAGTACCGGGCCCGTCACTTCCGGCGGATGCGGCCAATTCTCCGCATCACAGGGGCTCCCTCCATACCCGTACGCATGCGGCTGCACAGTAGGCAGCCACACGCGTAACTGTATGGAGATAGCCCCCTGTGATGCGGAGAATTGGCCGCATCCGCCGGCAGTGACGGGCCCGGTACCGGCGGATCCAGGAAGCGGAGGATGGCGGCGTGGGAGCGATCCGTGCGTATGGGGCTGGAGGAAGCCCCAGGTATGTATACTTGATCCTCTCTGGTTCCCTTTAAGAGGAAGAATCCATATCCTTCTCAGTTTAGGTTCCCTGTACACACTGAAAAACGCAGGCAAAAACGCAAGCGCATGCGTTTTTAAAGTGCCTGTAGTTTTAAAAACGCATGCGCTTTTGCCTGCGTTTTTTGTGCGTTTGCGTTTTTCTTGTAATTGCTGATTGGCTAAAGAATCCTTTTTTTTTTTCTAGTTTACATTTCAACAGGAATCAGGACATTGCAGAGTCTTCTGGGATACTGACTTCTGAAAAACGCAGGCAAAAACGCAAGCGCTTTTTAATGCGTTTTTCATGCGCTGCGCTTAAAAAAGCGCAGCAGGCACTGCGTTTGCGTTTTTTTAAAAACGCATCGCACCAGTGTGTACAAGTCATCACGATTTTCATTCTTTTTCAAAAGACCTTGCGTTTTTAAAAACGCAACGCAAGCGCAGCAGTGTGTACAGGCCCTAGCATAGGAGAAGAATGGTCAGTGAGATGCTAATTGTTTCAACTTAATTCAAATGATATGCTAATTGTATGTAAATGTTTTCAGTTTGCACCTGACTAGTCCGCCACTAAGCTGCAGACATTTGCCTAAAGTTGGCATCGGCTCAGAATTCTTAGCATCCCATTGAGCATCCTTATTGGATCATTACAGAGTACATTTCACTTGTAGCCAATGGCGCGGCGGGTTCCACACACAAGGGACTGACGGGGTCAGCTTACACCAATTTACAGCAATCATCGTGCTAGCCACACACTTCATCTGCAATCGTGAGATCGAGTACAAGGACAGCATCTGTGCAAAAATCGCTTCTCGGCCTTTTGGCTAAGATCAAGTGTAGTATCTGTTCTTGAGGTTTTTGGGAGGCATGTTACTGGGAACCCGGGCTCGTCCTTCCCGGGGAGGACGCCTTGAACGAGTTGAACAGAGGGCCTGGACTACCCCTCAGCTCCTCTAGTAAAGGTGTCCGTCCTGGTTCATAATTCTCAGGGGCTGATTGAATGGATCCAGCCCCGTTTCTTGCCCCGTGCGGAGCGTGCCGCCGCCCGGGGCGCTGTTGGGAGGGGGGCGCTATAATGGAGGGGGGAGCCGGAGCCGCGGGGAGGGCAGCCCGACCTCTCCCTCCCTCTCCTCTCCCGGGCGCCCTCCGTGCTCCCCCCTCAGATGCAGAGTTCGTGAGCAGCAGGGAAGCGCTGTTTAGAACTCACCGGCTGCCTGGCTCCAAGCGCTGCTCTCTCGCCGCTGGTCTCCTCTATCTCTCTCTGTATACGTACTGATACACGCTGCTTCCTGTAGCCGGAAGCAGCGTGTATCAGTATGTATACAGAGAGAGGAGACCAGCGGCGAGAGAGCAGCGCTTGGAGCCAGGCAGCCGGTGAGTTCTAAACAGCGCTTCCCTGCTGCTCACGAACTCTGCATCTGAGGGGGGAGCACGGAGGGCGCCCGGGAGAGGAGAGGGAGGGAGAGGTCGGGCTGCCCTCCCTGCGGCTCCCCCCTCCATTATTGGGGGCATCTACCTATCTAACCTATTCTGGGGGCACCTACCTAATCTAACCTACGCTGGGGGGCAGCTGCTAATCTAACCTACGCTGGGGGGCACCTACCTATCTAACCTACACTGGGGGGCACCTACCTAATCTAACCTACACTGGGGGGCAGCTACCTATCTAACCTATACTGGGGGCAGCTACCTAATCTAACCTACACTGGGGGGCAGCTACCTATCTAACCTATACTGGGGGCAGCTACCTAATCTAACCTACGCTGGGGGGCAGCTACCTATCTAACCTACACTGGGGGGCACCTACCTAATCTAACCTACGCTGGGGGGCAGCTACCTATCTAACCTACACTGGGGGGCAGCTACCTAATATAACCAACACTGGGGGGGCAGCTACCTATCTAACCTACACTGGGGGGCAGCTACCTAATCTAACCTATACTGGGGGGCAGCTACCTATCTAACCTATACTGGGGGGCAGCTACCTATCTAACCTATACTGGGGGGCACCTACCTAACCTATACTGGGGGGCACCTACCTAACCTATACTGGGGGGGCAGCTACCTTATCTAACCTATTCTGGGGGGCAGCTACCTAACCTAACCTATTCTGGGGGGCACCTGTCTAATCTAGCCTATACTAGGGGGCACCTACCTAATCTAGCCTATACTGAGAGGCACCTACCTATCTAACCTAGGGGGGGGCGCAATTTTTACACCCTCGCCCTGGGTGCATTTTAGCCTAGAAACTGCACTGAATGGATCTACCATGATCGAAGCTGAAGGGCTGAGGGCTTTGCTTAGGCGTACTGCCCCTGGAAGTGGCGCTCCAGGTGCACCTGAAAAAACCTAGGATGTGGCAGATCCTAGGCGGAGTAAGGTGCTTTGGTCTGTACTGCCCATATGCATTGCTGACTAACGCAGCTCCCCGGCCTTTTGGCTAGGGAGAGTGCGGAATTTTTATCACTCCGGCCGCAAGGTCGGGGCCAGCTTGCTGGCACCGGGGACTTCGGTTCCCACCCGGCTCCCTCTCGGGGGAGCCACCGACCATGTGGGATGCCACATGGCCAGGCCCTGTGGGTAACCACTGGGCACAGTAGGGGTCCTCCTCGGAGGACTCCAGGATCCTTCAACCCCTCGGGTGTTGGAGGATGCCACCCCCTGAGCCGATGGCAAAGGGGGAAGGTTCCCTTCGGGGAACAACCGGAAGGGCCCTGCTGTATTGTGGGGCCCGTGGCTACTCGTGCACGTTTTGTGGGGGTGCTTTAGGGCACTTACGCTTTTTCCGTGCACGGGGCTAATAGCCTTGCAGACCGGGACTCCTGTTGCATGCAACAGGAGCCAAGACAAGCTAAAAAAAAAAAAAAAAAAATCTGTGCAAAAATCCAACTCTAACTGATGGATTTTATCGAGGTCGGTAGCTGGAAGATTTACATGGAAACAAAAAGGAACATTTTTAAATTGACAGTTTAGGAAGACTTTTAAAATGTGTACATATGGCAAGCATTAAAGGACAGATGAAGTGAGAAGAATATGGAGACAGCCATGTTTATTTCCTTTTAAACAATACCAGTTGCCTGGCAGCCCGGCTGATCTATTTGGCTGCAGTAGTGTCTGAATTACACCAGAAACAAGCATGCAGCCAATCTGTCAGATCTGACAATAATATCGGAAACACCTGATCTGCTGCATACTTGTTACGGGGCTATGGCTAAAAGTATTAGAGGCAGAGGATCAGCAGGATAATCAGGCTACTGGTATTTCTTATAAGAAAATAAATATGGCAGCCTCCACGTCCCTCTAACTTCAGTTGCCCTTTAACTAAATTCCTCAGAGAAGCTGTGTTCTGCCACCATGGTTGTAACCACAAGACTCTCCCGTACAGCACCAAATCTCAGCGACTCTCTGTACAGCAGCAAATCTCAGTGACTATGTACAGCACCAAATTTCAGTGATCGCTCTACAGCAGCAAATCTCAGTGCCGCTCTCTGGAGCACCAAATCTCAGCGACTCTCTGTACAGCTCCAAATCTCAGTGCCGCTCTCTAGAGCACCAAATCTCAGCGACTCGCTGTACAGCTCCAAATCTCAGTGACTCTCTGTACAGCACAAAATCTCAGCGACTCTCAGTATAGCACCAAATCTCAGTGCCTCTCTGTACAGCACCAAATCTCAGTGCCTCTCTGTCCAGCACCAAATCTCAATGACTCTCTGTACAGCACCAAATCTCAATGACTCTCTGTACAGCACCAAATCTCAGTGACTCTCAGTACTGCACCAAATCTCAGTGACTCTCAGTACTGCACCAAATCTCAGTGACTCTCTGTACAGCACCAAATCTCAGTGACTCTCAGTACTGCACCAAATCTCAGTGACTCTCAGTGCAGCACCAAATCTCAGTGACTCTCAGTGCAGCACCAAATCTCAGTGACTCTCTGTACAGTACCAAATCTCAGTGACTCTCTGTACAGCACCAAATGTTAGTGACTCTCTGTACAGCACCAAATCTCAGTAACTCTCAGCACCAAATCTCAGTGACCCTGTACAGCACCAAATTTCAGTGACTCTCTGTACAGCACCAAATCTCAGTGACTCTCTGTACAGCACCAAATCTCAGTGACTCTCTGTACAGCACCAAATCTCAGTGACTCTCTGTACAGCACCAAATCTCAGTGACTCTCTGTACAGCACCAAATCTCAGAGACTTAATTTCCTGACGACTGATGGATCCCCCAGCTGGTGTCCCCCCAAGTGTATATGTGTCCCCTCTGTGCCCATGTGCAGTGTTAAAGGCTCATCTTCCACATGGTGCAAATCCCGGCCTCCCCGTGTCACTACATTAGCCGGCGTCACATGGTACAGGTGCTCGCTGTGAACTCGGACACAAGAGGCGGCCAGGATTTCTGCCAGTGTGACAGGTTAGCCTTTAATACTGCACACGGGCACAGAGATGTCAGCGGGACGATTTTCAATAGATTCCATGCTGAAATCTATTGGAAATCAAAGTGCAGTGTGTGCAGTGTAGATCCCTCTCAGATCGCGGACATATGTATGTGGCGCTGGGAGACTTGGGCGCAGGATACAGCCGTTACACGGCTTACCCTGCTCCTGCACAAGTCCTGGCGGCATTAAATACTATTCTCCCTCCAGACCGCCATGGATAGTGGAGGAATGATGTAATTCCATTTCCTGCTATTGCTGGAGGCCGAATTATTGTGTTAAAATGTAACTTCTGCTCCGTCTTCTGACGGCGCCAAAGTTACTCACTGAACGCCACTATAGACGTAATTCCTATTTCGGCCTATGGTGGCGCCGGCTGCGCCCAAATCTCCTGCACTGAATATAACTGCTCTGCTCAGAACTGGTTGGCAGGTCGACTGGTGTATGGACATTTAGGCAGAGCTTTACATGACAATCTCTGTCTCTTATTCCGGAGGCACTCTTTAATAATCTGTCAGGGAGTTTGCAGGGAATTGGAGACGGCAGGCAGAAGCCGCTGAATAAGGCTGCACAGCGCTGACACTCTGCTGACCCCGTTAGGTAACAGTGTGACAACACCGACATAACAGGGTGAGGGTGTCGCCTGACACTTCTGCGCTCTGTAACGCCGCGATTATCAGCCGCGAGGAGGATGTACCGCCACATGTGCTCCGTGTATACAGGGAAGGAATGGCAGGATAATAAGACTCATGCGCGCGTTATATAAGGCCTGGATCACATCCGAGCGGAGTGCTGCTGTGTGTAGTGACAGCAGATGCACGCTCACCCTCCATGCCATGGAACCCTTCCTCCTAGAGTCTCCACTGTGTCTGCTTCTGGGTTTTATTGATGTTTATGTCACCATTTTGAAAGGAAGCGGGTAAACCTCTCCAACACGAAAACATCAAATGGCAGCATGTTGGCTCTGTGATAGTGGTTAGAGTTCTCGCCTTGTAGCACTGGGTCCTCGGTTCCAATCCCAGCCAGGGCACTACCGGTATCTGCATGGAGTTTGTATGCTCTCACCGTGTCTGTGTGGGTTTCCCCCGGGCACACCGGGTTCCTCTCACATCCCAAAAATATACAGATAAGTTAATTGGCTTCCCCCTAAATTGGCCCTAGATTACGATACATGCACTACAGGACACATACATAGACATATGACTATGGTAGGGATTAGATTGTGAGCTCCTCTGAGGACAGTCAGTGACACGACAGTGTACTCTACTCTGTACAGTGTTGCAGAAGATGTCAGTGCTATATAAATACATAATAATATGGTAGGACATTAGACTATGACTATGGTAGGATTAGATTGTGAGCTCCTCTGAGGACAGTCAGTGACATGGCTATGAACTCTGTAATGTGCTGCAGAAGATGTCAGTGCTATATCAATACATAATAATATGGTAGGACATTAAACTATGACTATGGTAGGATTAGAGTGTGAGCTCCTCTGAGGACAGTCAGTGACATGACTATGTACTCTGTAATGTGCTGCAGGAGATGTCAGTGCTATATAAATACATAATAATAATAATATGGTAGGACATTACACTATGGCTATGGTAGGATTAGATTGTGAGCTCCTCTGAGGACAGTCAGTGACATGACTATGTACTCTGTAATGTGCTGCAGAAGATGCCAGTGCTATATAAATACATAATAAAAATATGGTGGGACATTAGACTATGACTATGGTAGGATTAGAGTGTGAGCTCCTCTGAGGACAGTCCGTGACATGACTATGTACTCTGTAATGTGCTGCAGAAGATGTCAGTGCTATATAACTACATAATAATAATATGGTAGGACATTACACTATGACTGTGGTAGGATTAGACTGTGAGCTCCTCTGAGGACAGTCAGTGACATGACTATGTACTCTGTAATGTGCTGCAGAAGATGTCAGTGCTATATAAATACATAATAATAATATGGTAGGACATTAGACTATGACTATGGTAGGATTAGATGTTGAGCTCCTCTGAGGACAGTCAGTGACATGACTATGTACTATGTAATGTGCTGCAGGAGATGTCAGTGCTATATAAATACATAATAATAATATAGTAGGACATTAGACTATGACTATGGTAGGATTATATTGTGAGCTCCTCTGAGGACAGTCAGTGACATGTCTATGTACTCTGTAATGTGCTGCAGAAGATGTCAGTGCTATATAAATACATAATAGTAATATGGTAGGACATTAGACTATGACTATGGTAGGATTAGAGTGTGAGCTCCTCTGAGGACAGTCAGTGACATGACTATGTACTCTGTAAAGTGCTTCCACACATCCTACACTCCCCAGATAGGTTTCTGTAATCTAGGGGGTCCCTCCCTACCCTGAAAATTTGGGGAGTATATGATGTGTGGAAGCAGAGATATTAAGTATTTTACCTCCAGCAGCATCATTAACTTCACACTGAGCATGCGTGCTACTCAGTGTGGAAGGGAGCTTCCGGGCAGCGCAATCAGACATTACACCAGCGACCCATGTAGTATTACATCACAGAGGGTGTGTCTGGACACACCGATGCAGACCATGGCCCTTAGGGCCCATTTCCACTAGGGCCAAATGCAGCCTGAATCTGCACCAAATCGTCAGTCTCTGCCCGCAGGCGAGACTGCCTAGACTTCCAATTGTCCGCCGTCTGAATAACACTGTGGTGCAATTTTGTACAACAATTTGCTGAACGATCGTTTACATACTATTATTCGTATGAATGATCAGAAATGATCGTTTGGGATCACCAATGAACAAAAATCTCCAAACCAAACTGATTTGGATTGAAAATTATTAAGATTGATATTATTAGTATGCCAGCAAGCATCCCTAGCAAAGTTACACCTGCTGTATTGACTTAGAGGACAACTGACGCAAGAAGAGTACGGAGGCTGCCATATTTATTTCCCGGGGTGAAAATAAACTAATGAAATAAATGATTGTATCTATCTTCCTTCTCCTAAAAATGACTTTTTAAATATTCCATAGTTTTATTTTATGTTTAAAAAGAAACTCCGACCAAGAATTGACCTTTATCCCAATTAGTAGCTTATGCCCCCTTTTACATGAGAAATCTATTCCTTTTCACAAACAGACCATCAGGGGGCGCTGTATGACTGATATTGTGGTGAAACCCCTCCCACAAGAAACTCTGAGGACCATGGTACTCCTGGCAGTTTCCTGTCTGGGAATCTTGTTGCATTGTGGGAAATGGCTGTTTACAGCTGTTTCCAACTGCCAAAAAAAACATGCAGCAGCTACATCACCTGCCAACAGTATAAATGTCACTATTTAATAAATGTCAGAATGTAAATCAGGGATTTGAAAGATTTTACAATGGGCAAACACTGAATAAATCATTTAAACATAATTATTGTAAAAATGAAGCACTTTTTTTATTACATTATTTTCACTGGAGTTCCTCTTTAAATCTACTTTAAAGAGAATCTGTATTGTTAAAATCACACAAAAGTAAACATACCAGTGCGTTAGGGGACATCTCCTATTACCCTCTGTCACAATTTCGCCGCTCCCCGCCGCATTAAAAGTGGTTAAAAACAGTTTTAAAAAGTTTGTTTATAAACAAACAAAATGGCCACCAAAACAGGAAGTAGGTTGATGTACAGTATGTCCACACATAGAAAATACATCCATACACAAGCAGGCTGTATACAGCGTTCCTTTTGAATCTCAAGAGATCATTTGTGTGTTTTTTTCCCCCTGCATCTCTCATGCACTGAAGTTTCAGGCTGCTCTTTTCTTCCTGCAAACAGCTTTGCCCTTGTCTGTAATTCCTCACTATGTGAAAGCCCAGCCAGCTCAGAGGACGATTTATCCATTTTGTAAAAGATAAGAGAGAAGAGAGAAGCTGCTCTAATCTAAATAACACACATGCAGTGTGCATAGAGGGGCCTGGAATGGGGAGTTCATAGCAGAACCACAACACTGAAGAACTTGGCAGCCTTCCAGACACAGCCTGACAAGTCTGACAAGAGAGAGATAAGTTGATTTATTACAGAGACTGTGATAGTACAAAGTGCTGCAGTAAGCCAGAACACATTAGAATAGCTTTTGGAACTTGTAGGATGATAAAAAACAAGATGCAATTTTTGTTACGGAGTCTCTAAGTTTTTTACTGTTTTTATTGTTTTTGCTCAATGACACATTCATTGAAGTATGCCAGAGCTAAAATCCATAAACTATTGACCCTTTTTTATCACTTTCCTGCTCTCAGAAGCCATTTTCTGCTAGGAAAGTGTTTTATAGTTGTAATTTCTTATCAGTGAGTTTCACACTGTAGTCTGACCCAGTCCTGACTCAGACAGGAACTGCCACTTACATACCTGATGTTTAACTCTTTCAGGCAAAGAAAGAAAAAAAAGGAACAAAGCTCAGTCATTTGTGTGCGAGGCACTGTACATACCCATGTCTATCTCTTGTCACATGTCACCTCAGGTATCCTTTAAACAATACCAGTTGCCTGCCTGCCCTGGTGATCTATTTGGCTGCAGTGGTGTCTGAATAACACCAGAAACAAGCATGCAGCTAAGAAACACCTGATCTGCTGCATGCTTGTTCAGGGTCTTTAGCTAAAAGTATTAGAGGCAGAGGATCAGCAGAACAGCCAGGTTACTGGTATTTCTTTAAAGGAAATAACTATGGTAGCTTCCATATCTCTCTGGCTTCAGTTGTCCCTTAAAGTTACAGACAGACAGAGACAGACAGACAGACAGACAGACAGAGACAGACAGAGACAGACAGACAGACAGACAAGAAACTCACACCGGGACATATGAGGCACAGAAGGGTCATGTGTGTATTTTGTCATATTTTGCGGGCGATTGTTGTGCATACATGTACAGTGCCCATAGGTATGATTCCAAAACAGAGGATGTGGCACTGTACATACACATGTCTATCTCATCATGTCACATGTCACCTTGGGCATCCTTTAACTAACTACACCTACTTATACAGATGTGTTGACATATGAGGTATCTTGTTTCTAATATCAAAAGCTATAGCTAGGGATTGACAATGACAAATTCAATTACCCCCGAGCCCAAGCAAAGTACCCCCTGGGTTATGCCTACCATTTGTTAAGAACCTAGGCTCTAAACTTTTTAATGTGGACCTGAACTCTTGCACAGGACAGAAGGAAAACAGAGAGAAAGGCACCCTGTATGTATTTAGGGAGTTTAGACTATTTAATCCCACCCTCATCTGTGACTAATCACACATGTAATTTGATCTCTCAGCTGTGTCAGCTGACTGCCTTGGCAGAGCAGCTAATTTGTAAACTCAGGATGTTAACCCTATGTCTGCTTCCATGAAAGCAAGAAGTAGACACACTGCAGATTTTTTGCAGGATTTGTATCAGCTATAACAAAGGAAATGTTTTTATATAAAGCGGAACTGTACAGTGAAAATAAACACATTGTTTCACTTACCTGGGGCTTCTGCCAGCCCCCAGCAGCTGTACTGTCCCGCCCTGCTTCTCAACGAGCCTCCGTTCTCCCGCCGCCAGCTACTTTCGGTTTCGCCGCCGGGCCACTGCGCCTGCGCGGCTCTGGCCATGCGTATCCTTTCTTCACGTTCCCCGCTATTGCAGAGGGGAACACGAAGAAAGGATAGACTTGGCGGGGCTGCGCTGGCCTCGACTTACAAGTCGAGATACGGGACGGAGCGGCGGCGGGAGAACGGAGGCTTGGGCAGGACTGGCGCAGGACAGGACAGCTGCTGGGGGAAGCAAGTGAAACAATGTGTTTAATTTCACTCTACAGTTCCGCTTTAAAGGTTATTATTCTGTTATTGGGTTGCCATGTATGATATATTACATAGTTGCAGCATTTGCCTGCCTAGGGTTTCACAGACTGGTGTACCCTTCCCCACATTTAGCATTGAAACACGCAGCCCTTTTTGGGGAGCTCTTTTTATGCACTTTCATGTTACTGACTTGTTGCCAAATAAAACAATTGTGAGATGCTCCTCCAGGTGTCTATTTTATTTATTTATTTTTAGCATTTCTAAACATTTAGTGCTCGTTCACACCAGGGGGCGTTTTTGCCCTTTTTTTCAAGCGCAAGTGATTTTCAAAATTGCCCCCCAAACGCTTGTGCAATGAATGTCTGTAAGATATATCAGCGCGGTTTGTGCGCTGTGCGTTCAGCAAAGCGGTGCCTGGACCATTTTTGGGGCGATTTTGCTATAATGGAAGGTATAGGAAGAGCGCTAAACGCTCACAAAATTGCTTTGGGGAGCGATTGCATTCACGTTTTAAAGAATAAATACATTGTATTTATTATTTTCCGGGTCAAAGAGTTCACTTCCTGACTTGCGTCAGAGAGTGAATTAAAAAAATTACTCGGGAAAAGCGCTCATCGCAGAAACGGAACGCCCACCCAAGCGCCGGGACTTGAAAAAAAGATTGCGACCGAAAAACCCCAATGCGACCGCTACTGCAGGCGGAACGCAATGTGAACGAGCCCTTACAGTTAGCTGCTGCTTCTTATTTGAAATTTGCTTTTTTATGTTGCATCAAATTCAAAATAAGCATCCATTTTTCAGAAATAGGAACTCATTTCTCAGCTTCAACATTTACTGTGTCATCTTTGCCATATTTTTCATGAAATAGAGGGTTTAAATGTGTAGCAAAGTTCCGGTAATAGAATAATACCAAAGTACTCTCAAATATTTAATAAATGTTTATTGAACAGGGACATGTCCCATTAAAACAATTCAAAAGAGATAGCCGGCAGGGCTCAGTGGCTAACAATACCATATAACATGAATAGAGTCATAAACCAAGACTGGGACAAACAGGGTAGTCTAATATTGCATCACCATCAACCATTGCCATAAACCTAGTGCGCAATATATATTATACAAGACACTGAACAGTGAAGCATGAACAATGAGAGAATAAGCAAAAAGATAGGATAAAACGCTCTGATGAAGCAATGTAGTTTGAGATACATGTGAGGGGCGGCACTGTTGTTGGTTACTTGGGACATCTGCGGTAAGTCTTAAAGAGAACCAGAGACGAAGCACCCTCATGTATTTTACCATATATATCAGTGGGAACATTAGAGAAAACACCTACCCTGCTCTCTGTTTCATTATTTACTGTTCAGCCTGCTTCTAATCAGCCCTGATAAAATCCCTGACTGAGCATTCAGTCTGGCTTTGCTATAATGACTCAGCTATAATAATTCCTGAGCAGAGCCAGAAGGGGGCAGGCTTGGGCTTGAAAAGACATCAGAGAAGACAGACTCAGCTATAAAGATTGCTGAACAAAGCCAGACTGAATGCTCAGTCGGGGATTTTATCAGGGCTGATTAGAAGCAATCTGAACAGTAAATAATGAAACAGAGAGCAGGGTGTGTGTTTTCTCTAATGTTGCCACA